>NW_027205182.1:32500-632500 GCF_024711535.1 Dipodomys merriami | reverse complement strand
TGGATCTGCATTTTTCATTGTAGGAAAGGTATAATCTGTAGCTATATGTTTAAATAAATATAAGGGTATTAGTGCTATGTAATTACATAAATATACTTTGTTAGGTTTTATCTTTTGAGAAATTGTCATACGATATTAATTTTGAGGATGCAGCATATTTTCATGTTATTGTTTTCAATATTTTCTGGAAACTTCATAGTCTTAATAAGTTTTCTTTTCTCTTTCTTTTGTCTGTCTAGTCATAGATCTATCATTTTTATTAATCTTTTCAAGGAAGCAGGCTTTAACTGAATTGTTTTCTCTTATTTTTTATTGAACTTAGAGTTTTAATTTACAACCAAATTATCCCATCACTTCCATGTAATTAAGTTTACATACATGCACTTAATATTGTTTCTTAATGTGAAAACTGAGACTCCTAAAGCAATTGTTTTTCTTAATTTTTTAAAAATTTTCTAATATAGGAATTAGTTAGTATCTTTCTCTTAGTATATCAATATTATTTCTTCTTCCTTCTCCTCTTCTTCTTTCTCCTTCTCCTCCTTCCTTTCCTTCATTCCTCCTCCTTTCCTTCATTTCCTTTTGACCTTTTTTGGGTGTGTGAGTACACCAGGATTAGGTATTGAATTTAGGGCTTGGGTGTTGTCCCTTACCATTTTTGTTGAAGGCTGTTGTTCTACCACTTGAGCAACACTTCCACTTTTGGCTTTTGACTGGTTAGAAATAAGAGTCTCTAGACATCCTCCCGAGGATGAGGCTTCGAATGCAATTCTCAGATCTTAGCCTTTAGAGTAGCTAAGATTACAGAAGTGAGCCACCACCACCCAGCTTTCTCTAAGTATTCCTTAATGTGAATCATACAAATATTAATATTTTGGAATTTTACACATTCATTTATTTTCATTTCACATGAGATTGTTGAAAAAAACATGTTTTAAATAAAATTCCGAAATATTTGTTAAATATCTAAATGTTAACAGAAGTCACCAATTAGAATTATCAATTGTAATTCAAAATTAAAATTGTGAATTTGCTCTCTATTCTTTCCTGCTCTCACTCACACATTTTGAAGCTGTTAACATTTTTGTGTTCTGTCTTTGTTTGTTTGATTGATTATGTTGGTACTGGGTCTTGAACTCAGGACCCGAACACTATCCTATAGCTTTTGCACAAAACTGGCACTCTATCACTTGAACCACAGCTGTACTTCTGTATTTTTGGTGGTTAATTGGAGGTGAAAGTTTCATAGACTTTTCTGCCTGGGCTGGCTTTGACCTATGATCCTCAGATGTCAGCCTCCTGAGTAGCTAGGATTACAGACGTGAGCCGCCAGCACCCAGCAAGGATTGCACTTTTTTAAAAAATTAATTTACTTTATTGTTATTAAAGAGGTCAATTAAAACTGGATTACAATTACATGAGTCAGGTAATGAGTACATTTACTTTCCTAAAGTGTTCTCTGTTCCCTCATTCTCTCCTAGTCCCTCCCTCCCAATTCCATTCATGAATTGTATAGTTCAATATCATCATTTTCCAGTGAGCACTACTGCACTTTTTCATCCTATTTTTCTCAAGCTCTGCACCCTCCCCCAAACTTCAGAAGATATCTTAATATTAATTTCCAGTTGTTTCTTAAAAAGTTAAAAAACCTAAATATATGCGTGAAGAAAAAATTTTCCTTCTCTATTATGCTTTTTTTGGATCATTTTCTCATTTTAAGTCTTTTCTGTATTCATTTTCAAATACATTTGCTCTATTTTCATATTAAATAATTTACTCTTGTATAATTGACACAAATTCAAATGCAATCACTTTGATTTTAGTCTCTAAAGAGTCTCCAGATAATCACAGATACCTATCAAAAGAAAACATTTCTGTCAGTCGCAAATGTCCTCTGTTGCCAATTTAGAGTCAGTATTCCCATGTCCACTCCCGACTCCAGCCACCACCAGGTTGCATTCTATTTTTTTGTACTAGATTTTTCTGTACTAGAATTTTTCATTAGTGATGTAACACCTATCATAGAATATGTGCTTCTTTTCTTGTCTGACATTTTAAGCATGATGTTTTCTTGCATTTTCATGCTGTTGCACATAGTAGTTTGGTTTTATGTTGATTAGTATTTAATTATATCAGTATGTTACAATAATTAATATAGTAACCTAAAAACAATTAATAATCCTAGGGCTTTGAAATTAGGGCTTTAGTCTTGTCAGGAACTTGAGTCCTGATGAAAATAGTATTTGTTCTAGCAGATTTTTAAAATTTTTAAATTTTTTTTTTTTTTGTTCCGGTCATGGGGCCTGAACTCTACTCTGGGCCTGGGCGCTGTCCCTCAGCTCTTCAGCTCAAGGCTAGCTCTCTACCACTTGAGCCACAGCGCCACTACTGGCTTTTTTCTTTTTGCTTATTGAACCCAGGGCCTCATGCATGCAAGGCAAGCACTCTACCACTGAGCCACCTTCCCAGCCCTGTTCTAGCAGATTTTTTACGGAAACTCTTGTACTCCCAGCCAAAGGCTTGCTTCATACATCCATCCTCCTACCTCTACTTCCTGAAAACTGTGATAAAGGTACCACACTTGGCCTGTGTTTGATATAGGGTCTTGTTAAGTTTTTACCTGTGCTAGCCTTGAATTATAATTCTTTCTATAACAACTATTCCAGTAAATATATGGGTACTTTCCATTTCCAG
Organism: Dipodomys merriami; assembly: GCF_024711535.1. Lineage (NCBI taxonomy): Eukaryota > Metazoa > Chordata > Mammalia > Rodentia > Heteromyidae > Dipodomys > Dipodomys merriami. The sequence continues at coordinate 629,806 of NW_027205182.1, read as the reverse complement.
TTTTAAAAAATGTAGCTATTAGCCTGATACTAGTGATTCTTCCTTATAACCTTAACAACTCAGGATGATGAGATCTCAAGATTGGTTGCCCCGCCCCATAGCCATACCAGACAAAAAAACCTATAAGATTCTTACCTTCAATTAACCAACTAAAAGCCAGAAGTAGAGATGTGGCTCAAATGGTAGAGTGCCAGCCTTAATCGGGGATAAAAAAGAAAGCCAAGTGAGAACATGAATCCCTAAGTTCAAGTCCTAGTACTAGCACGAAATACAATGCAGAAGCCAGAGGCATTCATGAACAGATGTTGCAGTCATGCATGGCTTTGCTTCTCTTGTTTCAAAAAGTAAAAGAAAATCAATGGTTCATATGCATGTGCATAAAAGTGTCTTAACATCTTGCATCTCCTTTAACACTATGTGAGATTCCAAGTACTTTTCATCTTTGCCAATATTTGATGCTGACATCAACTATAAGTCTGAATTATTCTTAAAGATGTGCTGCTTCGTTTTATCTTTATTTCCATTTCTCTCCTAGAATTAAAAAACTAAATTATATATATATATATATATGTATATACCTATGTATAGGTATAGAGTATTTGTATACCTTACTGAAAGATTTATATGTCATATATCCATATTAATTCATCTTTTATTGTGTTGGTTGCCTATGTAAATAACTACAGATCTTTTTCATATATTCTGGATATTATTTGTTTGTTTGATATGATCATTGCAAATATTCATCTCATTGTGTGGTTTACCTTTTCATTTTATTAAATGTTGTTTTGAGGAGTATTTGTTTTTCACTCTTATAATATGTAAATAATTTGGTTTTCTTTTATGGTTTTGGTTTTATGTTTTATATACATAAATCTATAGTTAACTAAAGGTTATCTTCCATATTTTCCTTATAATGTGTGCATGTTGTGTGTGTGTGTGTGTGTGTGTACTGAGGCTTGAACTCGAGCCTCATGTTCTTGCTTATCTTTTTTTTCAAAGTTGGTGCTTTAGTCCTTGAGCTCCATGTCTGGTTTTTTGGTGGTTATTTGAAGACAAAAGTCTCACAGACTTTCCTGTGTAGGCTAGCTTTCAATAACCATTCTCAGTTTTCAGCCTACTGAATATTTAGAATTGTAGGCAAGAGCTACTAATGTCTGGGTTACAAGTTGTAATAATTTAAAGTTTTATGTTTAAAGGTATGATCAATTTTAAATGAATTTTTGTGTGGATGTTTGAAGAAATGGCTGCCATACATCTTTAAATACATGTCTATTGTTCCAAAATTATCTGTTGAAAAAACTACCACTTACCCCCAGGTGTCTGAGCAACAATATCAAATATGAATTGATGATTATAGCCCTATTCAGCTTCTCTTGATTGTTTATCAGTGTCTGTTAGGTAACAGTGGTTTATGTTCAGTTCAGCTCATCCAGTTACCAGCTAGAATAGCATTCTCATGTTCTCAAGGATGTAGTACACTTCTTTGATAACACACAATGATCTTCATTACTATCTTAGGGCTGAAAGGTATAAGGTGCAATAATTTGTCCTTTAGTTTAGAGATATTCCTTGCACATCCCATCTACCTTAAAATGTTGAAGCCCCTTGAAATTTTATGTATTTCATCTCTCACATATGATTCTTGTCAAGGCTTCCAATGTAATTGTTACTTCTTTATCATCTGGTTTAGCTAACTTAATGGCATCAAAAGAGTGGATTGAGTTTATCTTCTGTGAAATATACAGATGGTCCTGGCCCTTCAGCTATTTATTAAGGCAGAAGGCAGAAGCATAGCATCACCCTGAAGTACATAGCTTAAGGTTTTCTTGTGTTTGTCAATCACAAATGTAAACTTCATTTATCATTTCTCCCATATTCTGCCAGTCAAACATGACTGCATTCCAGGAAATTAACCCTGCAAGCACTGAAAGAGTTCAAAAAAGTTGTCAGATGAGTCTTCTTGTCAGTTTCATGACAGAAGCAAGATAGCTACACCATTTGAAAATATATACTGTAGTAGGAAGACCCCTACTCAGGCAGGCAAGCCCACCTAGTCATCCTGAGTGACAGAGCCCACTGCAACAAAGTTGTTAATAAAGAAGCAACTTTATTGAGAAGGTTCCTACACTGACCCGTCAGGGCCACAGCACAGTCTCAGGAGCTGATACTGTGACCCCGAGCGGCCCACTTACTTAGGTTTTTAAAGGCAAAATTCACGCGATCAAACCAGGTCACACAGGTGACCAATGAGATTGTCACACACCCACAAGATTGCAGTCATACTAGACTACACGCAGGTGGCCAATGAGGTTATAGTTTGTCACATAATGGCTGTTTAAACCAGCCTATCACTTTTGGTTAAATGACTCACAAATTCAGTGGGTAAGGCGGAGCTTAAGGTAAGCATACACAAAGGAGGAGTTTAGTGGAGTTTACCATAAGCACGTGAAAAAGGCGGAGTTTACGGTAAGCTCCTGATGTCACCAGTATGAGCCAAATTACAACCTATCTCTTTTATTGGTCAGTCCTTCACAGAACAATCAAGGTGGGTTGGGTTGTTGAGGGGAGGGGGACCTAGAGGAATTCTTTCCATTCCAGGAACTGGGCTGGTTGGAGCCAAGGTCCAGTTAACCTGTTTAGAGTTTTTTTCCTAAAATCCCTAAAACAAAGGCAAAGCCTGGAAAGAAGCTGTACCAGTTCGAGTCTCCTCTCAGGGCCTACTTCAATACATCTCTTAAAAACTCAGCTATTTCGGGCAAATATTTAAAATAAACTTTACAATTATTTTCAATTCCCATATCTATCTATCTATCTATCTATCTATCTATCTATCTATCTATCTATCTATCTATCTAGACCATCAAAGAAATTAAGATAAGGTCATTTGAAATTCTCTGTAAGTTTTATTTCAAGCTTTAACCTAGAGTTATCTATAACATAAAAATCTCACTCAAACATGAGCAGCCTACTTAGTCAACTTGGAATGAGTTATGTTTTCATTCCCCATGTCATTTTTTCTTTGGCTAGTCTTGTTTTCAATGTCTGGGGTTGGGGACAAAGTCTTTCTTTGTTTGTTTCTCCTCCATCAGCTCCTATTTAAGATAATTACAGCACAGCTGGGCAAACATGTTGGCATGCAAGTGTATTTCCATTCCAAAGCTTCCATTGTGAAGAAGCATTCCAGAGAATCCACAGAAAAATTAATTACAATTAGAGAAAGCAATTCACATCATATTCAAACAGTATTTACAAACCTTGACAAAAATAAGACATTGATGGCTAATTATTCATTGTTGTTCAGTTTATTTTGAACATTTTTCTTATAAAAAGAATTCTGGCCCTTTTGGTTCATTTTCTAAGCTAAATCCCATCCTCCTGGGGCTATTTAAATTCTAGACTAAGGAGAAATGAAGATCAATAAAAATCACGATATAAAATGTCCTGATTCTTGTGTGTGCATTTATCATATTGATTTACTCTGAAATTCTGGTCAGATCTATAGATGACTGTTCCAGGTGAGAAATTTGGTAATGTCTTTGCCAATATATGTAAAGAAAATAGTATTCACTGAACCAAGAAAAATCCATGTAGTGGCAGTTACTAAGTTACTTGGATTCAGGCCCCTTCTGTGACTTGAAGCTCAGAAATGTTCTTTCCTACTGTGCAGTGAATTGAACTCTGTGATGAAGGTCAGGAATAGGTGGCAACAATGCCTGATAATTGTGGATGAACTTCCTCATTTACCTGGAGGATTCCTTAATGAAGGCTCTAAAGGCAAATGGCCTTAAAAAGAAGAGAGTTGCTGCCAGCCCCATCCTCTGCTACAGTGTAGACTTGAAGCCATGTATAAGTTCAAATAAACAGTACAACTAGTAATAAATGAGATGGAATTGAAATGAGTTTGTATTCAAGCAGCCAGTCAGGGAACTGTGGCCTCTACAGCTTGTGAATGCCAGGAGAAGCTGATAAACCAAAACCTGCTTGACTACTAAGAAGGGGGCTACAAAAGAATGAGGAAATAAGGAAGAGACACTAAATCTGTTGCCACAATATTATAGAAAACAGAAAGGAGACCCAACAAGCAGTAAGCCATCTAATTATCACTGTTTAATTCAATGCCAAACTCTGTAACAAGGAAGATGTCTGAAGATGGACCCAGCTGTCAGACATAAGCTCCACTGATCATTTTCCTATGACACGTGCATATCACATGCTCTGGTTCTATTACATTTCTCTTTTAATATACCTGTCTATCATCGCTTTTGTTATTATAGTGCACCTTGCCTCAATTCTTCTCTTGCCAAAAACTAAGACTGAAGTTGTTAAGCTGCCCTAAACATTCTGATAAGATATTTGGTGCCTTGGCCAGGAAGTAAGGGATTCATGTTGTCTTTCTTTCTTTTTTTCTGATTTAAATTAATAGAATGCATTGGTTATACACATTATTACACATTTTGGCACTGTAACTCCAATCAGCTATTCAGAAAGTTGAGCCAGTGGTTCAAGCTTGTAATCCTAGCCAGTCAGGAGGCTGAGGATTATAGTTCAAAGCCAGTCATGTCAGGAAAGTCTGAAACTTTTATCTCCTAGTAACCAAAAAAGCCTGGGGTTTGGCACTATGGTTCAGGTGGTAGAGCATTTGCCTTGAGCAAAACAAGCAAACAAAAGCTTCAACAAAAGAGAGGTAGCCAGCCTTGGGTCATGGACTTTCACTTTCTTATATTAAAGCTCAGCTTTTGCAAGAGGGAATTACTGAATAGCCCCATTCATTCCACATCAGACTTTTGACTTTCTTCCTCTTGACTTTTGACGTTTCTTCCTTTTAACTTTCTTTGTACATGTTAGGTAAGTGCTTTATTCCTGAGCTACAGCTCTTAACTCTTAAGCCACTAGATTTTCTTCGACTACTTGTTATAATAGCAATAGAGAACTAATATAACTCATAAACACAAAGTCAGAAAATTGAATTCAACATTATGTTTTCCCATTAGAATTCTTAAAAGTATCAATGTGAGAATTTTATCTAGTATCTAAAGAAATTTAAATATGGAATCAGAATTAAAAATCACTGCTTTTAAGATGCCCTATAAATGGAAATAATGATTTTGCACTTGCAGCTGTAGGGGGAGTGATGTAACGTGGATCAAAATCAAGGAAGGAACAAATTGTGTACAGCTTGTCAACAAACTATAGTGAGGTATTCAGAGTTTCTGATCAAGATGCATCTTATTCATATACTGCCATATTGAACTGAAACCCCTTTGTACAACTATTAAATATTATGAAAAAATTAATACAACATAATTCAGGTTCTTCACAATCTGAAAGGGAAGACAAAAGAATGACAAAAGCATACAACAAAAATTGAATGAAACTATAAAATAGTGATGATATTCTTTATAAAATGATAATAAAGTTTCCTAAAAATATAAAATAGAGGTATATAGGGTATGCCAAAATTTATGCATCTGACCAGAGAAATGAAAATATATATTGTGTCTAAATGTGTCCCTGTAAGTAAATGCTGCAAAGATATAAAGGAATTGGAAGTGATTTTCCATCCTGGGAAGGGAAATATGATGAATGGCACAAGGATGGATTCCAATTTCTTTAAGTTTATTTTAGGATGAGTTGACTATCAAAACTTGGAAAATTAATACTTTTAAAAAGTGCAGACATTATATTTATTTAAACAAATAAACAGTATATTTAAGGAGGCAGTAGGAAGTTCTTCCCAATAAATATAAAATATTTTAATTATAAGGATACAATGTTTTACCACAATGAATCCTTAAATGTTTTATCATAGTTTTATACCTTGCTTATATAGGACAGTATTTACATTTGTAATTTTTTTTGTTTCTTTGAAAAACACTTTTTTATTGTCAAGGTAATGTACAGAGGGGTTAGTTACAGTCATAAATAAGGTAATAAGTACATTTCTTGTTACTTGCTACCCACTGATTTCATCAAATAAATCTATCCTATCTTTGACAATTGCTCTAATAAATAATTTCCAGTGGTGACAATGTAGTTGTTCTGATTGCTCTTAACTGATAAGATTAGTTCATGCAAATATAAAATTTCCTTCATATCCCAATTTTTTATACCTGGCCACAACGATATTAATTAATTATTTATATGAGCTTGTGTTTCAAGTATATTTTAAAACAATTAAGTTATACTTTTCTAGAGTTTTGCAGAAAATCAAAGAAGATGGAATATATAATTTCTGTAAAGTGATATTTAATGCTGTGTGAAAACTAGGAAAGGTAAGAAAAAAGTTGCAAGCTATACAATTAGCATAAGTGGCTCTTTATTTCCATTTCATGACTAAAATAATATTAATTATTCAGTGAAGAAATCATTTAATAATTTATACCTGGATGAATCTTTATTATCTTTATTAGTTGAATATGGAGTAAACTTTCTGAAAGAAGGTGTTTCTTCAAGAAGTAAGATTACATTTCTCTAAGCACTAGTTAAATTAGATTTAATTATGTATTTTACATAAACAATGACTTGACTTTTTCTGTAGAATATGCAAAAATAAACTTTAACTGTTTTCTCTTATGTGTCTTTTTTCCCTACTTTAAATTTTTCTTTCAAAATAATAATCAACATTTGAAATTAGAAGGATTTAGTAGTTGGATAAAAGATAATTTTCATCAAAATTTTGGTTATATCCACAGAAACTGTGATCATACATGCCAGGTATAAGACTAACTTAATAAGTCAAAGACTACTGTACAATTCACATTCTGTTACTATTAGTTTATTTAACTCTGTGATTTTTCCATTACTTAGTCTTGTGTTACCTCCAGGAGACTATGTTGAAACTTGAATTTTATTCATTGATCAAGCTTGTGTTCCTAACGGTTGATCATTTGTGGACTTCTCTGTCTTATCCAGAACAAAGGAGAAGGCATCCTTCCCATGTTACCCTTATGTTTTTTTTAAAAAAAAATATTTTCACTATAAACTGTATAAATTCTTTTATTTTGAAAACGCACACAACATAGCATGAATTCTCAAGTATCTTTGGCCATTTTTATGAATTATCAACATTGTAGGTTTTTTGCTTTATCATTTTTTTTATTCTCATGTCTGACTGGTTTGTGAGTTTTGAAAAATCACAAACAAACCATTTCAATGTAGGCTATGTTCAGTTAAATAAATGGCTGAGCAGGATTCTGAGAGATTATGACAACCAGTAGGTCACTCACTAATAGGTTCTTGTAACTGTGCTGGTTATTTAAAAGTATAGAAGTTTATTATGGCACTCCTTTCAACACTGCTTTAGTATTATTTGTGATATATATAAAAAATATGTTCCTGTACACATGTATGATCAAGTCTGTGAGTTCGAATAAAAGTCACTAGCCTATTACCAATGGGTTACCAATTCAATAATTTATGAAACACATTGTTTATAGTACTGCATTCGTTGTTTGGTAGATAAAGTTGTCTTTAGGGATCTTAACATTTATCAGTGCATTAAAAATATGTATTCCCAATTCAAAATATTTCCCTTTGTGCTCACACATGTAAGTAAATATTCTATTATAATCTTGTAAAAGATAACCTGAGGATATTTATTCAACTGAAGATTTCTTGGATAGAAAATGCACTTAAAGTTTGGAGGGTGGATGCGAAAATAATATTACAACACAAAATCTTGGAGGGAATCTTTGCAGAATCCACTCTAGCCATTGCAGTTTCATAGGTGAGCCATTTTTAGCTGAATGATTAGGACTTTTGGTGAGGATGAAAGCAACATAAGTGAGTTTTCTTGTGAATGGCATGATCACTGAGCATGTCTTACAGTATGTCTTAGAGTATGTTTCACAGTCTCTTGCACCTGCTATTCTCACAGTTTTTCAACTACTCCTCATATAATAGGCATTAGCTGTTCAGTACAGGTTTGTACCAAGTTACAATTTTTATTCAGCCAAGGGGCTTGCCCATCAGAACAAAAGGAAAGTAGCATAAAATTTCCAATCAATTCTAATGAAATTACAGCATTGGAATGGCCTGCTTATCCCTTTTCCAGAGCACTGGGGGGCTGAGAAAGCTAAACAAGAAGCCCATAGCAATAATCAAGTATAAGTTTTGATTATGTAAAATTGAACGATATACTGTTTTTTACTGACATAACTTCTCATGATAAAACAAATTTATTTTTAAATTGCTAAATTTTCTATGGCATTGTTAGCTAGGCATATTTGAATGAATAAATAAGTGTTATCAACAAGTGCAGAGATGCACACAATGAAATATAAAAAAGGCTATGAAAACAACCAAGCAAACAAATGAAAGTAAAAAACTCACAGGAGAGAAATGTCACATAGATCTGCTTTAAAATTCCACAGCAAATATCTGTAGAAATCATCTTGTGCTAAAATGAAGTCTCTATTTCTAACACCCTTAATTTATGAAGACCATTCTTTTTTTTTTTTTTTTGGTTAGGGTCCAGTCATGGTGCCTGAACTCTGGGCCTGGGCACTGTCCCTCAGCTCTTCAGCTCAAGGTTAGCACTCTACTGCTTGAGCCACAGCAGCACTTCCGGCTTTTATTCTTTTATGTGGTGCTGAGGAATTGAACCCAGGACCTCATGCATGCAAGGCAAGCACTCTACCACTAAGTCACCTTCCCAGCCCTATGAAGACCATTCTTAAAAGTACACCTTTCCTGATGACATAAAACTTAGCTAAAAATATATAATGTTTTTATATAATCAAATATAAGAAAAGAACTAATATAATTTTATAAATCTCAAGTAACAATTCTTGGTTTTCAATGAAATCTCTATGTAACTGATATGAGAATAAAAAATCATATTTTAAACTGTCAATTTTTTTCATTTATCTCTAATATTTTGTAAACTTTGTTGGAAATGCCACATAATTTTATTCTTTACATTTTATCCCTCTCTTTGTTGCTTTATAAGATGTATGAAAAAGACTTTTTTTCCCTAAAGTTCTTCCATTTAAATGAAAATCATACTTTCATTCCTTAATCAGGATATTCACCCCTAATCACTCTATATCACTCTAATCACTCTATATCATCTCTTCTCCAAACTTTGCTTTATTGGATATATCACATAATGTTTAAATCAAGTTAAAATATTTATTTTCTCAAATGTTTGATCATTTCTGTATCAAGAAAAGTTCTGAAATCTTTTTGAAACTTTCTATAGTCACTCTAGAAGTAACTTTTATTTATTGACCTACCTCCTACTCTCCCCTTACTTTTACTTTCAACAGCCTCTGATAACCATTGACTTAATCTCAACTTTTACATGTGAATGAGATCCATGGGGTACTTGTCCATATTTACCTGGTTTATTGGCTTAATTCTCTCAAGATTACCAGTTTTTACAAATGATAGATTTTTATACTTTTTAATAAATGAGTAGAAACTCTGTCTCTGTCATCTCCCCCATCTTTCTCTCTGTGCATATATATGCATACACACCCACACACACACACACACATACACACACACACACATACACACACACACATACACACACACACATATATTTTCTTCATTCTTCCATCAGTGAGTGGACACAGGTGGTTTCCATATCTCAGCTGCCGTGAACAGTGGTGCAATGAGCCAGAAAGTCTGGTGTCTCTGGACACTGATGTCATTTTGTTTGTATAAGTACTCATTGTTGGGCTTGCTGGGCCATATTGCATTTCAAATTTCAAGTTTGGGGCAACTTCCACATTCAGGTGGAATTTATATATTGTTTTCAATGAGACTTACTGATTTACATTCCTACTGACAACATGTTGAGGTTATCCTTTTCTGTATACTCAATTATGAACAATTTTTTATCTTTAGTCTTAGTTAATAGCCAAACTTGTTGTTGTAAGATGATATCTCAATGTAATTTTTATTTGTTTAAATTTCTTGATTACTAGTGAAGAGTTCTTTTTATGGGTTGATTGGACTTCTGCTAATTTTTTTGTGAGAAATTTCCTATGTTTACAGTGGTTGTTTTACTGATATTTTGGATAAGCAGTTTACTTTAACCATGATAGCAACCCTCTTCATAGGAAATAGAAAGAAATAGATCCCACATTGTTTACCAACTTTCTAATCATTCTGACTCCTCTGTTTTGAAGTTTACTGTCTAGTTTTACAGCATATATTATTGTAAGGTGAATCATCCCAGAAGCCACATTTTGGAATATCGAATATTGGAGTCTTTATACAGTTAGCAGGCTGCAGGATGCCCATTGTTATAAAGGCCTGCAGCCCCCAAATGAAGATAACATACCTAGGAAAATGGCTACAGAGAAAGAAAGAACAATAGCAATACCAACAAAGCCAAATCAGCTCTGATGGAGAACTGAATTGAGACACCATGATGACCAGAGAGGAGCCAGGAGACAGGACACAGGACAGGATCACGGAGACATGTGGCATGGACTAACAGCTGCTAGGCTGATCTGGGACCAGAGGGGCAGACTCACCGAAAATTCCTGGTCCCAGGCATAGGTTACATTTTCAGTAACCTATCAGCCAAATGCCCTCCCCCCCACCTCCAGATTCCGGGCATGCCCATCACCTGGAAGACAGGTGACATTTCTCTCCTCCAGCATGAAGACAAGATGCTAGACCCTATCATCTAACCATGTGGCCAATATGGAGCCAGCCAGACCTGACCTCCTTACTTCAATATGACTTAACATGTATCTATAATGGTAGTTTTCAAGTCTCTTTTCAGAGTTAGATTTCCAAAGCATATTCCAAAGTTAAGAAAAATGGAATTAACTAAGTTTAATTAATGATAAAGGTTCCAAGTTATTATTCAGAGGACAGAATAAACAACTCTGATTAAAGTTCTTTTGTTTCCTTCAATAAAGAGAATTTTTTTTCTGTCTCCTGATCCATTTCTAAGTATAGCATTAGAAAATTTCCTGTCTCAATATTATTGTAATCAACCAACTGAAAACTAATTTTAATAGACCTCCCAAAGAGTCTCTGATTATCAAGGTGAAACAAAGATCAGATTCTTTATCTTTAATTAATAGCTGAATTGACACCTTCTGAACCCCTTGTGGGGTTGGAGGGGGGTTAGAAGCAGATTTTCAATGAGAATTTGAACAAACAGAGAAGGTAGGTGGGTCAGTCCTTAAATTGGGCAAACAAAGCAAAGCTTAAATGCGTTACTTCCCTCTCTAATTAAATGACAAAGATTAAATCAAACTGTTAAAGATTACTAGATTAAAAACTAAAGAAGAAAATCTAAGAAATGAAAATGCATAGTCAGTTTAAAACATGAATAGCTACTTGTCTACTGTAGGAATTTAGAGAAATGAATGGGAGAAGGTCATCTAATGTGAAACTCACTCTAGTGAGTGAGGGGACCTTCTATTTCTATAATATGGAGACAAAAAAATTCTTATTTGGAAAGTAGAATTGGAATCTTTAAACACAGGTTCCTCATTAGTAGAAACTTCTTCATTCAAATGATCTGTAAATACAAAAGGAGTTGAGCAGTGGCTCATGAGTCAAACCCCTTACTTCATGAAGACTTTCTCCAGTCTGCTGCTGCCTGCTCTGGCTGTCTCACTGTGCTTCTGTTCTTTTCTTTTCACCATGGCCCTTTACTCCTTTTTTTAGCTCCTCCACCTTCTAGTTATCTGATCGCAACCATATTTGATTTAAGGAAACCTGAAAAGTGTGTTGAAATTTTCAGGTCGAATCCTGAACAGGAGATACAACTTAAACAAGAAGATGAAAGGAAAGCAGAAAAGACTGTGGGTTGGGGGTGAGGGGGAATGAGTCAGGAACAGGTCAGGACTCCGCCACAGCAAAGCAATGCAATTCGCATGAACTTAAAAAAAAAAAGAAAAAGAAATTCTCATGCTTTCAAAAATAAGTTTTCTTTAAAATAAAACTACAAAAGTTGATGTTTCTTTTATCCTAGAATTCTCCAGTGATCCTAAAATAGTCTCTCAAGAGAGAGATGTAAAAGTGCACATTTTATTCCATTAGGAGAAACAAAACTGAGGTGTGTAATTCTTCGTATACTTTCAAGCATAACCTAACAGGAAGTTATTCTCATGCTAAATCTCACTAGGAATTGAGGAGCACATTTGTTGCTTATTTTCCCACTTTAAAGGATTTATAGGGCAGCAAAAACATACATAAAGTGATATTGACATAGACAATACATTTAGAACATTGAGATTTTTTAAAATAAATTATTTTCAGCCAGGAACTAGTGACTTACATCTATAATTCTGAGTACTTGAGATCCTGAGAACTGAAGGATCAAGTTTCAAAGCCAGCCTAGGCAGAAAAGCCTATGCTATTCCATCTGCAAAATAACAAGCAAAAGGGGGGAGGGGTGCAGGCATGCAAGCTGAGTGTGCAAAAACTCTGATTTCAAACTTCAGTATCACCAAATGACTTTCTATTTTCCCCAGAAAATTGCATTGCAAAATTTCCATGAAGATACCAAAGCCAGTTCCTGTAGATGAAGCATTTTCACAATCTTTTCTGCTATGGAATGCTAGTCCTGATTTTACATTTACCCCACTTCTTTCCCATACAGCCTTCTCTTTCTTTTCGATTTATTTGAATTGTTTGCCCTAGGATAAATTTGACGCTTTGGTCTTCTCCACTTTCAACTTCATTTTGTTGTACTGTAAATCAGATACAAATCCAGTCACAAGAAAACAGAGAAGCCACATTTTGAGGGGTCTAATTTGGAGTTTTTATAAAAAGGCTGGCAACTGCAGATGCCTCAAATATCTGTAGCCGGCAAATACATTTAACACTTAGTAAATTGAGCCATGAGAGCTGGAAAGGAAAGAAAGAACAAAAACAATACCAACATACCGATTCAGCTCCATTGGAGGGCCAAAGTGGGACAACATGTAGGCTGGAGGACCAGGAGACATAAGGTATGGCCCAATGGGACCTGAGCTGGTCTTGGCCTAAACAGTGTGAGGGGCAGGGGGCAGGGTCACCAGAAACTCAAGTCCCAGCACTAGACTGACAAGTTTAGTAACCTATCATCCAAGTCCCCACCCATGCCTCCAGGGAGTCAGGCATGCCCATCAACTGGGAGGTGGGGAGTGGAGGGCTTCACCTTTCCCACCAGGAAGATCAGAAGTCAGATCCTACCATTCACCATGTGGCCAAAATGGCATCAGCCAGGCCCAATGTCCCCACTTCAATTTTACATTAGAACTCCAGGATTATTTTGTCAGCCACTTTCTATTTTGTACATGGAATGTAATCCTGCTTACAAAGGATTTAAGATGCAAGTCGATGGAGGGGAAGGGGAAAAACAAATCGTTTAAATAGGGATACAGGTGGACCCATTGCAACAATGAGATGTCCAAGTCGTTATGTCGAAAACGAACTTTACAACTTTCGTGCGGGGTCGGGGCGGGGGGTGGGGGGAGAATTGGGTGGAGGGGCGGGAGGAGGATGGGAAGGGATGGGAAGGGGAAACAAAGGAGGAGGCTACAATGCTTGGTAAGAAATGTACTCATTATCTTGCCCATGTAATTTTAACTCCTCTGTACAGTATTTTCACACACACACACACACACACACACACACACACACACACACACACACACACACACACACACACACACACACACACACACACACACACACACACAAAAGTCAGCCTGGGCATTAAAAATCAAAAAAAAAAAAGAAAGATTCAAGTCGAACATAGAATTCTTCCTTCATAAGCTGCATCATCTATTTGGTTCTTTTGTTTTGTTCTGTTTTGTTTTCCCATTTAGGTCACCCTGAAAAATTGATGGACTAAGGAGAAGCAACATCCCAAATTTGACTCAGATGTCTATGTATTGCTTATCAATTAGTTACTTTTCAGTAATTGCATGTGTTAAAATTCATAATCTGAGAAGCTAGAAAATTTATAGTTGCCAGGAGTCATAGGGTAGTTTAGAAAACTAAATATTGTCTGTCATTACCATTAAATATAACCTCTGTAGTAATATGTTCTCTAGGACATAAATTATTTAGTAACTTCATTCCTCAAAGTTTAATCTAATGATAAATACAGCAACAAACTAAATATTTTCTCTAACATGATTTTCGGTAGTCTCAGACATTAAGTAATAAAAATGATGCATTCCCAAATTTTGTTCTCATTTCCCCAATTTTGAATACTTTTTCAGACATTATACATATGGGACTCTTTATAGGCAGTGCTAGGAACAGCTGAAATAGGAGTCTTCATTACTCCCAACCTTGAATGTAGTTAATATACTCTGTGAGATGTGGGTTTTATCAGACATGGCAGGCAGGAAGTGGCTCATGATGGCATTGAAGTTTGGGAAACTTTAAAGGCAAGAGCTTAGGGACCATGTCAGAAGTGAAAAAAAAAATGCCTTTGTATAAAGTACATAATACATAATCCCACATTTACATATCTTTACAAAACGTAGAAATATATTTGTCACTGACAAATCTTATGATGCTTTTCTTAAATTAATTCAAATAAATTATCTATAAGAACAGATTAAGGAGATCTCATATTCTGACATTATTATTGAATAATGTATTGATTTATTGAGGTGACTGAACTTATTGTAAGTTCTATGTGTATCAACTGTGGTTTATGTGTATGTGTATACATCCCATATATATTTAAAATAATTACAGGAATTTGAAGTGATTTAAAAAGGCATAAAGTAAGAGATATTAAACAATGGTTACACCCAGCAGTGTTTGAGAATGGGGAGTAAAAATCAAAGATCATTAATTGTCTTCACAAGTTTTTTCTCTAATGTGGTCATTACTCAAGAAAGCCAAGGCATACTTTCCATACTGTGATGATGATAAACTAATAAAGAAAAGTATTCATTTAGGGTGAAACTTTTGTTATCATGATGGCAGATTGGGTAGTAACTGATTTTACTAACAGGCATACATACCTAAATTGTATACCTAAAATTGTATAACCAAAGGTATAGAACTTCAAGTTTGAATTTACTGAAATGAACTGGTAGAGTAATCCATTTTAGGAAAAGATAGAAATCAAGCCACAGTTAGACTACAGGTACAGAAAAGAATTCACAACTATATTTAATAAGAAAATATTAAATACACTGGTAAGGACTGATATCTTTAAAGTTATAATGAAAAATCATTTCCTGTGTTATCACCAAGCTACATGGTAAGAAAATACATAAAGATGTCCTAATCTTTTTTATTAATAAAATTTTTATTGTGAAAATAACGTACAGAGGGGTTACAATTACATGAACAAGGAAATGAGTACATTTCTTATCAAGCATTGTTGCCTCCTCCTTTGTTTCCCCTTCCCATCCCATCTCTGCCCCCCGTCCCCCCCCACCCCCACCCCCACCCCCGCCAAAGTTGTAAAGTTCATTTTTCAACATAATGATTTGTACATCTCATTATTGCAATGGGTCCACCTATATCCCTATTTAAATAATTTTTTTCCCTTTCCCTCCACAAATTATACCAACATCAAATACAGTGAAAAACAGTGGTTATGCCGTGGGGGAGGGACATACAAAGCAACAAAGAAATCATCTTATAAATATGTTAGAAACAATACCAAGAAAGACAGACCATTTGAGTGCTTGTCTTGGGGTTCATTTCGCCTAACATTAACATATTCATATACTAGTTATTGCAAATAATGGAAACGATGGGACCTATGTTTCTTTGGGCCGGGCTTACTTCACTTAATATAATTTTTTCCAAGTCTTTCCATTTCCTAAAAAATGGGGCAATGTCATTCTTTCTGATGGAGGCATAGGATTCCATTGTGCATATATACCACATTTTCTTGATCCATTCCTCTACTGAGGGGCATCTGGGTTGGTTCCATATCTTAGCTATGGTAAATAATGCTGCAGTAAACATCGTTGTGCTGGTAGCTTTAGTATTGTCTTCTTTGTGATCATTCAGATCAATGCCCAAAAGTGGGATTGCTGGGTCATAGGGAAGCTCTTTGTGGAGTCTTTTGAGGAACCTCCATACTTCTTTCCAAAGTGGTGGAACAAGTTTACACTCCCACCAACAATGCAGTAAGGTTCCCTTCTGTCCACATCCCCTCCAGCATCTGTTGTTATTAGAGTTCTTGATTATAGCCATTCTAAGTGGGGTGAGGTGGTATCTCAATGTTGTTTTGATCTGCATTTCTTTTATGGCTAGGGAGGTTGAGCATTTCTTCATGTGTCTATTAGCCATCCTTCTTTCCTCTTCAGAGAAGTTTCTTTTTAAGTCTTTATTGGGCAGTTTTTTCTTTGAGGATTTGTTGTTGGGGGATTTAATTTTTTGAGTTCCAGGTATATTTTAGATATGAGACGCTTTTCTGTTGTATGGCTAGTGAAGATCTTCTCCCAATCTGTGGGCTTTCTATTGATCTTGCCAGCTATGTCCTTTGCCATGCAGAAGCTCTGCAACTTCATGCAATCCCATTTGTCCAACCTTTCTTTGATTTGTTGTGTTTCTGGGTCTTTATTAAGAAAATTTCAGCCTATGCCAAGTAGACCTAGGGTTTCTCCTATTCCATCCTGTAATGTTTTCAGGGTGTCTGCTTTGACTCCAAGGTCTTTGATCCATTTGGAGTTGATTCTGGTGCGGGGTGATATATAAGCATCTAGCTTTAGTTTTCTACAAGGGATTAACCAATTTCGCCAACAAAATTTCTTCCATTCTATTGTTTTTAGCTCCCTTATTGAAGATTAGATGGCTATAGGTCTGTAGGTTCATTTCTGGGTTTTTAATTCTGTTCCATTGGTGCTGAGGTAGGTGTGTTCTTGTGCCACTACCAAGCTGTTTTGATTACTATGGCTTTGTAGTAGAGTTTGAAAAATGGAGGATGTTAAAATAATAATTATAAGATTTATTTATGCAGATGAGAAAATTATTTACTTTAGAATAAACATATTAATATATATAGCCCTGCATTATGTTTTACAAGGTTTAGATATATTTAGTTTTGATAAAATCTGGTTAAGTCAGTGTAAAGTATAGCCATGAAAACTGAAATATGTTTGGATTATATATTTTAGTGAACATTTTACAGATTATAAACAGATTATAAACATGATTTGTGTTACATAAAATGATATTGGTAAAAGCAAAACTGATCCTACCTTGATAACTCTAGATCATTCCTTGATTCAGATTAACTTTGTATCTGAGTTGCAGTCACCCTGCACCTCACATTTTCCTGTAATCTTAATAACTTGGTAGTACAGAGGTGTTGGTGGCATGACTCTCTGACTATGGCAATGATTTCTTCCTAATATTAGAAGCATTTAGAGGATTAGAACCATTGAGATGCATTAGAGGATTTGCTCATGCCTTTCTTTCAAACTCTACTTTGATTCTCATCATTGCCTCCCAGTATTCTCAGTAACACCACCTTCACTCAGATTCTTTCCTTCTTGCCCAATCTTGCATAATGGAATTTTACTGGTATCTTTACTCCAATATTTCTGTAAATAATTAAGTCATATCTATCTATGAACGGTGGAATTTTACAGATTTCATTTTATTTCATTTCCAAGATTGAAACTACCCAAACTTTAATAATTTCTCCAAAACCAATGTTTTGAAAGTCCATTATTTCTGTTGGCAATTCACATCAATCATTAACTTTTTTCATAACCAATCAGTGGATTCTTTTGTCCTGTAATTTCATCATATTTCCCTTTTAGCTGCCCTGAACCAAAATTGGGAAGAATTCTCTTAATCAATCTCATCAAATTATATAAATCAGTCATGGCACTAAGGAAATTTTAATGGCTGGTACTTGTAAAAATTGAGTTGACTGTCAGGACTCTGTAGGTTGCATTTGTTCCCAAACCTGTTTTGCTATTTTAATTATTATTGCTATTTTGTTTTATTGTTTGAAAGACCTGCTTGTAAGAGCCAGCTCTTATGTATATTTTCAACTAATTTCTAACAGCTGTGTGTTCTAGAAAATTGTAGTTTTAATTTAGCATAAAGTGGTCCCTGGTTGAATGCTTTCCAAAATATCTGTCAAAAGAACAGTCAGACTTTTATGGAGAAATTCATCATACTAGACAGAATAGAATTTTCCCAAACAATTTTCTAAAAAAATTGAATAGTTGCTAGTTAATATTTTAGGAACAATAGAACTTAACATCATGAGCAGAAATAGCCAAACAGCCCAAAATGCAGTAGAATCAGTCCTAGTTATTAAAATGAGTATTTTATAAAAATCAATCCACTAAGGTTTAGAAAAACAAGACACAAACAACAAAATAAATAGAAAACAATATATTGTAAAATTTATTAAACAGAGTTGAAATTAACCAAATGCAGTTTAAATTATAAATTATAGCCAAGTACTGGTTGCTCACACCTGTAATCCTAACTACTCAGGTGGTTGAGATCAGCAAATTGCAGTTTGAAGCCAGATAGGAAAGTCCTTGAGACTCATCTCCAATTAACTGCCAAAGGAAGTCAGAAATGGAGCTGAGGCTCAAGTGTTAGAGCTCTGGACGTGAGCAAAAAAGCAGGGACAGCACACAGGGCCTGAGTTTGAACCCAGAACTTCACTTAATATAATTTTTCTAAATCTTTCCATTTCCTATGAATGGTACAATATCATTCTTTCTGATGGAAGAATAGAATTCCATTGTGTAGCATTTTCTTGATCCATTCATCCACAGAAGGGCATCTGGATTGATTCCCCATCTTGGCAATAGTAAGCAATGCTACAGTGAACATGATTGTGCTGGTCACTTTAGTGTGGCTTTGTTTGTATTCTACAGAATGGGAGAAGATTTTTTTTTTACCAGTTATGCATCAGACAAGGGCCTCATTATCTAAAATATACTTAGCTATAAAAAAAATTAAGCTCTTCAAAAATAAACTTCAAAGCATCAACAACCCAATTAATACACATGGGCTAAACACTTAAAGAAAGACTTCTCAGAGGAAGAAGTAAGAAGCCAACAGACACATGAAAAAATGTTCAACATATCTGGCCATGAAAGAAATGCCAATCAAAACAATGTTGAGATTTCACCTTAACCCAGTTAGAATGGCCATTATCAAGAAAACTAACAAAATAGATGCTGGTGAGATGGGGCCAAAAGATAACCTACTACACATTGTTGGTGGGAATGTGAACTGGTTCAATCACTCTGGAAAGCAGTATGGAGGTTCCTCAAAAGACTGAACTTAGAGTTTCCTACGACCCAGCAATTCCAGTTTAGATGATTCTACTTATAAAACTGAAATACTCTCATAAATCTCAAATAGCCCTACATTCATAATTGCAAGAAAAATCTCCCATTTCAACGTTACCGATTAAACACAATTTATAACAGGCAGCTGCCTCAATATGATCTGTAAGACAAATTCATGACACTGTTCATGATGCTGTTCATATGCAAACTTCTGTTCCTATCATAGTAAGCAGATCATTTTCCCAAATCAATTTTCCATCCATTTCTGAAGTGTGTCACTCTTATCATAACTTCCTTTCTCTGACAAGTTCAAGGCTTAAGCTCGTAATTGTGCCCACCTGTCATAGTTTAAAGGCAATGAGTAGCAATAACCTAACTCCTCAATACTGTACTAAGTTAACCGCAGCACATATTTACCTGCATAGTTTCTAGGTGGCACTTTTATTTCACAAGGGATTTTTCATTATGTGAGACTTTCCTTCTGGAATGTGAATCTGTAAGGCACATTGAGGCTTACCATAATGATACAATTTTGGAGAAGCTGAACTTGTAGGTAAGATATTTGACCTAAATATGATACAATATAAAGTTTGCCCACTACATTCAACCTTCAAAAATCTTTCATAGCCATCTAGCCACTCTGCTATATCAAAAGTTTCCCATGATACAGCGCTTGCACATTTTTGTAAAGAATCATGAGTGACAGAAAAAAAGAAAGATGAATTATAGATGGCTTCCTACAATTTCTAAATATTTTATATCTGATTTAGTCTGCTAAAACTCTAGTCATTCCCATAGATAGTAGCACACAGAATCTCTCCTTTCAAGGGTGCACTCTAAAAGGACACAAAGTTTTATCTACACCATTCTGTGATACTTTCATCTGGACATTTTATTTTTGGCACTTAATTTATAACACTTAGCCCATACCTCATCTTTAAAATAAGCTAAACTATATTATTTGAGGACAATAATATTGTCTTTATGTTTTCATAAAAGCTATAAAATTGCTTGGATTATAATAAATTCTGTTTGCAAATTCAAAATAGCACATGCAACTTGGAAAACCAGAACAATATAGATTGTGCAGTATTCAGACTGTTTAGTATTAGTACACAAACGACTCATGATTTTAGTGCAGACTATTTAACACAAGTTACTATTGTATTAGCTGATTTTCAATCATGTTAATATCAAGTCAACAACTATCATCCACAATGGAGAAAAAAATGAATGTTTCAGATTTTACTAATCTTCAGACAGACATAAAAGGATTACAAGCAAATAGCTAATGAATGAAACCTATTTAAATAACCTCTCTTTGTTTTAACATCTTCATTTAGTGTAAGTATACAGATCAATTTCAAGTACTTTGTGAGCTATAAATTTAAATTACACTCATTTGTCTACTGATGTAGTTGCCTTAATTTTTTAGTATCTCCAGTCACCATTCTATTAATCTCAAGGAATGCTCATCTAGCCAACAACTATATTGACTTTGCAAATAATAGCTGCAAATAAAAAGAAAAAGAAATAATAAAGACAAAACAATGAGTGTCATGAAACATTCCACTTTTTTGACATTTACTTTTTTTTTGGTGCCTATGCTGCAGTTGAATTCAGCTGGCCATGATCCCTGAGCTTTTATACTCTACCACAACTCCATTTGTGGGATATTTTTGATGATTAATTGGAAATAATTGTCTTAGAGACTTCCTGCCCTGAGTTAAAACATCTATGCTTGGATCTCAGGCTCTTGAGTAGCAAAAATTACAAGTGTGAGTCACTGATGCCCAGCTCATATTTACTATATTTAAATGATAGCTGAGAAATGTTACTTCTTTGTGTTTCTCTTCATTGAAAACTCTAGATATCTACTTGGATTTCCAGTGATAAAATAAGAATTTAAGTTATTGAAATGTATCAGAAAAACTGTAATTTGAGCCTATAATCAGAAACTATTTCAGAAACAAGCCCTTAAATAATATATTGCAATATGAACTAGTGTTTTTTTATTGTGAAAATAATGTACAGAGGGGTTACAATTACATGGGCAAGATAATGAGTACATTTCTTATCAAACATTGTAGCCTCCTCCTTTGTTTCCCCTTTCCATCCCTTCCCATCCTCCCTATACCCTCCCATCCCATCGTCCCTGCCCCTCCCCCACCAAAGTTCTAAAGTTTGTTTCAGACATAAGGACTTGTACTTCTCATTGTTGCAACGGGTCCACCTGTATCCTTATTTAAACGACTTGTTTTTTCCCCTTCCCCTCCACAAATTATACCGACATCAATTACAGTGAAAGCAGGGGTTATACTGTGGGGGAGGGACATACAAAGCAACAAAGAAATAATCTTATAGATGTGTTAGAAACAATCGCATGAAAGAAAAAAAACATTTGAATACATATCTTAGGTTCATTTCACTAACATCACCTTATATGACCTTTTCTGCTTGACTCAGACATATACTAGATACTGCAAATAAGGGAAACCATGGGACCTATGTTTCTTTGGGCTTGGCTTACTTCACTTAATATAATTTTTTCCAAGCCTTTCCATTTCCTAACAAATGGGGCAATGTCATTCTTTCTGATGGAGGCATAGAATTCCATTGTGTATATATACCACATTTTCTTGATCCATTCATCTACTGAGGGGCATCTGGGTTGGTTCCATACCTTACATTTTTATATTCACAAAAGTATGTGAGGTAAACAGGGCTGAAGTTTTAGTTTTAGCAAATTTTAATTTGTTTGGAAAAAAGCTATATTAGTAGGAGAGCCAGAAAAATTAATGTCATCTTAATCTAAACAGAAAGTTTTTGCTGCATGTTTTGTCAGCAAATAATAGCATAAGCTTTTATGATTTCTCAAAAGATGATTTTTATACCAGTTTATGGAATATAATGTGACTATTTAATACAGGTTATATAGTACATGATGATCAAATCTATGTAGTTAATATTTTTGGCACCATACACAATTAATTGCATGTAATATATACATAGTATATCTATATTATGCATGTGATATATTATACATTATACACACATAAATATACATGAGTACATGTTACATTCATGTTATAATGTGCATATAATATATACATATATGCATGTGTGTTGTGTGTATGCATATATACATGTTTATGCATGTGTGTATATGTATATGATCCATATTACATATATGATCACAGTCAAAGAGTTTAATACACCTATGCATTATGTACTGAACAATGCAGGGTAATTAACATTCCATCTCCTTACTTTTGCTTTTTCAGGGGAACTTTATGAAGTAAACGCCCCGCAATGTTCTACAGAGCTGTAGACTTTATTACTTTTATCTACCTGTGTTTGTTCTGTTATTCAACCTACAGCCTGCTTCCCCTGACCCATTTCCTGCCTCTGTGTATCACTGATATATATTCTAGTTGACTTTTAAGTATCCCCTTCAGACAGAACATGAAACCTTTATCTTTCTGCATCTGATTTGTTCTTCTTAACCATAATGTCCTTCATTCCTTTTTTTTTTTTTTTCCAGGGCTGAGGACGGAACCCAGGGTCTTGCGCGCCGGGTGGGCGCCCTTCCGCTGGGCTAAACCCCCAGCCACTCCTTCATTCCTTTTAATGGATGAAAAGTATTCCATCACATAAATGCATGGTTCATGAGCACATATTAATTTCTAAAATCATGGTCTCAAATTATATGGCTCAAACACATCCACACACATATATCTACACACACACACACACACACACACACACACACACACACACACACACACAGAGGCATCTAATGGATAACAAAACTGTAGAATCTTTAGTCATCTATCCAATGATCCCTTATCATGGCTACAGCAAACATAAATGCATCTGGGACTTTTTCATCTCTTTTTTTATTGTCGGTTGTAGGGTATGAACTCTGGGCTTGGGTGCTGTCCCTGAGCTCTTCAGCTCAAGGTTAGCGCTCAACCACCTGAGCCACAGCGCCACTTTGAGTTTTCTGGTGGTTTATTGGAGATAAGAGTCTCCCATACTTTCCTGCCCGGGCTGGCTTTGAGCTGCAATCCTCAGATCTCAGCCTTCTGAGTAGTTAGGATTACAGGTGTGAGCCACTGGCGCCTGGCTTCTGTGACTTTTATTTTTGTTGCCAAATCAAAAGAAATGAATCTCTTCTTTTTCTTTTTACATTCTTGAGTGTATCACAAATTTTACCTATAACATGTTTCAATTCTCACTAATTTATCAAAAGTAAAATATTATTAAATTTATGCAAAAAAGACTAATTTAAAATAACGACATATTTGAATTAGCTAGATTTTTATAAATGTCTAGAATTCCAAATCTCAACCAAGACAACTGAGCAATAATTGCGTTAATGGCTTCCATTATGATTTGGGCAATTCCGAAGACAGTGGGAAAGAATTGGACCTCTTAGTAAGGTTATCTTCTTGTCAAAAATATTCTCTAGTAAATCATTCAACTTACCATTATTTGTGATGTTTTCTGTTAAAACTAAGAGCTAGAATTAAACTGATAGTTGTCTTTTTATTTTTGGAAAGTAAATTAATGCAAGGGAGCCACATATTTGGTGCTATTTTGTTGTTTTTGATGTTAAACACTTCCTGGCACACACAAAACAGTAAATTCCAGGTTACTAGTCCATACTACTACTGTGTGACAATCATACTCCCAGTTTCTAATTGTGCTGTATTTGATTATTGTTTTTTTCTGATCTGGTTTCCTTTTTACAAAATATTACATGGTTAGTAGAAAGACATAGACCCAGCAAAACAGATAGGACTTAGAACATTTCTCATTTTTTTTTAGTTGCCATTCGAGAGAGCCATAAACTCGATGGCATTACTACTCAGTTTAAATTTTCACAGGACATACTCCTATTACTCACAAAGGAGAGCATTTTCCCAATGCTCACTCTTAATAGCTCCAAAAGACAAATATAAGGTAGAGGGATAGTAAAACCTCTAGAATTCATGGAGAATGTAGATACAGGGCATCTTAAATAAATTTACTGAATTTTTATAAGTAAAATCATGCCAACTTTACAGATTTTCTACTTCTGTCTAGATTACAATAATATCAGAAAGTAAATGGACTTTTAACTCATTCTAGGTAAATGTATTCTTGGTAATCTAGCAAAGGAAGAATATTGGAAGAGCTTGTTGTCTTAGACACTTTGTTTTGTAACTGTTATGCATAACTCTTAAACTGAATCTTCCTACAGGGGTCACACTATGCATACAGCATTCTTCACTTTCCCTTTTAATGAACGCCCCCTTCACCTAGCAGAAAGCAACATCTAGGGCTCAAATATATAAGACTTCAAGTTTTCTGTAATTTTCTGACTTGCTGCTAACATTTTAATACACGGTAGGATTGTAGCCTTTCCTCTAGGTTCCACTTTCATTTTCTTTAGTGAACTTAGATTACACCCCGTATGTATTGCCAAGCCATTCTAAGGGTTACCTACCCTTAACCTGAAGACACTTTGGTAGTGATTGTACTGCAGTACCCTGAGCTGTGTCTCTAATTGGAAATGAGCTTTTCATTTCTTTGGTTTGATTCCACAAGTACTATCTTCTTTTAAGAAACACAATTACATATGCTCCTCTATGAGATGCTTGCTGGGTATGTTTTGTTCTGCATCCCAATGTCATGATTCTATTTATTCAACTCTTTTCTAAGCATCATATAAAATGAAATTATGAACTGAAATTGCTACCCTTTAATGTGATCAGCAAAACCCATTTGGTGATTTCTCTTAAACTGAATTTCTCCCATCTGATTAAAGTGGCCTACAGTATACGATGATCCTTTGCCAGTTTAGACACTGTTGTAAGAAACATAAGTTATTATATTCAAACTACTCATTTAAAAACTGTTTTTGCCTATGATATGCCAGACAAATTCTCTGCCTATGGTAATATCAGTTCTGTTTGTTTCAATTTAACCAACATGTTTTGGATGCTTAATATATGTCAGGTATTATTAAAGGTTCTAGAGATCAAAAGATAAATGGTATGCAGAACTCTTTTAAAAATATTGTTATTATAAAAGTGATACACAGAATGGATACAGTTATATAAGTCAGATAGAGAATACATTTCTTTTGGATAATGCCATTCCTTCCCTCATTCTCTCCCAGTTTTTCCTTCTCATGACACCCACAAGCTGTATAGTTCATTTTCAATATAGTATCTAGTAAGTCCCACTGTGGCATTTGTTTACCCTTTGTTCTTCTACTTCTGTGCCTCCCCTTACTCTCCTAAAGACAGATACATTAACAAACAAGACACAAAGAAAAGAACAGAAAATAGCAACAAAGAAAAAACTTCTTGTTTCCATTTCCTAGAGTTCATTTCTATAACTATTATTTTGTCTGATCAGACAGACATAGGCCTTGTGCCCTTGTGTTTTTTTCTTAAGAGTACCGCCCTTTGGTCTCACTGTGTGTGAATGCCTTAGAGACCTGTATAATTTATCATCTCCTGATATGTGTGTGTGTGTGTGTGTGTGTGTGTGTGTGTGTGTGTGTGTGTGTGTGTGTGTGTGTGTGTGTGTGTGTGTGTGTGTATGTATGTCTTTATATTTTTGGTTGGTCGTGGGGCTTGAATTCTGGGCCTGGGTGCTATCCTTCAGCTCTTCAGCTCAAGGCCAGGGCTTTACCACTTGAGCTACAGTGCCACTTCCGGTTTTCTAGTGGTTTATTGGCAATCAGAGTCCCATGGACATTCTTGCCCAGGCTGGCTTTGAACCGTGATCCTCAGCTCTCAGCTTCCTGAATAGCTAGGATTACAAGCATGAGCCACCGGTGCTGGGCTCCTGTTATATCTTTGGTCTACCTTTCCCAATAGAGAAAACGTGTGCCATTTGTCGCTCTGAGTTTGGCTTAACTCACTTAACATGATTTGTTCTAGGTCCATCCACTTTCCTGCAAATGACATAATATTATTCTTTCTGATGGTTGTGTAAAGTTCCATTGTGTATAGTACCACATTTTTTTGATCCATTCATCTATTTTAGAGCATCTATTGTGAACAGTGCAGTAATGAATATGGATATGCAAATGTCTTTACTGTTTCCTGGTTTGCAGCCCTCATTCTTAGAGAGGTCAGAGTACATGTTAAATAACACAAAAATTAACCCTGACTTTATATGATAAACACTCTAAGAGAGATGCCACAAATATTATGAGAAAATGAAAGAGGGGTCAATCGAGTTGACCTTGAGAGAGTGTTGTCTGGTAAGTGCTTTTATGGATAGAATAGAGGTGTTTATTGTATTTGGCCCCTTAGGATAAAAGGTTGCTCTCTCTGAAAAGGAGAAAAAAAAGGAAAGTCATATTAAGCCCAGAGTAGGGAGTTGAAGTGTAAATGTGCATGAGCTATCTCTGAGTGACTGGGTCAAATTGTTTGGCAGGAAAACAAGGTAGTAATCAACCTAGAAGAGATCTGGATGTCATACTGAGTACTAAAAAAAATTGAAAACTCATTAATTTTCCATGCTGCATAACAATTTAATACAAATTTAGCTGCTTCAAATAGCATTTACTTATTACCTCACAGCTCAGAAATGAATGCATGAGAGCTTAGGCTCTCATAAAGATTTCAACCAAGTTATAATCCTAGCTATTCAGGAGGCTGAGATCTGAGGATTGCTATTGGAGGCTAGCTGGAGGGAGAAAGTCTGTGAGACTCTTATTTCTAGTAAAGCACCCCTTCACCCCATCCCACCCCCCAAAAAAGTCTGAAATGGAACTATGGCTGTGGTAGAGCACTAGCTTTGAACACAAGAAGCTCAGGGACAGCACCCAGGCTCTAATTTTGAATCCCAGTTCTTGCACCAAAACAAACAAAAAAGTGATTGCAATCAACAGGACTGCTCTAGGTGTATTCCTCTGGAAGCTAGACCAAGGAAGCAACTGCTCCTCCATGGATGTGGCTGTTGCCACCATAAAACTTGCTTTTTTCAAACACATAAGAAGAGAAAAACTAGAGCAAATCTGCTAATCAGACAGCTTCATATAAGTGGTATAATAAAAAAAAAAAGTAGTATCTTTTCACTTTTGCCATATTCTATCAGAAGCAAGTTTCAGGTGTATCCCAGTGGCACAAAGTTGTCAACACCACAATGTAGAGCTCAGGAGTATCATCTTAAAGTTTGTCCAGGACAAGAAGAGGGGTTGTCTATGTGGTGACATACACCACCAGAATTTAATAAAGAAACAAGTGTGGTGTGTGAATGGAGGTTTGAAGTTGACAGCACCACCTAAATTTATCTCTTTTATGCATTTCCTATCTTATAAAGTAACTTTTATCTAGAGATTAGTATGTGCTATTTTTCTTCCAAAGAGGAAGAAAGAAAAGGAAAAAAAAAAGACCATGAAGTTTCCTGGGACTCACTAAAATCATTTTCCCCCTGAGAAAAGAAGAAAATGACAGTACTTTAGAATGACTAGAGGTAGAATGGGGAGAACCAGGATAGGGGACCCATTGTGCTAAGGAATGGGACAAAATTAGATTCTTTTATGGTTCAAGGGTTTAAAATAGCTTCCCTGGAAAGAAGCAAAGAAAGAGGATGATAACAAGTCTTTGAGGAATCAGTCGCCAAGACCAGCTCTGACCTGTTGCCCTTGCTTAGTCTCCAGCCTCTGGAGGTGGCTGTGGGCATGAATTGAAAGATGCACTGCTGTGATCGGCCATTATTCCCAGCCAGGAAAGGAATAGAGAGCAATAGGACCACCAGTTGAAAACCTTGGTCTTACTACTGTTGTTTAAGCATGACCTCGAAGCCCATTTCCAAGCCACCTATTGCTCCCCTATGCTGACTTTGTAGATGTGTAACGTCGCTGCTCCTAACTTCAGAAGATGATTTACTCCAGCCACACCCACATTGCCAATAAGACTTGCAGTTTCTCAGCATTGGCTGTACAATTAGAATTACTTTGGAAATACACGTATTTTTAAAACATAGATGTCCATTCTTTAAGGGCAGATAATCTGATTCACATTATCAAGGGTGAGTTCAGGCATCGGAAAAAAAATAAAACTCTTTAGATGATTCTAATGAGCATCTGGGGTTGAAAATATTGAATATTGAATATATAGTTGGAGAGGATGCATACTGTTAATCCTTAATTGGGAAAATTATAAACCATGGTGACATACTTTGTGTTGCCATTTTACGAATGGCCAAAGCTGTGATGGGAAAGGGTAATGTGATCTCCAGTAATACATTCTTGATCTACAGATTTTCCAGTCTCCATAATAAAAATTCCTATGTTAATGTATCAAACTGATATTACAGGGATACCTGTGAAGCTGGGAAGAGCTGGTCAGTAAGTGATACATCACTGGCATTTCTATAATAGAGATACAATCAATAACAACCCCAAGAGTATCAATAAGGGTAAAATGTAGCAAGATAGTAAGTTTTAATCATTTTCTTCTTTTTCACATAGTTCATTTAATTTCAAGATTATACAATTAATTTTAAAGAGTATTTACAATTGGCTCATATTATTTTTGAATAGGTACAGTGAGTTACTGTGGCATGGTACAAGTAGGCTTCAGCACATTGTTTAAAATACTTAACAGATAGCTCTGATAATAGATCCTGGGTAAGAGTTCCACCACTGTGTTTGTGAGACTTGAATTTTAGAGAAAGGATGTGGTCTGTTCTTGTGTGTGTGTTTGTGTGTGTGTGTATGCATGTATGTACTTGTGTGTGTGTGTGTGTGTGTGTGTGTGTGTGTGTGTGTGTGTGTGTGCCAGTACTGGGTATTATGCTCTCACTTGACATTTTTGCTCAAGGCTAGTGCTCTACCATTTTAGTTACGCCTTCACTCCTTGCTTTTTAATTGGGATAAGATTGTTTTGGAGCTGGCTTCAGG
Source organism: Dipodomys merriami (assembly GCF_024711535.1). NCBI lineage: Eukaryota > Metazoa > Chordata > Mammalia > Rodentia > Heteromyidae > Dipodomys > Dipodomys merriami. Next base: position 600,667 of record NW_027205182.1, on the reverse strand, counting down.
CCAATATCCTCAGATTTTAGCCTCCTGAGTAGCTAGGATTACAGGTATTAGCCACCAGCACTTAGCCTGGATTCTGTCCATTTTTCACCTTCATAGCACTTAAGGTTTAGCATACACTACCATGAACAGAGTGGACAATTCTTACCATTGGGAAAAAAACTACTGAAAGAAGGAGTAAATCATTAAATAAGTTATGTGTTAGCAGAAGTCACTTCTTTATGAAACTAGAGAAGGTATAACGTTTATTACTAAGAACTTAGATTTTTACACATTCTCTCCATTTGCAGAAAAAAATTTGCGTATAGCTAAGTAGTTTTAGCAAACACAGGTAAGCCATGTTTTAGTTATCAATGTCTGGTAATAAGCTGCTGTTCTTGGGTTGAAGTTCTGCACTGAAAGAGTTCTCCCTTCCCTCAGGCTCAAGAAATTAAAGTCCATCGCTCTGATATGCACTCGAACCATTGGTGTTCCAATGAACATTTGTTCATCTCTTGTTAATGCTCAGTTTCCTTGATTTTTCCCTTTGTCACCTTTCCCTTGCTCTCTCAGTTTTCCAGGGATCATGAACTCCAGGACTGTCCATCTCTACAGCCTGCCAAGCTGTAAGACTGATCACAGGTGCTTGCGTTTCCATTGTTACTGCTGCAGGAGACTAACATAATAGATAACACTTCTAGACACTTTTGTGTCTAGAATTCCTCCATGTATCTTTTCCTATACTTGAGGTACATGTAAGCCCTTTGAATGATACATTATCTTTGGTTTTTCCATGATATATTCTTCTTTCATTTCTCTGGAGGCCTGTGCATTATGCAAGCTACTTCCCATTTTAAAAAAAGCATAAAATCACCAGGCACCTGTGGCTTATCTACTCAGGAAGCTGAGATGTGGGGATTGCAGTTGAAAGCCAGCCTGGGTAGGAAAGTCCCTGAGACTCTTATCTCCAATTAACCACCAGAAAACCAGAAGTGGTGTTGTGGCTTAGGTGGTAGAGTGCTAGCCTTGAGCTGAGGAACTCAGGGACAGTACCCAGGGCCAAATTTCAAGACCCACAAACAACAAAAATAAAAAATAAAGCATAGACTCTTTTGTGTATGTGTGGGTGCTGGTCCTGGAACTTGAACTCAGGGCCTCAGCACTGTCCCTGAGCATTCAAAGCTAGCATTTTACAACTTGAACCACAGCTCCACTTCCAGATTTTTGGTAGTTAATTGGATATAAGGACTCTAATTAATTTTGGGTATTTAATTGGAGATAGGACTGCAAATAATTACCAAAATAATATAAAGACTTTCCTGAATTGACTGGCTTTGAACAGCAATCCTCATATTTCAGCTTCCTGAGTAGTTAGGATTACTGGCGTGATCTACCAGGTCTCAGCTATAAAACATAGAAGCAGATGAAATGTATCATTTAACACTAATTCCAAAGCAAAAGATGGGTTAGATGTCATACCCAGACTCCCATGGAATAAAATTGAAGGTCCACTGCTCACAACACGTTCCTCTTTTTCTTAATTTCCTTATTTAAAAAAAGTGTTATTAAAAATATCAAAGGACTGAACTAATGCTTAGAATAATGATTGGATTGTAGTAACCACCAGTAAATGTTAGCTTTACTTTCCTAATTGATAGATGATTGTCAAATGAGTAAAAAGAAAAAAAAATAAATAAAATAGACAACACACCATTTAAAGTCAAATTCATGAATGCCATATTTGTTTAATGCCTTAACCTGTCACTGATTGTCTGCAAAAGATAAATAAGGTGAAACACAAATTTGGCAATTTCATACTAAGCAATAGTATGAATTAAGATTCCATGTTCTGTTACTTAAAGAAAGTGTTCTTTTAAAAAAGTTTTTTTTTTTTCCCCTCCGATGTGCAAAGTTAAATTTGGGGCCTCTGCAATCTTCAGGCTGCTAACATCCTCTGAAGCAGAATGTGCTTTAAAATTCATGCCAACTCTCACTTTTCCCTCTGTCATTCCACTTGCCTTTTGAAATGGTTCTCACCCCTCCGTGAGGTGGGAAGTCATTAGTTTTGATAGAGCCTGAGACCAAAAAGAAAGGCTGTGTCATTTCTCTTTAAAGAGATAAACTAACAAGTGAGAGGTCCTAAGGAGGCAAAGTATCAACCATTTAGCTCTTGGCTTAAGCAAGGTTTTGATTTCTGAGAGCCCAGGAGACAGAGCATTTAGCTAGGGCTAGGGAGAATGGAGTGATGAAGTCCCCATATATAGCTATCTTTGTCTGGAATACTATAAAGTACAGAATTATTTTTTTCCTGACAATTTGCTAAGGGTAGTTAAGAGTAGCCTACTTCTGAATTTGAATTAATCTGTAAATATGCACATCATTTTTATTTTACAAGTTTACTTCTGGTGCGTTTATGATTAAGCTATCGTTTCTTCAATTGATTACAAAAGTTTGTTTTAGAACTATTGATTTTTAGTTTCACTTTTTTTTAGTTTCATTTTTTTTTCCTTAGAAGCTGTACAGATAGTTGCACTTGTATGGGAAGAAAATGGAGAAGCCACATTTTGAGAGGTCGAATCTTGGAGTCTTTATTAAAAGGCGGGCAACTGCATGGTGGACTTCTGTGTCAAAGACCCAGTCGCCAGAAAATACACATAACACTTTCAGAAATTTGAGCCATGAAGGCTGAAGAGGAAAGAAAGAACAAAAACAATACCAACAAACCAATTCAGCTCCAATGGAAAGCCAAAGCTGGATGCATGGTGATGGGAGAAGAGCCGGGACACAAACTTGGAGACACAGGGCATGGCATAGCAGCACCTGCGCTGGTCCGGACCTAAATAGGGTCAGGTCAAGGGGCAAGGTGACAGAAAACTCCAGTCGCAGGCATTGAACTAACAGGTTTAGTAACCTATCATCCGAGGCTCCTCACCCTCACCCCCCCCCCACCCCTCACACCTCACCCCCGCCTCCAGGGATTTGAGCATGCCTACCACCTGGCTTCACTTTCCCCCACCTTGAAGACAAGATGCCAGACCCTACCTTCAACACGCGGCCAAGATGGCGCCAGCCAGACCCTAATTCAAAAGGGCTTGCAATCTCCAATCCGTCTCAAGATGATCAGACTACTGTGTAAGAGTCTGGCCAGATCCAATCTCTCTGTTTTACACTGATATATTGGAAATGATTACCTTTCTGGAATATAATCCACCTCCAACTCACTAGTAAAAAATAAAATCATCCTATGAAATCCTATTAGGCTCAGAGCTTACATTTTTGGTAACTAATCATTCCTAAAATATAAATTGCCAGAATAAAAATATGAATTGATGAAATTGATATCTTTTCAAAAGAAAACATTGTATATGTTATGAGATTAATAATTCAGAAGTAAGCCAGGTACAGTGGCTCAAGCTTTCAAGATATGGAAATTGGGAAATTGAGGTTCAAGTTCAGTTAGGCATCTCAACTAATGGAGTTGGACAGTGGGGTGCACCTGTCATCTCCAGAGATGTAAAGAATACACAAGTAGGAAGATCACAGTCCAGAGAAAAACCCAGACTTAAAAGAAGACTTTACTTCAAATAACCAAACTGAAAAAGGGCAGGAGGCATGGTTCAAGTGGTAAAGCATCTGCCTCATAAGCGTGTAAAATACATAGAAGACATACATTAAAAAAAAACAAGGATTCAGATGTATTCTTGTTGAAAGAATGATGCTCCTTTGTCTGTCCAGCTAGTAGATTTTACAAAAGGAAGAGCTCTAATTTAGGCAAATTAGGTGGTGTAGGCCATTTTCCAAGAATTAAACTAAAACTAGAGACTTTCTAAATCAACACTTCAAAATCTTTTTTATATTGAGCTCACTTCAAATTCATCAATCATTATTATTACAAAAAAGTAGTATGTCCCAAAGGTGCATTGCTTTCTTTAAATGTAGGCAGAACAAAAGGTAATATAAAGGAATTTTCAGATAATCTATGGAAAATATTGATAACAATATACACATTTGAGGTTTGTATCTTGTTATCAAAGCTATTTTACAAGTGGGGAATAGTTTCTTACTTTGTTTCTTTGCTCTCAGGCAAATGATTACTCTTGGTAATAATTCCTGCATAAAAATTATGTCAGGGAAAAAGAAGATAAAAGCAACCATCGAATATTTTTTTAACTATCTCTCCAGAATTATTTCTGATTTCTTTCTGCTTTGTTATAACCCATATTAGATACGGAAAAAATTTCCTTTGATCTTAAGAGAGGATATATAATGCAAATATTCTGATTTTTTCATTTTTATAATATTCTTATATATTCTATCTTAGGCAGTTTAGTCTTGTACTATAAATAAAACTTTAGTCTAAACAACTAGCTAGCTATGCACACATTATACATTTCTTAGGGATTGTAAATGAAGTTCAGTACCCCAAGGACTAAAGTACTAGTACCTTTCTAGAATGTTTTCCTTTTAGGATCCTAAGTTTACACTTAAAACTTTGCAGTGGTGCCTGGTTTCTCTTACCCTTTCCTCTCACCAGTATATTGGCAAGGTACTAAAGACAAAGTTTATTCACATCTAAAAGAGAGAAAATTGAAACTGGCAAACTTTTCAAAGTCATCTAGGTAAGCCCTAGGAAACACTGGAGGATGCAGCAAATATCTGCATGAGAACATTTGGATTCATAGCATGCCACAGCATTAATGAGCCCAAGCATTGCCTTTGAATGTGGAAAGGCAAAGGAGACTTGTTAGAAAACATGCAATTGCACAAATGAGTCAGGGACACTTGTCTGCCCAGAGAGACACCTGGAATTAATTACCACTCTCTTAACAGATCAATGGGACACATGTCAAAAGGTTAGAATTTGGGGCAGAGTTTCCTAATTTTGCCAACTTTCATGTTGGCAAAAGTAATGCTTCCCAGATAGATCTTTTAATTGCCTAAATATTAGGAGCAAGCTGTCATCTTGTGGATAAAAGCTGTTATTTAGTGTTCGGATGCTTGGCAATCTTACCTCTGCCTCCAGTGGACTTAAAATAAATTAATATTTTTAATATGAGGAGAAAAACTTAGCTGTTAGCCAAACCTATTAGTTGAAAAACTTCCTGTCTAAAATAGAACTCTAGGAGTCATTCTTTGCCCTTTCTTTTCCTTTCCTTACTTCTATCCAACGTTTACTTCTTTTTACAATGAACATAGAATCTACATAAAAATCATTCATATTAACAAAAGTGTTTTGAACACTTAAGAACATGTTATTTTTGTTATTATTAACCACTTTTAAAGCCTAAGTGGAATTGGGTGCCAGTGGTTCATGTACTCCTGCTGATGAGGCTGAGATCTGAGGATAGCAATTTGAAGCCATCCCTGGCAGAAAAGTCTCCATGAGACTCTTATTTCCAATTAACCACACGAAAAACTAAAATTACCACTGTGTGCTCAAAGTGGTAGAACACTAGCTTTGAGCAAAAGAGCTCATGGGCGGCCCCTAGGCCAAGTTCAAGACCCACAACTGACAGAAAAAAGACAGAGAAGACAATATGTTCATGACTCCATCACATTAAAAGTGTGAAAAACATAGTGTAGAAAAGAACTGACCACCACCAGAGGGTTGAGAATGATGCCAATGGCAACAGTGAGGCAAAGGAAAATTCCATAACATTGAAGGATAAGTCATTACTTTCCTTTATTATTCCTGGATTGCTCAAAAGTCATGCGATACTATAAAACTATATGTTCCTTAAATAATGTAACACTTACTGAATAACTAGACCAAATAAAAATAATCCTTAGCTATGCAGTTTTTTTCCATTTTATCTCATTCTTTTAGTTGAAAACTTTTCTTCCAAGCAGCAAAATGATTTCATCTCAAAAATCTTCCTTGAATCTATACTGACACCTGGTCCTTATATTTCTCTATTGCTCATTTTAGATTTTTCTTTTTTATGTACATGAAATGCAATATGAAAATAAATATGGCATGCTAAGCATGTTGCAAATGCATATATTCACAGTAACTTAGGAGGCTGAAATAGGAAGACTGAATTTGAGACCCGTCTGGGAACATACCAAAAACTCTCTCTCTCTCAGAAGTAAGTATAAATATGTTAGTTTATAAGAACATTGCACAAATGTGACTGTTGGGCAAGAATCACAAAATTGAATATAACACAAAAATAATTCACATATATTATTCATGAATTTATATAATATGTCTTTGTCCAATCATTCATTCAACAATTACCATTACTGAGCACCAGTATGCCCCAGGTAGAACTCTGGACACTCAACAATATGACAAAAATAATAAGACATAAAAGGTATCTTCTGTTGTAAACTGTACATTACTTTTTCCTGAAAAAATACATTCAAGTGAATAAATAAATAACACAGTACCATGAATTAAAACAAGGTACTGTTAGAAATGGCCTCAGGTAAGGGGAACATTTGATGTGGTCCCAAAGAAAACTTTCACTAAAGCAATCATCTAGAGGAAGAGGAAAACCGCTCTGGAAGAGATGGAGAAAGTGGGAGTTGTGCAAATTGAAGAGAGAAGCAAGTATCAAATTAGGGAGCAAAAGTAAATTTGATTCAAGAAACTTTCCCTCTAACTTAGTGGCTAGAGCATAATAAAGTGAAAACTAAATAGAATCTAAGTTGTGAAAAGCCTGACCAGATAAGAAGTTTGGGTTGGGCTGGGAAGGTGGCTCAGTGGTACAGTGCTTGCCTTGCATGCATGAGGCCCTGGGTTCGATTCCCCAGCACCACATAAGCAAAAAGAAAAAAGCAAGAAGTGGCGCTGTGGCTCTAGTGGTAGAGTCTAGCCTTGAGCTGAAGAGCTGAGGGACAGTGCCCAGGCCCAGAGTTCAGCCCCACAACTGGCAAAAATACAAACAAACAAAAAACAAACAAACAAACAAACAAAGAAGTTTGGGTTTCAATGATCCTTGCTGCAATGTAAAGCCACCAGAGTGAGACCAGGAATTTTTTCATCTTTAAAAATTCCTTCAAGGGCTGGGAAGGTGGCTCAGTGGTAGAGTGCTTGCCTTGCTTGCATGAGGCCCTGGGTTCGATTCCTCACAACCACATATGCAGAAAAAGCTGGAAGTGGCTGAAGTGGTAGAGCACTAGCCTTGAGCTCAAGAGCTGAGGGACAGCGCCCAAGCCCAGAGTTTAAGCACCATGACTGGAAAAAATAAAATAAAATAAAAATCCCTTCAAATATATATCATACAGATGCAAGATGATGAAAGAAATGGAGACAAGGACAGACTCTGGTATGAAATTTTACCATGTGGACAGTTCTAGGCTTTAATTCAGCACCTTCTCTCTTATTCATTATTTTTGCTCAAGGCTGGTGCTCTAGTACCTGAGCCATACCTCCAGTTCTGGCTTTTTGCTGTTTAATTAGAGATAATAGTCTCTCAGATTTGTCTGTTGGCTCTTAACTGTGACCTTCAGTTCTTGTATAGGTAGGATTAGAAACATAAACTACTAGCACTGCTAGCTTTGGTATGAACTCTGAAAAAGAGTAAATATGACATGCTGTTGGGTAGGATGCATGGATTTGTTAGTAAGATAATTCCAAGACTTTTGCTTAAACTACTAGTTGGTTAGAAGTGTAATTTCTGAGTTTGGCAGGCTGGGATAAGATTAGATTAGGTCTGTATCAGCTACTTTTGATTCATTGGGTTTTGTTCCTTCATTCATTTTGGTTTGTGTTAGTTCAGTCTCTGTACTAACCACTTGTGACACACCCCTAATTCCATTTTATCCTGTTTGTTTTTTAGAGATGAACTAAAACTCAGACTGCCATCTTCCTATCTGTTTAGCTGGCGTTGCAGTCATGTACTACCATGCCCAGCCTGGATTTTTGTTTTTGGAATATCTGCTAAGTATGTACGTGGTAATTCTAAGTAAGTAGCTGACTATATGGAGCATGGAATCTGGAGACAGCAAGTAGAAGTGAATGCAAAGCTCTCTACAGTACTTAAATTGAAACGCCCAAGAGACTACAGATCCAAGTAAAGAAGAGGGAGAGACCTGCGAGTTTATTTTGAGGAAAATCAGTAGCAAGGTCATGATGAGGACCATATGATAGGCAATGCTTGCATAATATACATTTAATAATTTTAGTTTAGCTTGAGATTCTCAGTACTGTGATAGATGCAATTACAAATAAAACATAAAACATGAAAACTCGGATTATATCAACACCAAATACATATTAAACATGAAGGAAAATACTCATATTCACTAACACAAATTTTTCAAGGTAATATAATTATCCTATTTCATGGATCAGTAAAGTCAGTTTCAGAGTGAATTCCTACGTGTCCATAATCAATTGAATTAAAATTTGAGTCAAAATGAACTCAAAATTCATTGTTTTAAATCCCAGTCTCAATGGGTGTCAGTGGCTCACTGTAGTTCTAGATGATCAGGTGGCTGAGGTCTGAGGATCCCAATTGGAAGGCAGCTTGGGCAGTAAATTTCATGATACTCTAATCTCCAATTATCCAGCAAAAAGCCAGAAGTGGATAGCACTAGTCTTGAGTCCCCCTCTCCCCTAAAAAAGGCCTAAAACCTAAAGGACAGAGCCAAGTCCCTGTGTTCAAGTCCTAGTACCAGCACACACACACACACACACACACACACACACACACACACACACACACACACACACACACACACACACACACACACACACGAATTCCAGATGCATGCTGGGCATTGGTGGCTCACTCCTATACTCCTAGCTACTCAGAAGGCTAAGATCTGAGGATCCTGTGCCAAAGCCAGCTCAGGCAGGAAAGTCTATGAGACTCATCTCCAACTAACCACCAGAAAACCGGAAGTGGAGAGCTGTGACTCAAAGTGGTTGAGCACTAACTTTGAGCAGAAAAGATCAGGGACAGTGCCCAGGCCCTAAGTTCAAGCCCCATTACCAACAAAAGAAAAACGAATTCCAGAAGCCAGATTCCATGTCATCGTAGCACACTGAAAAAAATTATACATTTCTGAAAGTTAATAAGATTTCAAGAAAGTATGTAATTAACTGAATTTGGAATGAGGTAGTACATTATACAGAAGTCAGATTTTAAAGCAGTCACACATAGATTAGGTCCTATATTTATTTAATAGCTTTGTTAAATGAAGCAAATGATAGTCTTATTTATGCTTTGTGGGTTTTTTTTGTTTTATTTTTGTTTTTTTGGTCAGTCCGTGGGGCTTGAACTCTGGGCCTGAGCACTGTCCCTCAGCTCTTCAGCTCAAGGTTAGTGCTCTACCACTTGAGCTACAGCGCCATTTCCGGTTTTCTCGTGGTTTATTGGAGATAAGAGTTTCACGGACTTTATTGCCCAGGCTGGCTTTGAACCACGATCCTCAGAACTCAGCATCCTGAGTAGCTAGGATTACAGGAATGAGCCACCGGCGCCCGGCTTGTGTTTATTTTTATGTGTAAAATGGTACATAAAGATACTCTGAAATATAAAAAGACAGGTACGAGCACCTGGTAATTAACCAGAATATGAATGTGTCAGTTTGCTTCTTCTATTCTGCAATCAACAGTATTAGCACTAATTAAATCCTCCAGCTTACTGTGTTCAGTGAGTAGGGTAAATCGAAAACATATTATGCTTCAACTTTTGCTAAGTGGTCCCTGGACTGTCAATAGTTGACTTTATATAAAATAAAAATGTGAAACTTGGGGCAGGGAATGTGGCTTAGTGGCAGAGTACTTACCTAGGGTGAATAAAGTCCTGGGTTTGATTCCTCAGTACCATATAAACAGAAAAGGTTGGAAGTGGCACTGTGACTCAAGTGGTAGAGTGTTAGCCTTGAGCAAAAAGAAGCTCCGGGACAGTGCCCAGGCCCTGAGTTCAGCCCCAGCATTGGCAAAAAAAAAAAAAAAAAGAAAGAAAGAAAGAAAAGAAAAGAAAGAAAGAAAAGAAACTTCTGGTAAAGAATTATATCTTAATCTTTTCTAATAATTAAAAAAGAGTCAAAACTGGTATTTCTTGTTTCATTTTTAATAAGAGAGAAAAAGTTTAAATGTTGAATTCCACTAAGGACTCTTTCATTTTAAATAGTCATTATCATCAAATGTCATTTTAGAAGCATACTTTTAAGTAGATATTTGCTATTTTAATAATTAAATTGTTTATGAATATCAAAATGACATAGTAAATTATGAAAAGTAATATTTAATGAACTCAATATTAAATACAACCAGTAATTTAGTATAAAACACTGAAATATATTTTACTGAATATGCATAATCTATGTTGCATGAAGATTCAAAATTAGCCACACACTAATCTGTTTGACAAATGCATTAGAAAACTATAAAATGGAAAAATTTTAAGTTACAGTGTTTTCATATATTAATTCATTTCATTATTAGTTAGCTTTAGTTTTGTTTTTTTTCTATTTGTTCTAGTTATGTCCTAGGAATACTTTGTATGAAATATAACTATACATTTTTAAATTTAATTTTATTTACAATTCAATCTTTTTAAAGTGCTGGAATACATGGTATTGTAAGCATATTTTTAATAGGCTTGAAAAAAGTCTTTGACTATGAATTGCAATTCCAGATACCATGCTACACAATAGAGATGAAAATATGAATAAATTATGTCTCCCTGTAATCCTAGCTACTCAGGAGTCTGAGCCAGCCCACACAGTCAAATCTGAGAGGCTCTCATCTCCAAATAATCAAAGGACGGAGGGAGGAGAGAAGGAGGCAGGAGAGAGGAGAGAGTCGGGGAAGAGAGAGAGAGATTAACTCTCAATCTGGTGCTATTCCATAGCGAAAATTCCTCCTAATTTTTCACTTTGTATAGTTTATTAATTTTGGTAAGGCATATCCACCATGGGAAGGAAGAAAAGCCAATCCTAGGTGCACCATTCTCACAAGTAACAATATCGCTATGTCCCTTCCTCAGAGAAGTGACAGGTGATGGGAAGGGGGGTGGTTATTATAGTGGTGTGGAGTGTGGTAAATTACATGGGTGTAGAATTTCATAAATGGCCAGGGGAAGTGTCAACACGCAATTTGCACCGGCAAACTACATGTGGCTTGTCTCTATCATTTCTGGCTAAATAGCTATCAAATCCACATTCAATGCTACAGAAGATCAAGAACATACACCCCATTTCAAGTTTATATAGCCTTTTCTCACACACTGTAAAATTTATGCTTTATCATATTTCTGAGAAATACAGATACATTTCATTTTTTATTCTCGGAGATTCCAGAACGTAATGTGCATTCGTGGGAGCGTGAGGAACATTACTGTACACCACAAATTAGCAATGGGGGAGGAGCCCGCACCCACTCTGTTAAATCTCTCCCGGCTTTTTTTTTTTAAATCAAAAAATTTGGTTTATTTAAAAATATTGACCTAAGACAGAGCATAGTAGGCCACACCTGTAACACCTGTATGCTGAAGGAAACACTTTCTCTTTTTCTTTGTTTAATTGTGAAAATACCGTACAGAGGGGTTACACGGGCAAGGTAATGAGTATATTTCTTATCAAACATTGTTGCCTCCTCCTTTATTTCCCCTTCCCATCTCTTCACATCTCCACCCCCCTCCCGCCATAGTTGTAAAGTTCATTTTTCAACATAACGACTTGTACATCTCATTGTTGAAATGGGTCCACCTGTATCCCTAGTTAAATGATTTGTTTTTTCCCTTCCCCTCCACAAATTATACCAACATCAAATACGGTGAAAGCAGGGGTTATACCATGGGGGGGAGGGACATATAAAGCAACAAAGAAATCATCTTATAAATGTGTTAGAAACAATCGCAAGAAAGAAAAAAATATTTGAATCCTTATCTTGGGGTTCATTTCACCTAACATCATCTTATCTGACCTTTTCTGCTTGTCTCAGACATATACTAGTTATTGCAAATAAGGGAAAAGAAACACTTTCTGATTTGGGGGAAAGTAAAGCAGAAAAGTAAAGTCTGGTGGTGTGACTCACAGTAGACGTCCTGCCTAGTTCAAGCCCCAGTGTCTCAAAAAATTATTTAACCGATCAAGCCACAGGAAAACCAGACTCTCCCGGCTTTTGAGTAAGGCTGCAGTGGAAGAGAAAACCTAATACCCAAATGGAGGGAGGGGGACAAAGAACACAGTTTATGTAGGAGACCCAGATGGGGGAATAACTGACTTTTTCTTTCTTTTTTTTTCTAGGTCTGAGATTGGGACTCGAACTCTGTACCTGTGTCCACTTTCACTCATTGACTAGTGATCAACTGAGCTATGCCTCCATCCCTTAGGGTTGATTATTTCTTTTATTTTCTTTGGGAATGAGGAATTTTATTTCCTACTTTTTTGAAATAAGTGAAGGATTTCAGTGCAAAATAATGACTTCGTGACAACAAAGAATTAACAAACCACATCCATCTGAATTATTATTTTTACAGTATCATAGTGTAAAAGTTAGAATCACATGTGTATGTACACATAAATACATATGTGTGCTTATCTATCACTAAATGAAGCAAGTCAGTGAAAACTGAACACTTTTTTATTTTTGAGTTTATATCAAAGCTCATTAATATCCACAAATGAATTAGCAGAATTGGGTTAGGGGGCATTTGAAACAGTACTTAATCCTCTTAGCTTTTAAAGTTTCTTATTGAGTTTTTATCCTCTTAAGTGAACTATCTGGCCTAAAGTACATGGTTATTAAAATAATATTATATAAATATTAATATTTTAGCAGCAAACTTGTTAGAAATGTCTACCGTAAGAAATGATAGATAATAAGAGATTTGCTTTCTCTGCTTTCAGAAATGTAAATCCATTCCTTTAGGTACGAATTTGAAAGAGGAAAAGTCAGACATTTTTTTCCCCTTGAACTTAAAACTTTTATTTTCAGATCTACAGAACTGTGCCTTGCTATCATTTTGGTTATTTGACCATTTCAAAAACAACCAATGTTTTGTGTGTGTTAACTCAAAGACAACAGCTTTTGATAATAAAACTCACTTGGCAAACCACTTACAGCAGGTGTGTTCCTTGCCTTCCCATTTTAATTATTTTGCCATTCCTGGCTCAGACTGTTCCTCTGGGAGAAATTAGTGACACTGCTCCATACCTGCACAGGAATAGTCTTCTGTCACTGTTCACTTACTCTTAAGTTAGCACAAATTAAAAGTGCCTTTTGCAAGGAAAAACTCAATTATGGAAATTCCTTGTAGATGAACTATAAATAAATATGAGGCAAATACCAGTTAACACTAATGAAAAATAAAATAAATATCCAGAATGATATCATAAAAGAATTATAAAAATGGGGCTGGGAAGGTCGCTCAGTGGTAGAGCACTTGCCTTGCATACCTGAGGACCTGGGTTCGATTCCTCAGCACCACATAAGAAAAAAGAAAAAAGCCGGAAGTGGCGCTGTGGCTCAAGTGGTAGAGCGCTAGCCTTAAGTTGAAGAGCTGAGGGACAGTGCCCAGGCCCAGAGTTCAGGCCCCACGACCGGACCGCCCCCCCATAAAAAGAATCATAAAAATATCATGAAATAAATATCTAAAAGTTTGGAGAGTACAAAAATTACAATTAAAATATTTTGTAATTTTACCTGAAGTAGTCAATAAATAATTTAAGTCACACACATACATACAATATACACAGACATATGTCCACATATAATTTTTTCTATGAGTACTTATAAAATCTGTCCATGTGACTAATTTTCTCACTATAAATAATAGATTTTAGCATATATTATACTAGTAACCTATATTACCTTTGTGTTTAGCTTTCTAATTGCAGTTTAAGAAGTTATCTAGGTTGGTTCCATATCTTAGCTATAGTAAATAGTGCTGCAATAAACATAGTTGTGCTGGTAGCTTTAGTGTGGTCTTGTTTGTAAACATTTGGGTAAATGCCCAAAACTGGGATTGCTGGGTCATAGGGGAGCTCTATGTGGAGTCTTTTGAGGAACCTCCATACAACTTTCCAAAGTGGTTGAACAAGTTTACACTCCCACCAACAATGCAGAAGATGCCCCTCAGTAGATGAATGGATCAAGAAAATGTGGTATATATACACAATGGAATTCTATGTCTCCATCAGAAAGAATGACATTGCCCCATTTGTTAGGAAATGGAAAGACTTGGAAAAAATTATATTAAGTGAAGTAAGTCAGGCCCAAAGAAACATAGGTCCCATGGTTTCCCTTATTTGCAATATCTAGTATATGTCTGAGTCAAGCAGAAAAGGTCAGTAAGTTGATGTTAGGGAAATGAACCCTAAGATAGGTACTCAAATGTTTTCTTTTCTTTCTTGAGATTGTTTCTAACACATTTATAAGAGTATTTCTTTGTTGCTTCCTATGTCCCTCCCCAACAGCATAACCCCTGTTTTTACTGTATTTAATGTCGGTATAATTTGTGGAGGGGAAGGGGCAAAAAAAATCATTTAAATAGGGATACAGGTGGACCCATTGCAACAATGAGATGTACAAGTCATTACATCGAAAACGACCTTTACAACTTTGGTGAGGAGGGGGGTGGGGAGTGGGGAGGATCGGGTGGGGGGGTGGGAGAAGGATGGGAAGGGATGGGAAGGGGAAACAAAGGAGGAGGCTACAATGCTTAATAAAAAGTGTACTCATTATCTTGCCTATGTAATTGTAACCCCTCTGTACAGTATTTTTACCATAAAAAAACAAACATGTATTTAAAAAAAAAAGAAGTTATCTAGATACCAGGAGAGTCATTTGTGTTGTTTTCCTTAGATTCTCATACAAGTAAAGAGTTCTCTAAAGCTTAATTTTTTTCTATAATTTGTTAACTTTTCTCTTTTTATTTTATTGTCAAGGTGATGTACAGAGGGGTTACAGTTACATGAGTAAGGCAGTGAGTCCATTTCTTGTTGAACATGTTAGCCCCTCTTTCATTTTTCTCCCACTTTCCTTCCCTCCCAATGCCCCTCAGTTGTTCAGATCATTTACAACATATTTTCTGGTGAGTATGGCTGTTGCATTGGTTCCTCCTTAAGGATATTCTAATTAAGAAAATCGGGGTACTCTCCACAAATGTACTGGTAAAGGAACATATGCATCTCCTTTCTTCCCTTCTACATCTGTAGCCCATAGCAGGCCAGGAATCTAGTATATCCAGTATAATTCAGAGCCATGTTATAAAGGACAGATGTGATCTTAATATTGACCACCTGCAGCAAGTATCAGGATGTCCTGAGCATGAAACATTTTATGTACTGAGATACGTTTCTGATTAGCTAAGCATAAGCCTGAAGGATAAGAACTTCAAATAAAGACATTTTGTAAGCCTTGCTTCCACCCTATAGAATTCCTATTAATCCACTCTTTTCCTTAGGTTTGAAGTTCTAGATGAGTCTTAGAAATAGTATTTTTATTTTTAAATACGACTAGACTGGCATTAGGAGCCAATTAACTTTATATTTTTGCCCTCTCTTTCTTCATGATCATATTAGAGATGATTGTAGCAATACTTCTATAATGTCTTAATACGTCAAGACAGCATCCTGTAAATGAAAAAGAACAAGATATTCTCAATTCTCCTTTAATTTGAATTTCATGTTATAATGCAAATTGGGCACTTCTTGAAGGTATCCCAGACAATATGCACCTTCATGAGGCTCAGGGATAAGGGGTCATGTCTACTGCTTGTTCACAGACGTTGTGTCTTGACTAATAACTTTCACCCTTATCAAACCTATTAATTCTATTTATCATCACTACCCTTCAAACACTAAGTTCTTCATATTTGATCCAAATCCTTCATTTCCCATCAATTAGGTAACAATAAATACAAAATAATAATAAATAATTAGCATCTTCTAATTTGTAGGGTACATTAATATTCATATAACTTCTAACATATTTAACCTTATCAATGCTCAGATAAAGAACTGATATATGAAGCGCATGGATGTCCCTGTTCTTGCTATATAAATATCATCTTTGTTCTATTGTTAAAGAAACAGACTTTGTAATATCGTCCCAAATGACAAAATCAGAATTAAAATGGGTCTTTCTAATTTTAGAATTTTTCTGCCTTTTGTAACAAAAAAATCAAAGTTGATATGTTTATGACTTAATCTCATAGATATTTAAATATATTAACTTTCCAGTTCTCCTTCTTTACTTCCCATGCCTCTATAGACATCAGATGAACCATATTTTCTCAGTAACATTTTTAAAGCTAGGTAAAGTAGTTTGCATTGGGTTATATACACAATTTTCAGGGACACTATAGAAATTGCAGGGGTATAGAGAAATAAAACAACTCCCTGTGAAATATTAACATGTTCCTTGAAGGGTACATAATCCTCTCTGCTGAGAATTTTTTTTGGGGGGGTCCAGTTGTGGGGCCTGAACTCTGGGCCTGGGCGCTGTTCCTCAGCTCTTCAGCTCAAGGCTAGCACTCTACAACTTGAGCCATAGCACCACTTCCCAGCTTTTTTTTCTGCTTATGTGGTGCTGTGGAATCGAACTCAGGGCCTCATGCCTGCAAGGCAAGCGCTCTACCACTGAGCCACCTTCCCAGCCCCTCTGCTGAGAAGTTTTGTGTTTGTTACACACACAATTTTTGAGACTTTTTGCATGTGTGCCCCTCCTAAGACATGAACTCAGTGTGTCCAGCTTTCACTGGGCTTTTTCTCATTTTTGTCACTCCACCATGTGAGCCACACTCCAGTCTGGAATATTTGTTTGTTATTTGGAGGTACAGTTTCACAGCCTTTTTTTCTGGACTGCCTGAACTCTGTTTTTCAGATCTCATCCTCTAGAGCAGCTAGAATTAAAGGCATGAGCCACCAGCACCCAGTGAGAATCAGATTTAATTTTAATCTTCATAGTATAAATTCTTTTTTTATAAGTTTTTATTGTGAAAATACTGTACAGAGGAGTTGCAGTTACATGAGCAAGGTAAATGAGTACATTTCTTATCAAGTATTGTTGCCTCCTTCTTTGTTTTCCCCCTACCATCCCTTCCTTCCCACCTCTACAACTACACTCTCTGCCCCTTCCTCCCCGCCTAAATTGTAAAGTTTGTTTTCTTGTACATCTCATTGTTGCAATGGGTCAACCTGTATTCCTATTTAAACATTTTGTTTTTTCCCTTCCTCTCTCCAAATTATACCAACATCAAATACAGTGAAAGCAGGGGTTATACCGTTGGGGTGAGACATACAAAGCAACAAAAAAAATCACATGGTACTTTATAAATATGTTAGAAACAATAGCGAGAAAGAAAAACAATCACTTTTGACCCTATCTTGGGACATTTCACTTAACTTCATCTTATCTGGTCATATGTATGTGGCTTTTGACCTTTTCTACTTGTCCCAGACATATACTAGTTATTGCAAATAATGGAAAGACTTGGAAAAATTATATTAAGTGAAGTAAGCCAGGCCCCAAAAATATAGGTCCCATGGTTTCATAGTATAAATTCTCAAGCTGACATTTCCTCTTCTCACATGTTTTCTTCTTTCTCAGATCACTGGATCCACTTGTCTTTACATCTAGTGTTCCTTTGGTTTTCATTGCTTTTTTTTTGATTATTTATTAATTTTTTTCTTCTCTGCAGTTTAGAGGAATTTTTATTGTTTTGTAACAAGTCTTTCTTTACTATTCTTGAAGGCTGTACCAATTTAAACAATATTGCTCTGAGCACAGTGCTTGCCCAGTAACAGTGGGCAAATGAACAATGAGTTCATTTCCACTCTTTACTGGCATCTCCCAAGACCAGTGGTCTTTGAGTCCAAGTAGTTTATGTAAATTTCTCCCTTTTTGACTTTCATAGCTTCCCTTTGCCTTTAACTCTGAATAATCTTTTAGTTTACTATGGCATTCTTTTTCCCATTTTTATGTTATGCTATTCCCAAATAAGTACAATTATATTCCATAGAACTTCTGCGTGTAATGTATGATAACCTAGCTCATATTTCTGTGGGTTACAAATTCAGTCATGGCTCAATTGAATACTCTAGCCTTTATTTATTTTTCTCCTACACCATTTTCTTAGCATCAGTGAGTTGTATGAGTTGGTGGGGGGACGGGGTATGGAAGGGGAAAAGACTTCATTTGTGAAGCCCATATATGGATACAATGTACCTTGGATTACAGGTTTGAGGAAGGGGAGAGGAAACGAGGGAAAGTGAAAATTCTTTTTGAAAATAAAATACAAAATCAAATCTGCACTTACTTCCCTTGAAATGTTTTACCTAACTCCACTAATTACTTCTTTTGATAAGTCTTAAGTTTTGCATTCCTGTTTTCATTTTACAGTTCTCAATCTTTTCTCTTTCTGTCTTGTCTCACCCCCTCCCCCAACTCTTCCTCATCTTCCGCCAGCCCCACCACCACAGACTCATTCCCTGTCCTACAACAATAGTAGTGACTCTTTCCATGCTCTTATGCCCTTTGGTTACCAACTCCAACCAGGGTGACTGTACTTCCATTAAAACTCTACTTTGAAAGCCCTCTAAACATGAATTTTATCCTATCTTGTTTCTCCCCATATACTCTTGATCTTTCTAGATTAGTCCTTTTATTATATATATATAAGCATATAATAATATAGAATATAATAATATGTAACTTATATATTATCTAAATATTATATATGATCTTTAGGTAGCTGTATGAAGGAGTGGTCATTCAAAAAAGTAGTTTACAATTCATCTTGATCAATGTCACCCCTTTCAACATTCTCACCCATCCCTCCCAATCCACCCCTTCCCTTACTTTTCTTAATTTTGTAGAATATGCATTGAACTTTTATTGCATTCTCCATCTTTCCTGCTCTTCTGCTTTTCTAATATATGCTTCTCCTTCCACAAATACTCTACCGTCTTTCCTTCCTATTTTAATATCCATCATAGAAAATGTATTTAAAGTTTCACCCTCTCTATGAAGTCATTTTTACAACTCTGTGTGTGTATGCGTACGAACATGTTTTCTGAAGTGGGAAAGCTAGTCATGTATTTAAATTAATAGATTAATAAAACAATATTTTATTTTTCAAGGTCTTTCTGTCATCATAGGCTGCCCTTGAACTTGCAATCCTTCTGTTTTAGCCTTCCCAGTTCTGGGAGTACAGGCCTGTGCTATTGTGTCAAGGCTTTTAATCCTTCACTTTATGGAAAGTTCTTCCAGGACATACAACATTGAATCCTACACTTTAATATTCCACAATTTTAGAAAGAATTAAATTTCAGGAACTGATTTTATTTTATTTATTTTAGGAACTCTAGATTCAATTGTGAACACAATACTGCCCCCATTGTGCTCATTTTCTTTTCATAATTCTTAGTTTTCATGATCTTTTCATCTTTGATGTTTATCTCTGTAGCTCTCTTGTGAGCTGCTTGCTGTGTAGCATGAGCATCTTCAATTCCCTGTAGACCCAAGAGCACTCTTGAGCTGATAATACATGTAAGGCTGGAAACAAAGCAGATAGGTCTAAAGACAAAAACTCCATGTTTTATTCCTAATCTATTGTTTAAAGAAAGAGAGTGAGAAAGGAAGATCAGCTAAACCATTAGTTAAAAAAATATGTGTGCTTCAAAAAGTGGTAAATGTCATATTTTCTTTCCTAATATATTTGTAACCAGGTTCTCACATATCTGTGAATCTGTGACTTTCTTTCATCAAAATAGCTTTGTGTGGATCTTTTATGTCTTTCATAATTGTCTGCAGTTAGTAGAAATAAATAGTCTAAGCAGATTCTCTCTGATCATTTCACAGAGTAAAGGCTCAGTTTATCTGTGCACGTGCAGTCTTTGATCCTTTCAAGAACTGTCCTGGTGGCAGACAGTTGAAGCCAAGCCATCTGTCAACTTGGAAAAGATCCCATCTGGAGAGACAGAGAGCATTTTGCTTCAGTCATTGATTGAGCCGTTGCTGGGAGCTTTACACATGGCAAAAAAAGCATGGTCTGATTTAGCAGCTCGGACTGTATAGTTAGAGGATCATGAACAGAACAGAGTGATTCAGACACGGACATGATGGCTGTTCAAAGTACAATGCTCATAACATATTCAAATTTCAGTTAAGAAAGATATGGGATACTTGATAGAACATCAAATAAGGATCAAGTTATTTGTGGGAAACCAAAGCAAAAACGAAGTCTAATATTTTCCAGATACCTGGTGATGTTTTGTTTCTCATATCTATTTATTTATGTATTTATTAATTATCAATTTCTCTGCTGAGCATTGAATTCAGGAGATAGAGCTCTTGTTCAAGACATTTGTTCTGGTCATACCTCAATTTCCAACTTTTTGCTGAATGAATAAAGAATTACACTGATTTGTCTGCCTGGACTGATCCTCAGATCTCATCTTCTTGAGCAGCTAAGGTTATAGAAATAAAACACTGTCACTCAGAAAGCAGTAACATATTTTGAAAGAATTCATTGTTAAAACATAAAGTACCACAAAAGAAAGAAAATATATGAATCTCTATGATGAATATCATTGTAAAATTTTCTTTCTTATTTATAAAACAGACATAAACTTTAAAAAGGTGTTCTTAGTGATGTGAGGTCTTATTAAGGAAGGGATAGAGAGGAAATAACATGAAGTTTTATTGTTTTCCAAGCCACTTAATGAAATGGATAGGAGGAGCTACATTGAAGACAGCATGATAATTGTTCATGAACTTACTTCTAGACATTGAGAAAGTTCTAACTATAGCATAATTGAGTACAGGGCACATTCTTCAGCTTTCTGGAGTTCACAGTGAAAGGATTACTTCCTCTGTGTGTGTGTGTGTGTGTGTGTGTGTGTGTGAGAGAGAGAGAGAGAGAGAGAGAGAGAGAGAGAGAGAGAGAGAGAGAGAGAGAGAGAGAGAGAGAGAGAGAGAGAGAGAGAGAGAGAGAGAGAGAGAGAGAAAGTGTGTGTGTCCTGGGACTTCAACTTGGGGTCTGGGTGCTGTCCCTGAGCTTTTTTGCTTAAGGCCACTGCTTTACCACTTGAGCAACAGCTCCACTTCCATTATTTTTGGTCCTTAATTAGTGATAAGAATCTCAGAGGCTTTCCTGCCTGGGCTAGCTTTGAACCGAGATGCTCAGATCTCAGCCTCTGGAGTAACTACAATTAGAAGCTTGAGACACCTGTTCCGGGACATCTCTTCTTTATGACACCTTTTCATTCAGGAAAAGAATGATTAATTAATTTGAATACACAACCATAGACAACATCAAAATTAAATCAAGAAAAGATAGAGGAAAAAAGTGAACTGTAGCCAGGCACCTGTGGCTCACACCTCTAGTCCTAGTTACTCATGAGGCTGAGATCTGAGGATTAAAGTTCAAAGCTACTCTGGCAGGAAAGTCCATGAGACTACCAAAAAAGAAAAGCCAGAAGTGGTGCTGTGAATCAAATGATTGGAGTCTTGAGCAAAAGAAGCTCAAGAACAGAACCCATGCCATCAATTAAAGTCCCAGGACCAGAATTCAGGCACACTAAAAAAGTGAACAGTAAATCAGTTCCCTTTTGGCAGCTGGAGTAGCTAAGTATAGATGTAATTTATAAATTTATAAATAGGCAGACAAATACCAGAACATATATTTTTCACCTTTGTGCAAATCTATATCATCTATAGATTGAAGCAATTCAATGAAACTCAAACAAGAAATATGAGAAATCTACATCAAGGCATACAGCAATCAAATTTCTTTAAGCCAATGATGCAAAAAATTAAAAGTAACAGGGGTGAAGGGGGATGTAAGAAAAACTATATGGAGATGAGCAATGTAAGGATATCACTGATTGTATTTCAAAATACTGAAAATTAGAAGAGCAACAACCTTTTGTGTACTAAAGGAAAAACAATAGCTACAAACAAAATAGTAAAATATAGAATCCTTTATCCAGCATCCCTCTCCTGTATCCACTAAATAAAGGCAAATAAGGGATTTTAAAGGGCATTCATAAAATTAAAACATTTCTTGCCAGCAGGTGTACATTGTAAGAAATTACAATGACAATCACTTAAGCATTACATCAATGAAGAGAAAATACAGAATGCCTTTCAGATCTCCTCTAACCTTTCTCTCATACCTTGATAAACCTGAATATACTAAAGTGCATTTTTAAAATAATTAAGCCTTCCTGAATTCATGGACTACCCAGAGTAAATGAAAAGAATATTAAAATAATGAAAATATGCCAACCAACTTTTCAAGCACAGTTTAATTATTGCTAAAAGTAGGACTAATGTTCTTCTTGATCTGAAGAACTGAATATTACATAAGTCTATTTATGAAAATATATTGAATAGGTTTTGCACAACTATGAAAATAGAACATTAAGACATGTGGAGATTGTTTTAGGAAGTGGGAAGTAGGATGTTAGAGGGGACAACATTAATTGGAATTTGTTATGCACATGTGTGGAAAGGTAACAAAACATTCACCACTATGAGAAGAATAAGAAAAGGGAAGAGGAGAAGAGGGAGGAGGCGAAAGAGGAAGAGAGAAGAAGAGGAGGAGGAGGAAAAAGAAGAGGAGGAAGAAGAAGAGGTGGAAAAGAAAAGAGGAACAGGAAGAAGAGGAAGAGGAATAAGGAGAGGAAGAAGAAGGAAAGGAGAGGAGGAGGAGGAAGAAGGAAGAAAAAAAGGAGAACATGAGAGGGAGAAGGAGGAGGAAGAAAAGGAAGGGAAAGGAGGAGAAGGGGGAGTAAGAGAAGGAGGAGAAGGAGAAAAAAACATAAAAAGAGATGAAACATACAGTAACACATTACTTATCATTATCAGTGTATGGAAGTGAAACACAATTCTTACTATTTTATTTTCATCGAAGACAAAGATAGTGGCTTTAATTCATGAATAGAAATGTTATCAATGGTCTTAAATTCTAAGAAATACAACAATGCCTCTTCAACAAAGATGCACATTTGCATTATTTTCTCCTTTGTTCAGTCTGGATAAGTTATCATTAGTAAACATTAAGTTTTATCTATTGTTTTAAACTTATTTGCAATGAATACTGTTTGTTATATTCTTTCGGCAAGATATTATTCCAACTTTTAAACACTTTCTTCTCAATATGAGTTATCATCCTATGATTAAAAAGAAAGTTTCTCCATAGGTCCCATGGTTTCCCTTATTTGCAATATCTAGTATATGTATGAGTCAAGCGGAAAAGGTCAGATAATGTGATGTCAGGAAAATGAACCCTTAGTTATGTATTTTAATGTTTTTTCTTTCATGCATGTGTTTCTAACGCATTTATAAGATTATCTCTTTGTTGCTTTGTATGTCCCTCCCCCAAAGTATAACCCCTGCTTTCACTATATTTGATGTCAGTATAACTTGTAGAGGAGAGGGGGAAAAACCAGTTGTTTAAGGATACAGGTGGACCTGATGCAACAACGAGAAGTACAAGTTGTCATGTCCAAAACGAGCCTTACAACGTTGGTTCCGGAGGGGGGGGGGAAGGGGGGGAAGGAGAAGGATTGGGATTGGGGGGAGGGGGGAGGCTGGGAAGGGATGTGAAGGGTAAACCAAAGGAGGAGGCTGCAATGCTTGGTAAGAAATGTACGCATTATCCTGCCCATGTAATTGTAACCCCTCTGTACAGTATGTTCACAAATAAAATTAAATTAAAAAAAAAAAATAAAGTTTCTCACTTTTCACAAGAATGGTCAGCACAGGTGTAATGCCTTCCAGCACTATCTCATTTGTCTATAATGAAGATCTTGGAACCAATAAGCATGCACACACACACACACACACACACACACACACACACACACACACACACACACACACACACACACACAATCCTAACTACAAGAGGCTAAGAAGGATTATGATTAGAAGTTGGTCAAAACAGAGAAGTCCATGAGGCTCTTATCTCCATTTAACCAACAAAAAGCCAGACATAGTGGCATGGATCCAGGGTTAGAATTCCAGCCTAAGCAAAAAGCTGAGTAGCCAGGCACCCCTGGCACATGCCTATAATCCTAACTACTCAGAAGTCTGAGATCTGAGGATTGTGGTCAAAGCCAGCCCAAGCAGGAAAGTCTGTGAGACTCTTATCTCCAATCAACCACCAGAAAACCAGAAGTGGCACTGTGGCTCAAGTGGTAGAGCACTCATTTTGAGCTGACGAGCTCAGGATCAGCACCCAGGCCCACAGTTCAAGCCCCATGACCAACAAGAAAAAGAAAGAAAGAAAAAGAAAGAAAGAAAGAAAGAAAGAAAGAAAGAAAGAAAGAAAGAAAGAAAGAAAGAAAGAAAGAAAGAAAGAAAGAAAGAAAGAAAGAAAGAAAGAAAGAGCTAAGGGTGCCCTAGCCCTGAGATGTAGCCCCAGTAGCTACACAAAAATAAACAATAAATAGATAAATAAACTAAAAATATTTGTTAATTGCTTATCATTTTGAGAACTTTTTAGGCCTAAGGAAGTTGGCAATGAATAATAGAATTGTATGTCTTTACTGCGAAGGCACATTTTCTAATTGAGTAGATATTTAAGGTTTTTATTTATTTTTGGTAGTTGTGGGGCTTGAACTTATGGCCTGGGCACTGTTGCTGAGCTCTTTTGCTCAAGGCTAGCAGTCTATCACTTTGAGCCAAAACTCTACTTCTGGTTTTCTGGTGGTTCATTGGAGATAAATGTCTCATGAACTTTCCTGACCAGGCTGGCTTTCATCAATGATCCTCAAGTTTCAGCCTCCTAAGTAGCTAGGATTATAGGCATGAGCCACCAGTGCCCAGGGTATGTGATTCATTTTTTTTAAATAAAATGTGTGGCTAGGGGTGTCATTTACTGGCAGAGAACTTTCCCAGAATATATGAAGTCCTGTGTTTAATACTCAGCATCACCAAGAATTCCATTAATCAAAAACAAATATACAAATAAAATATGTATTCAATATTATGTTGCTTAGACAATGATAGCTATTGAAGAAGAAAAAGTTTCAGATAGAAGATGTACATTTTCAGGAAATTGTTATAGTATGTTCTCCTACGTTACTTCAAAGTACATTTATAAACTGCTCATGGTGACTCATACCTATAGAAGTTTAAAACAAACCTGGACAAAATGTTAGCAGCAAGACCTATATCGAAAAAGAAAAGGAGGGTGCAGGCAAATATGATCAAAGTACATTATATATGTTTGAAAATAGCATAATTAGGCAAACAAAAGCTGTATTAAAATGTAGGGGAAGAAGGAAGAAACATACAAAAGAGTATTAGAGGATATATGTTTGCTTAAAGGACATTAAATGCATTTATGGAAATATCTCAATGAATATGCTTTGTACAACCAATATATACTACTTTTAAGAGGTAAACACACCTGTATAGAACACCTGTAATCCCAACTCCACTTCGTGAGAGGACATTGACCTGAGGCTGACAGTGGAGAAAAACCAGAATTAAAAGGCTGAGCATGTAGCTCAAGTGACAGAGCAGCTGCCTACTGAGCATGAGATGCTGAGCTCAGAAGCCACCTCTGCCAATAACACCCCTGAAACTCCACAAGAAGCTCAATATTTATGTTAGCATTGTAAGCTCATATTACATTTTGTTTATAATTTTGAAGAATAAATAAAAATTGTAATAAACATTCCTAGTAGTATCTGGTACCTAATATGGGACCAATAAAATATAACTGGTGTTAGTTTCCCACCAGGGTAGGTCCTTAATCTTTATTCTAACATATAAGCAACGATTTTTTACATTCATGAAACGTCTCTAACTTAATTTATAATACGGTTCTAAAAGATCACTAGTTTGGATACCAATATATATTTACAGTAATAACCTGAATTTGGTAGGTCAAGAATTGCCTAATGGACTTCAGATACTCTGGTTAAAAGTAATGAGAATAGCCCATCCATTCCTTATCTCTGCTCTTTGTCCCTGATTTCCACGAACACAGGAATCATCTAATATTACCATACTCTGAGACAAGCACTTCTCAGAAATCCTCAAGTATTTCATATGAGCTTATAAGCCATCCCTATCATGCTTACTACTGTTTTCTTCCACTGATGCCCAGTGCCAAGTAGTGCATTAAGAACTTTATCTCTCAGCAGTGTTGCCATCTGCCATACTCCGGTCAAGTGTTCCAGACCCCAAACCAACTGAACCAGCTTCCTCCTGGTCAATGCTCTTTTCTATCATCAGTTTTAGGGGTATTCTACTGATGACCAAATGTTAGCATTTTTAAATTCTAAGCTTGAATACATAGTGATCGATTTTGATTCTTTTTTCTTCTTTTCTTTTCTTTTTTTTTTTTTTGTCAGTCGTGGGGTTTGAACTCTGGACCTGGGCACTGTCCCTGCACTCTTCAGCTCAAGGCAAGCGCCCTACCACTTGAGGTATTATGCCACTAATGGTTTTCTGGTGGTTCATTGGAGATAAGAGTCCCAAGGACTTTCCTACTTTCCTTTCTGGGCTGGCTTTGAACCGGATGAGCCACCAGTGCCTGGCTTTTTTTTTTTTTTTTTTGCCAATTTACTCTTGTTTTATAGTTCTTAAATTATCCTTGTTTAAATATGTCTGCTTCCTATTACACTTTGTGCCTATAAAAATATTTTATTAATTTGGTTTTTGCCTTCTGCTTTAGACACACTCACACAGAGAAAGCCTTTATGCAAATACATGTCTAACTCAAAGATGAAATGTAATCGTTACTCATCTTCCATCTAACTCTTAAGAAATGTTTAACTTTTTCTAACTTATCATTAATTATTATGTGATTACTTGTGTCATTTTAAAAAGTCTATAATTGAGGTATTATTGATAATTTTTTATTTTAAAAAAATTTTTTCTGGTGCTTGAACTCTGGGCCTGGGCACCCTCCCTGACCTTTTGGGCTCAACAGTAGCACTATACCATTTGAGCCAAGGCTCCACGTCCACCTTCTTTTTTTAAATTTGTTTGTTTTATAGTGTAGTGGAGGTAAGAGTCTCCCAGACTTTCTTGCCAGGGTTGTCTTCTAACCACAATCCTCAGATATCTGCCTCCTAAATAGCTAGGATTATAGACTTGAGCCACCAGCACCCAACTTATTCATAATAGGAAACACATTGGTAGTTTTATACCTATCTTATTTCTTTTTTTACTTATATATTTTTCATCACTTATAATCCTTTGCTGTTGTAAGTTCTTTATAAGCGATTTTGCATTTACTTCAGCAAGATTCATGAAGAAATTACATGTGAAATCAACTTTAAAGTTTTGTCACTACAGATTTTGGGGAAAGAGTAACTTGGTAAATTGGGTAACTTTAAATCTTTGTCACTACAGATTTTGGGGTAAGAGTAACTTGGGTAAGTAAGTGTAGCTTGGGTCCAAAGACACTTAAGTATTTTATTTGTTGCATCTAATTCCCAGATCAGACAAGATTCAGACCAATGGAATTCTCTTGTTCGTGGGATTTGTGGGACTGTGCCAACTCACGCTTTTCTCCTTTGTGGCTTCTGGTAGGGTGTAGTCTAATCTAAATCTTCTCTGTGCAGAACTCATACTTGATGAGTAGTCCCCTCCACTCTGCTAGCTTCTGGGGTCATTATAAGTCATTCTAAAATACATGACATCCCTGAGCTAGCTTCACTTTCCTCCTGGCCTTACCTTTATTTTCTCTGGAATTTCAGATGCTTGTGCTCAGAGCATTGGAGGATGTTTAGCCTGTGCTTTGAAAAAAATCTGTGAAATATTTGTCCCCTTTCTTCTCTTCATTGAACCTTCGGTGAGCCTAAGGTGCTGTGTTCATGGGGACATTAACACAAAATAATTGGCCACATTCTCTGTTTTCAAGTTCAAAATCATTATAAAACAAGACAGAAAGATTGTTTGTTGGGCCAGTTTCCCATTTCCTTTGTGACTAGGTTCTCCAGGTGTAAGAAGGAACTCTGAAGTGGAAAACAAGGAAGAAACCTTGGTTGCTTGTGTGATAAGAAGTACATTTTGCCATTCACATTAATGACAATGGCTGACAGTGGTGATGAGTATGAAATTGTATGGGTTTAAAGTTAGAACCACAGAAGTTTCTCACTCCATGGAAAATCTTCAGAAGGAGAAGCCTTGAGGGAATTGTCCTCACATAACAGCACAGGGATGCTAGTGGTCAGCTGTATGCTCATGTGCCAGGCGCCTGGACCAGAGAACAAGACAACCTAGAGCCTAGCCTAGCAAGTGGTGACCTTGAGAAGGTCATAAAGTAACTGCTTAAGTAGAGAAATACTCTGAAAGAGTCTGTGTCTTTGAGAAAGACTCATAGCACCAGAAGGGACTTGCTACCATATGGTCAGGAAATATAAAGGAAGACATACACCTGGGTGGATGCCATGGAAGGGAAGAGATGGGACAGTGGCCCAGGTTTATGTCCCTTGGCACATGCCAACCTTGAAAACTTGTAGAGGATTGCTTGTATTTAACTCATTTGGAATCATGATGCCACATTTCTCCTTCTACCCTTGGGATGTATATACTCATTTCCCCACCCCCATTGCTTGGATAAATACCATGGAGAAGGTAAAGATATTACTGTGAATACAATCATAACTAGATTGAATTTACCTAAAGTTTACCAAGTTGTTTGCTGCTGCAATTTGAATATCACAACACAATGTAGTTGTTGAATTAGAAAGAAACAACTATTATACCCATGTGTTTCTGTTCAGAAAACCCAATTCTATGCCCATGGTCTTTCTGACATGGTGTCAAGATGTTTCATGACATATTGGGTGATCTTAGAGGACTCATGAGTCACTCAGGGCTCTACTCAATGGCAAGATTTCCAAATCTCTACTTTATAACTCTATAAATATAGCTTTGTGGGCTATTATTTATCTACTTATCTTTTTCGCTAAAGCCCTTACTTCAAATTGATGTTAAGATTTATTTGTGTGTTGTCCTCTTCTGGAGAAACACTCTATGAAGACACAGTCCTGTGTTATTCTCTCTGACATTACAAGTGCCTAGAAAAATTTCTCATGTGAAAAGGGCTTGACATGCGTTCAAGCCCCAGGATCAACCAGCACACACACACACACACACACACACACACACACACACACACACACACACACACACACACACGCACACACACACACACACACACACACACACACACACACGGATGAGTAATATCCCCAAACCTTGAGAAATTTTTTATTATCTTTGGGTAAAGATACCACAAAAAGAATGGAGAAAAAAGAGATGGAAAATGACCTGAAACTTAAACTGCAATGAATAGAGGATGAGGGAAAGAATGATTGTGAAATAACCTCAACAATTCTGAGTGGCTGTTCCTGAAAAATGAATGAATCTTATGAAAGCCAATTTTCATTGTGTTTCACGTGCAGGGTTTACTCAATTAAAAGTCTGTCTTTTTTGTATGTGAAAAAAAGAGAAAAGGGCTTGAGATCAATCAATCATCAATCAATCATCAATTAATCATCAATCAATAAACTAAGTAACCACATATATTTTTAGACCTTTTGGTATTGCATATATATTTGTTGAAAATATAGAGGTTTTTATATACGAAGCCTAAATATATAGATTATATTTTGCTAGTGCAGCATGTGTTGAATATGAGATTTTCTTTTCTTTTGCTTCCCTATTCAAGGGATTTCTTAAAAAGTTGCAGGTTAAAGTCATGCTGTTGCTTAAGTGGTAGAGTACTAGCCTTGAGCACAAAGAGACTCAGAAACAATGCCAAGACCCTGAGTTCAAGCCCTACACTGAACCAAAAAAATAAAAGAAAGAAAAGAAAAAGACACATTTTTCAAGCCCCATGACTGCCCCCCCCAAAAGTATGTATTTATGTATCTACTGACACCAAGTGAGGAATTTATTGCATCTGCCAGGAGTGGAAGATCCATGGTTTTTGACTCTAACATTGTAAAAATGAAAAAAGGGCTTAGTGAGGTCATTCTAGAAGTAACCCTTTACTTCTCTATAATTTTGCCTGATCTTTACCCTTCTTACAAGACTATCCACTTGTAGTTGTTTCTTACTGATTAATATATTGTTTTTATTCAGAGAACAGAAGAAAAGGAGAGTTTCAAATACTTTTGAGGTTCAGCTCACATTGAATATTTTTCTTTTATCTCAGAAGAATATGTCTCTGTTATAACTGAACTTCTTGCCTTATGCATGCCATCACTATTTTATACAGGGTTTTTCTATCTACATTTTCATGTATCTGTCACCTATCCACATTCAATCTATCTACATTATTTTACCTACCTATGTATCTACATATCTCTATTTTCATCTATATATAAACTATTATTTATATATGTATCCATCTATCTATCTACATGCATATTTACCTATCACCTAGTTATCTATTGGTCTGTTTTATTATCCATCTTGCTCCTTTTATCCCTACGCTGTACTCTAATGCTACTCATTATTTAGACAAACTATTTAGTGTACATTTTTTTGCTTAAACCCTCTTTTTCAACCACATTTTTATTAGCATCAATTAGCTGTATAAAGGGGTATCATTTTGAAATATCCACTCATGCATGTAACATACTTTGATCAGACACAACCCCTCTGTCAGTCTTCCTCATCATCATTTCTTCCTGCCCAAACCAGTTTCAACAAACTTCATGTTCCATTTTTATATGTACACAAAAAATATTTTGACCACCTTCACCTTCTTTGTAAACTCATCTTCATTAATAGTTTGGATGGATGCTTTGAGATCAGTCTGTGATATCTTGTTACATACAAACCCCTCGGTGATTTTCATTGTTTTGTGTTATTAAGACTAGGTATGTTGTTATATATACACTTCTAAATACTTCCAAACACTCTATTCATGTCTATTATTGTTACTCCATGATATCTAGCTATAAACACTAATTTCCATTGTTGGAATCAATAACAGAACTTAAAAATATTCTATATATAACCTATTGCTTTTTTATGAAATGCATTGTTTAAGAAAATCGAAAGCTATGTTTTCATCATAAATTCTGTCTTTGACTGAGTCTGATATCTGATAATATTTAATTGACTAGACTACCTAATTTTCTAAATTAACTAAGAAGGGTGATGAGTTATTTTTCACATTGACAGAATAAATTCAAACATTCGCATGTTTGTATGTGCAAGTCTTCTAATCTCTTTTCCAAAGGACAAAAGGACCCAGAGAAGCTATCTCCTACTGTGAAGGACAAAAACTCAAGATAGTGTACTCTAGCATAAAGTGCATTGCTTTGCCAATCTTTAAAATGTCACTTTGTGGGCAGCCTGCTGGGCTCGGCGCAAAGCCACAGTGCCAAGACTGCTAATAAAAAAGAATAAAGGTTAATGAAGGCACTGGGCTATTTATTATCTTGAATAAAATAGCCTTGGTTTTATCTGGATGGTTTGTGCAAAGCACAAGGTCTTGCCTTTTATTTTTAACATTATTTTCTTCTTTCCCGAAGGCTTTGATTTTTAATACTTTTGCTGGGATACAGTCATCCTCTGTTTATTAGCTTGTAATTATATTACAGAAAAATGGCAATATCATAGATGTGGAAATATGATGCCTGATATACAAGAAAATAAAATAACAAATCATTCAGAAAATTCACCATGCAATTCACTAAGGGAGAAACTTGTGCATTAAGCCTTTCTTTTGTTGCCCGTGAACAATTTGTTAAAGAAAATCAATGCAAACTTTTAATTTTGGCATAATTACATACAGAAAAACACCATTTATGGAAGAAAATTTGCTTTATTTGCACACTCAGATTTGGATGTGAGCACTGCAGTTTCATTAAAAGGAAGCAAACTATAATAGAATTCATCTCTCTATCTGATGACAGCATGTAAAGAAATATCAGGGATCTTTCATAGCCAAGATCTCATCTTAAAGATTTCAAATCTCTTGAGAGTACACATCTACTCAGCCCCCTACTGATAAATCCATGATCATCAAATGTGAGGGATGCAGATGATTTAGTTTTGTTTTCCAGTTTAGATCCAGAATTGCCTAAATTCAAAACACTCCATGTTTAATGCATTGTACTTGCTGTAGCAGTCTGTGGCTGTGTGTGATTAAGCCCAACCTCTGAAGTTATGTGCAAGTAAGTTCATCTATGAAAGGACCACTAACTAACCTTTATCCATCCACTGCTACAACACAAAATATAGACAAATAGTCATGGAAAATATTGACTTTTTTATGTTTTTGTTACTTTTCAAATATTTGATATTTAAAAGGCCAAAATGTGTGTCTCCAGAAATTTCTGTATTTTCAATTTCCTTCTGGTTTTTATATCAACTCATCTTGCAATGAGATGAAATCTGTGGTACCATATCTTTTTGACTAAACAATAAATACTTATTATCTTCTAAAAGCATTCTACTATGATAATTACTCAGAGTTTTCATTCAACAAATGTTCCTGGGTGGAAAATACATGTGACTGTTGAAATGTTAAATAGCCATAAATAGCCATAGTAACCAAAAAAACCTTTTCTAGAATTTTAGTTGCAAGTTGTATTAGGAATACTAAGATCTTTAAAAAACAAAAAACTAATTCTCTAAAATTGCATAAATAATATTCAGATTATATTGTATTTATTTGTAAGGTAAAGGCCTATGATCAAAGGTATTTTGAATAAGATAAATTTAATTTACACCATAGAATAACTTTTAGTATTCTATTGAGACAGATTAGAAAAAGTGATAAACATTAGAAATATTCACTTATTTTCTAGTTGTTGTTCTGAGAAGCCTTATATTTCTTAATATCCTGGGAAATTATGAGTAACTCATATTGCTCATAGGAACTCTTTATTTCCTTGTCCAATGAAATGACTGGATGGAATTCATGCAATTTGTAGATAAAATTTCAGAGCTTTCACTGCACTTGTCTTCTCTGCAATAATATTGACATGGTAGCTTCTCATCTAATCTTTCCTTGAATGGATATTGTGTAGGATGGCTTTTATAGCTAACTGGTAAACATAACTTTACACCTCAATGTTTGTCATTTGGTTGAGCTACAGTTAACATACAGGGAAGTAAAACACATCCTTATTTTGTTTATTTTGGGAGAAAAGTAAGTTACAGAATTGTAGAATTCTAATGAGTGAAAGGTCACTAACATTCAGGTATGTTAGGCTTCAGAGAAGGAAGACTAATGTGGGTAAAAAAAGAAAAGATAAGATAAAAACACACAGTTGGGTGTATATGACTCATTCTTTTAATCCTAACTAATCAGGAGGCTGAGATCTGAGGATTGTAGTTCAGGGCTAACCTTGGAAAGAAAATCTGTGAGATTTTTATCTCTAATTAGCCACCAAAAAACCAGAAGTAGAGCTAAGGTTCAAATACTAGAGTGCTACAAATGCTTGAATAGTGCCAAGGCCCTGAGTTCAAGCCTCAAGACTGGCAGAAATAAAACAAACAAATAAATAAATACATCTGAATTTTTCACATCTAACTTTGTGAACTCAGTCAACATATTAAATTTCATTTAAACTGCCTTATTCTAAAAAGTTATTTAAATAATACTGATAGAAGCAACCATAGTGCCAGCAATATTGCAGGTAATATCTAGCTCATAGGCTTATTGTGGGCATGATAAATTAAACAGAAGAAGATACTTATTTTAACATTGTGAATTCTTAGTAATAATTGCTTTGTCTGATAGTTGCTGGTGTCTTACTACTGTAATTCTATCTACTTAGAAGCCTGAGAGTAGAAGACTATGGCTCAAAGCCAGGGCAAAAACATTCATGTGACTACCTTCAAAACAACCAGCAAAGACCTGAACTGAAGGCATGATGTAAGTGGTAGAATGCCAGTTGAGCAAAACAACAAAAATGTGAGGCCTTGAGTTTATCTTGAGTTCAAACATTAGTACTGAAAGAAATAGTTAATTTCCCAAAAGGAAATGAAATAGCATTTCATGATTTTCATTGTCAATATTGTTTAATGGGTAGCCTTACAAGGGAAGAGTATATTTTTCACAACAAAAATCTCTATTAGGTTATGGAATAATACAATCAATATATGTTCTTAGAAGCAGTTAGAGGAGACAGGAAACAGATTCTCTAAGACTTGGTCTTTATCATTCACTGGAAAACAAATTTGGGGAGAGAAGGGATAGTAGAGGAAAAACAAAGGAGGTGGTAACAATGCTTGATAGGAAATGTACTCATTACCTTACTCTTGTAACTGTAACCCTTCTGTATAGTATCTTCACAATAAAAAATAAAATAAAATAAAATTGAAAAAAATAAATTCAATATAAATACTTCAATTTCAGGCTCAGTTTAACTATACATTTTTTGTATTTTATTTTATACATATTTTCACTTATTTTGTAAGGTAAAGACCATAGAGAGTTTTGACTCAAAAATTCACAAAATGACATGTTCAACTGTTACTGCTATTGAAGAATAAGGCAAGCTGCAAATTCTGTACTGTTTCATCTAGCAGTGCATGTTTGGAGATTCCTTTTGAAAAGGCAAAATCATAGTTCAAAAAAATAAACACCAAGAAATAGGTACTTGAAAGGTTGAAATGGAACCTAGCTACCTCTTCCCAGGAGCCCTACTATTTCCCTTACTTTTTGCTGTAATAGTTCCATGGTTTCAGGACTTCTATTAAGATCTTTAATCCATTTTCAATTGATGCTGGAACAAGGTGATATATAAGGATGCAATTTCAGTTTTCTGCATGTGGATATCCAGTTTCAACAGCATCAATTTTGAAGAGGCTGCGATCTTCCAGCCTATTTTAGGCTCCGTTATTGAATATTAAATGGCTGTTGGTCTGTGAGTGTATGTCTGGGTCTTCTATTTTATTGGAGTTGGCAAGGGAAGGATGGGTAAGAATGTTGAAAAGGTACACACACACACACACACACACACACACACACACAGAGCCTAGTCACAACATAATTTGTTTGCTATGAGTATTGACCAAAAGTACCCCTGCCACAAAAAGGTGCCAAGTAATTCTAAAACCACAAATATTAATCTCATTCAGAAGATGTCAAAGAATAATTGAAAAGGAAAACCTGTAAAACAACATTATGGGGGCTGGGAAGGTGGCTCAGTAGTAGAGTGCTTGCCTTGCATGCCTGATACCCTGAGTTCAATTCCTCAGCACCACATAAGCAAAAAGAAAAAACCCGGAAGTGGCGCTGTGGCTCAAGTGATAGAGCGCTAGCCTTGAGCTGAAGAGCTGAGGGACAATGCCCAAACCCAGAATTCAGGCCCCACGACCGGACCCAAAAACAAAAAAAACAAAAACAAAAACAAAAAAAACAACATTATGATATTCAAAAGCAAAATACGGTGGGGCAGCGTGGGGAGCTTGTTAAGGACAAGTGCAGGGCATAAATGAGCAGCTTGCTTCACTCACTGACTGTAAAACTCTCCAAAGATCTATGGTGCTTCTGTGCTGTGTCCTTTCTCTTTGAGTTTCTTTTACCTGGGGCAAAAATATTTGCAAGGTTTACCTAATTGTGAGGTTCAAATCATAAGAAAACTATGCTTAACTATTAATAATCAGTAAGATGTTAACTAAACAACAAAGAAAATCAGAATTAGAAATAAGCTCAATCTGTATAATACATTAAAAAAAAGTCTCACAGACTTTCATGCCTGGGCTGGCTTCAGTTGCAATCCTCAGATCTCAGTCTCTTGAGTAGCTAGGATTTTCAGGTGTGAACCATTGGCCCCTTGCAAAAATGTTTTACTTTTAAAAAGTAAGGGAAACCCATATGTACTCTGTGTGTATCTGTTAAGAAAACAATAAAGCATTTGAAAGATATTTCTAATATGTTCAATAGTAGGTAATATAGTGATACATCACATGCTTTAGATTGAATTCTTATTTCAGGGACTTCCCAACTTTAATACAATAATAAATAATTTTTATAGTTAGCACTTGCTTAGGCAAATGCTCCCCAATGCTTGTATAGATCACTTGTTGAAACTCTTATCTCAGTTCAAAAGACTAAATTGGAAGTGTGGCCTAATTCCTGGAAGGCAGACATAAACAACAGGGAGACAGCCAAAGTACTGAAAAATAGGTCCAGAATAGGTAGAATTACAGTGTAAAACACTAATGTCCTTCTTGTAATTACTTTTAATATTTAGTCCTTTTTTTTTCTTTTTTTTTTTTTTTCCAGGGCTGAGGACCGAACCCAGGGCCTTGCTGGGCTAAACCCCCAGCCCCACTTTTAATATTTAGTAAAATGGAAGTTTTCACAAAGAGAAAGAAAAGTGAAATTTTCACAATTCTTATCTGCCAAAAATAAAGGAGACAGGTGAAAGAACTATGACAAATGAAACTTGTACTCTGCCTTCACATGAAAAGTAAACACTCCCAATCCGTGGGCTTTCAATTGATCTTGCTAGCTATGTCCTTTGCCATGCAGAAGCTCTGCACTTTCATGCAATCCCATTTGTCAAACTTTTCTTTGATTTGTTGTGTTTCTGGGTCTCTATTAAGAAAATTTCGGCCTGTGCCAAGGAGACCTAGGGTTTCTCCTATTCCATCCTGTAATGTTTTCAGAGTGTCTGCTTTGACTCTGAGGTCTTTGATCCATCTGGAGTTGATTCTGGTGAAGGGTGATACATAAGGATCTAGCTTTAGTTTTCTACAAGTGATTAACTAATTTTGCCAGCACCATTACTGAAGAGGCTTTCTTCTATTCTACTTTTTTTAGCTCCCTTATCAAAGATTAGATGGCTGTAGGTCTGCGGGCTCGTTTCTGGGTTTTTAATTCTGTTCCATTGGTGCTGAGGTCTGTTCTTGTGCCAGTACCAAGCTGTTTTGATTACTATGGCTTTATAGTAGAGTTTGAAATTTGGTATTGATATTCCTCCAGCACTGTTCTTTCTGCTAAGAATCCTTTCTGCTATTCGGGATCTTTTATTGTTCCATATGAATTTTTGGATTGCCTCTTCTATTTCCTTGAAGAATGGAGTTGGAACTTGTTCAGCCACTTTGGAAAGTAGTATGGAGGCTCCTCAAAAGACTCCACATAGAGCAATCCCACTTTTGGACATTTACCCAAATGATCACAAACAAGACCATACTAAAACTACAGCACAGGGGGGGGGGGTGGTGAGGATGGGAAGGGATGGGAAGGGGAAACAAAGGAGGAGGCTACAATGCTTGATAAGAAATGTACTCATTATCTTGCCCATGTAATTATAACCCCTCTGTACAATATTTTCACAATAAAAAATGCTACAGCACAACTATGTTTATTGAAGCATTATTTACCATAGCTAAGATATGGAACCAACCTGGATGTTCCTCAGTAGACGAATGGATCAAGAAAATGTGGTATATATAGACAGTGGAATTCTATACCTCCATCAGAAAGAATGACATTGCCCCATTTGTTAGGAAATGAAAAGACTTGGAAAAAATTATATTAAGTGAAGCAAGCCAGGCCCAAAGAAACATAGGTCCCAACGTTTCCCTTATTTTTTTTTTTTTTTGTCGGTCATGGGGCTTTAACTCTGGGCCTGGGTGCTGTCCCTCAGCTCTTCAGCTCAAAGCGAGGGCTCTACCACTTGAGCTACAGCGCCACTTCCGGTTTTCTGGTGGTTTATTGGAGATATGAGTCTCATAAGCTCTCCTGCCCGAGCTGGCTTTGAACGGTGATCCTCAGATCTCAGCCTCCTGAATAGCTAGGATTACAGGCATGAGCCACCAGCGCCTGGCTGGTTTCGCTTATTTGTAATAACTAGTGTATGTCTGAGACAAGCAGAAACGGTCAGATACGTTGATGTTAGGCAAAATGAAACCCAAGATAAGAACTCAAATGATTTTTCTTTCTTGCTATTGTTTCTAACATATTTATCAGACAATTTCTTTGTTGTTTTGTATGTTCCTCCTCCACAGTATAAATCCTGTTTTCACTATATTTGATGTTGGAATAATTTGTGGAGGGGAAAGGAAAAACAAATTGTTTAAAAGGAATACAGGTAGACCCATTGCAACAATGAGATGGGAAGGGATGGTAAAGGGAAACAAAGGAGGAGGCAACAATGTTTGATAAGAAATGCATTCATTACCTTGACCATATAATTGGAAACCCTCTGTACGGTATTTTCACAATAAAAAAAAATAAAATTCATCATAGGGGAAAAAAAAGAAAAGTACGGACTGAATACTTCTTCCAAGAAGCTAAACAATGAAATTAATGGGAAGTTTATGCAGCAAAGTTAAACAACAGTACAAAACAAAAACTGAGACCAGAAGTAAAGAATAGAAAAGCAAGTGTTATTTTAAGGGCAGAACATTGAGAGAGGGCCCACCTCAGAAGTTGGAATTAGAAGAGCAAGCTAGCATTGGAGTAAAAAGTTGATTTTTCTTTATTGCCA
This sequence comes from Dipodomys merriami, assembly GCF_024711535.1. Classification (NCBI taxonomy): domain Eukaryota; kingdom Metazoa; phylum Chordata; class Mammalia; order Rodentia; family Heteromyidae; genus Dipodomys; species Dipodomys merriami. The sequence continues at coordinate 562,330 of NW_027205182.1, read as the reverse complement.
CCTAAAATGTGCTCATATTTGAAGTTATACATAATTGATAATAAAAATGATTATAAATACTTTATAGATGGTCACTAATATGAACATGGTTGAAAACTGTGGAGGATAAAGCTGGAAAGGACGCAATTTCAGGTGAGTTTGACTGTCTTCTTTTATGCTGTCTTTAAAATGCTGTCTACGGAACAGCATTTTATTCTGTTAAATGCTAATTTGTAACCACAGCTCTTTTAAAATTTTCTACAAATCTTCAAAAAAGTAGGAGGAACCCTACAATGCAAGAGAACAAAATTTTGGAAATATTTTTAAGACTAAATGAATATGTCTTTCTGAGTCCTGGTACAAGAGATTAGGGTAAATTATCATCACAGTAGTTACATATGAGCAAAGAGAAGAAAGAGAATAGAGCTTCTAGTAATTTGAAAAGCTGGGAATCCAGCCAAGATGTATTCACGACTCCAAACATGCCCCATCCAACTCAGAGTGAAGCTGACTCAGGGATCTGAGAATATTCAGTCCTGCTGTGGAAAGGTTACCTGGAATATTACAGCTATTAAAATACTCCAAAAAGAGGCAGAAACTTACAGTGAGATATGACTGGGAGTTGTTAATTAAAATCTTAGGAAAAAGGAATGGTTGTCTCTGATAATGTTGGAGGACAAGATGGAGGGAATATTTCATGTTGAGTTCATTGGGTGTAATAATAATCAACGATGGCTCTGGAGATCCTTTCATATCTTGTCTGTGAAAGGAAGGGGAAGGAGAAGAAGGGAAAAGATCAGCCCCAGTGACCCACGTAGAGAGTTCTGGAGCCAGCTCAGCCCTTTGTGAAGCCTTTGGTTATCGATGATCAGGGATCACTCCAAAAAGAGATATGAATTTGAGTGAATATTTTCCCTGAACTGAACTAATGCCTAATGAGGTTGATAGTGCAAATGAGCAACCTCATCAAAAATATTTTCATCACTTCCCAAGAGGTAGTACTGGTTCAATAACATGAAATATTAGTTTTTCTAGCTCAGTCTCGAAACATACATCAAAGTTCTCCTCATCCAGTCATGTGCAATAGAAAAGGACTGGACACAAACCTCAGATACTGCAGCACCAAGACCGGACAATGAGAATCAAACATCTACCAAAAAGGGAGATAAACAGAAAAATGTTCCATGATGCTGATAAAACTGAGATAACTATAGAAGCAACCAGAAATTGTAAAGATTAGAATCTACAGCAGAAACAAAAAATAATGGACACTAGAAAAGAATATAAAAGAAAATGAGGGCTGGGAAGGTGGCTCAGTGGTAGAGCGCTTTCCTTGCATGCATGAGGCCCTGGGTTCAATTCCTCAGCACCACATAAGCAGAACAGGCCAGAAGTGGCACTATAGCTCTAGTGGTAGAGAACTCACCTTTAGCTGAAGAGCTCAGGGACAGCGCCCAGGCCCAGAGTTCAAGCCCCATGACTGGCAAAAGAAAATCATGAAAAGAACTCAGAAATAAAATTAAATAAATGGAGAAAAAAAGAATAAAGTAAGCTGATAGGAGTTGAATAAATGCTCAAGATAAGATGAAAACTCAAATTCAAATAATTGAAAAGGATAAAGAGAATTGTTTCTTTTGTTCTGTTGCCATTGCTGAAGCTTGAATTCAGAGCCATTCATTCTTACTTGAGTTTTTTCTCTCAAAGCTGAGATACTACCACTTGAGCCATACTTCCACTTCTTTATTTTTTGCTTATTTTCATAGCTAAGTAGAGGCATGAAGCTCATGGACTTTTCTGCCAGACTGGCTTCCATCCAGGATCCTTGTATCTTAGCTCCCTGAGAATCTAGATTTACAGGACTGAGCTAGCAGTGCCCAGCTCAGAGAATTGTTAAATACTTGGATAAGGATAGCATTAGAAAGTAACTATTGTTCAAAATCCAGTGAAATAATGGAATGAGAACAGGCATTACAAAATATGTTCATCTCTCAGCAGACCCATGATGTCCTTTTTACCAAATACTTATATGAATAGGACTGGGAAGTTTTCAGATACTAGCGACAGAATAGCACATTGTAGCAAATTGAACCTAGTGGTGTTAGAATTTTATTATATCTATAAAAGTTTGAAAAATGTAAGAGAAAATTACTTTTTTTTTTGATCGGCAGTGGGGCTTGAACTCTGAGCCTGGGTTCTGTCCCTCAGCTCTTCAGCTCAAGGTGAGCACTCTACCACTTGAGCCACTGTGCCACTTCTGGTTTTTTGAGTGGCTTGTTGGAGATACGAGTCTCACAGCCTTTTCTGCCTGGGCTGGCTCTGAACCGTGATCCTCAGATCTCAGCCTCTTGAGTAGCTAGGATTACAGGCATGAGCCACTGATACCTGGCTTGAAAATTGCGTTTTTGTAAAATATTATTTTGATTAAGTTTATATTTTTATATTAACTTGTGACTAACTTTGAGTAAATCAAATTGTATGGAAATAGTACTTGTTAACTCTAGGACACACATTCCTTTCAAGCAGAAAAGGAATAGTCACAAAATTGATAAGTAAACTATGATTTTCAAATGACTGATGAAATATGGACTATGTTTCCTGCTCATAATGCAACTTAGCTAAAAAAAACCTCCATCAAGACAATCTTCAATGTTTAACAAATGAAAAAAATGAATTATTTAAACTTTGAGTGAAAGAAGAAATAAGACTTACATTTTATACTAAATGATAGTGATAATTATTACATGAAAGCCTGAGCATAACTGAAACAGGAGAAAAGAAAAACCTGAAAATTTAAAGTTGGTAGTAGCAAATAAAGAGGGCTAAAAATATAAGGACGTGGAAGCAACATGTTAGTTTTACCCCCACTGTAACAATTACCTGAGATAAGTCAACTTACAAAAAGAATGCATTGATTTTCATCTTTAAATTATTTTTAAGTAGTTATACAAAGGGGTTTTGATTCAACACATTAGCTTGTGAGTATACTGTGTTGAAACCGCTCCTATGGTTCTCCCTCATCTCTCCCAACCCACACCCATCCTCTTAATTACTCAGTTCCATTTTCACATGGGTACATTGGTACTATGATTGCATTCACCCATTTCCTCTTGGCCCAGTTTTAAAGTTTCATTGCATGGCTAGTTGTCTCTGTGCCTTTGGTCCTGTGGTATACATTATGTAAAAGCATGTAGCCACACAAAGCCGTTCATTTACCTGTGGCCAGTGAGCAGAAGGAGGAGGAAGAAAAGGCTTCCATCACATCAACACTTTCACGAGTAGGAGCCCAATGTATTGAAGATTTCCTTTAGACCTCCGCTCTAAGAGATTCTATCATCTCTTGTAGAACCAGGGGAAAGTCCAAACCTTTAACTGATGGGACCTTGGTGGGATATTTGATAACCAAGCTACTACTATATAAAGAACTTAAAAATAGAAAAGCCAAGTCAACTTTAATAAAGTGAAAGGAAAGAATGTCAGGTGATGGCTATTCATAACTATAATCCTAGTTTATGAAAAGGCTGATACCTGAGGATTGAAGTTCAAAGCCAGCCTTGACAGGAACCGGCTGTGAGACTCTTATGTCCAATTAGTTACAAAAATGTGGAAGTGGAGTTCTGGCTCAAGTGGGAGAGTATTAGCCTTGAACAAAAGAGCTCAGGGACAATGTCTACTCCCTAAATTTAAGCCCCAAGACTGCCCCCCTCCAACACAAACACAAGGAAAGAATACTATAAATAAAAGCTGAATAATAAATTGAAAAGAAACAGAATAAGAGATGATATATTAAATATTTTAAAATGTAAATTTTATTTCAATATATTGAAATTTTAATTTGACCTTAAATATAGACAACAAATAAATGTCAGAAAAATGATTCAGGATGAGGAGATGGTTAGTTTAAGTGGTACTTGCTTATAACCCTAGCTACTCAGGAGGCTGAGACCCAGTGGGTCATAATTTGAAGACAGCTGGATAGAAAAGTCTTCCAGGTTCTATCTTCAAACTAACCAACAAAAAGCTTGATTGGAGGTATGGTTCAAGTAGTTGAACACCAGGCCAGTAAGCATGCCAAATAAGCTTAATGCTAATTCAAGTCCTAAGACCTGAAAAAGAAGGAAGAGATATGTTAAAGCAGGGTTAACCTACAGAGTATCAAGGAAGATATAATATTAGGTCATTTTGTTAAGGCAGGGTTAACCTATAGAGTATCAAGGAAGATATAATATTAGGTCATGCCTAAGAACTAATTGGTATTAACAAGTTTATTATAAAAAATAGTGTTTGAAAGTTTAAGCAAAATAAATAACTTAATTTATCATAAAGGAGATGTACAGGTAAACATAAAGGTAATGAGTACATTTCTTGTCACAGTATTACCCCTAACTCTTCAAAATGAATAACAGTTTGTACCATATGATCACATTGGGCAACAAACCAAAAATATTTTAAACAAAATTACTAGAGGTATAATCATGAGTACTTGAGTCATGATGGAGTTATTTTTCAGTTTGCTTTTGCAAGCAATAGCAGATGATAATAATAGTATTAATAAAGTTTTTATTTTATACTGAAAGACTTTTTATGTCCTAAATTATCTGAGTATGTCTTGTGATTTAAAAAAATATTTATTTTATTACATAAGTAGTTTTACAAAGGGATTCCATTCAACATACCAGTTTAGGAGTATATACATTTTGATCAATATCTCCCCTTTTATCATTCTCCCTTATCCCCACAATTCTCCTAGTTTCAAAGGAGATGTATTGAGTATTAGGACTACAACAATGACGTAGGTTTGAAATGGTAGCATATATGTGTTACCAAACTCAATGTTTTCCAGTAAAGTTATCCTATAAGAGCGAGACCCTGGGGGCTCATGTCAGTAATTGTAGCTATGTAGAGGCTGAGATCTGAATATAGTAGTTTAAAGCCAGCCTCTACAGGAAAATAAATGAGACTTTAATCTCCAACTAACCACCAAAAATGCCAGAAATGAAGTTGCAGTTCTAGTGATAGAGCACTATCCTTGAGCAAAAATGTCAATAGATATTATCCAGACCCTGAGTTCAAGCCTCCCCCCCACACACATTATTCCAGTGTTGCAGTGGTGAAAACACAACTAGATGAATCAACTAACTAATATCCAAACTGAATAGAAATGATGGAGCCAAAATGGACATGGAGCCATTCCAAGTGCAAAGGCTCACATTTTCTTCATGTTTCCTATGGTGACCTAAGCAACATTGGGTTTAACCCAAGGCTTTAATCTTCATAAAGCTTTTAGAATGCAAAGAATTTAGACCTATAAAGCAAAAAAAAATGATTTCATATCTTTATGTTCACAAGCAGAAAAATATTGAAAGATGATTACACTAATCATGACTTTTCATTGAAAAATATTTTCGCAGAGTAAAAGTTTACACATTATATTAGTCATTTAAAGCAAGTTCCATATGAAAACTTAAATGTTTTGTTTAACTGTACTAGGAATTTTATGGTGAGTTTAAGATTATAAATCAAATTTGGTTGCTGTCAGTTTTATCCACTATAAATCCCATTGTGGGTTTATTCCTGGCTGGAGCTTCTCTGAAGTGGCTATTGTTCTCAAGTCGTATTTCATTGGCCTATGTATTTTTTGAGGAAATTGAATTCTTTTTTAAAAATGTCCTATGCTATTTAGTATTTGTTTGTAGATCAATTTCTCATCTTGCTTCCATTGTTAATAAACTATATGCATGCCATCAAAATATTAACACAATTAAAATGGCTGCATCAAAATGTCCTGCTCTACAACTGTCTTTATTTAAGTTTATTCAGGGAGTTAAACTGAAGCATACACTAATTTTGTTAGCATAAATTTGAATTAATTCCTGTTAAACAACCACAGCATAAGTTTTTTCTCCTCCAGGACAAAGTATCTGACATCAGTTATGCCAATTTCTGCCTTTATTGATAATTTCATTTTGCTTTTATGACAGCATATTGTCTCAATAAAATGGTGATATGTGAGGGAAATTTTTGTGATCTGTAAGTATAGCTATGCAACTGCACAAGTACCTTTCCTTATTATTTTTATGGGCCCTCAAGATTCATAGATTAAGAGCCAGATACAATGACTTGCAATGGTCACAATTTTGAATCCAGCCCAGGAACAAAGTTAGTGAGATTTCATCTCAATCATCTCAACCAATAAACTGGACATGAGACCCTTATCTAAAAAATAACAAAAGCAAACATTCACACACACACACACACACACACACACACACACACACACACACACACACACACACACAAACACACATTGGATCCATGTATCCATATTGGGTTGGAAGCATGGATTGGTGGTAGAGCAGCTTCTACCTTGCAAGCTTCCTTGAGTTCAAACCCCAGAACAGCTCACTCCCTATCTAAAAATTCATAGGTTGAAATCTAATCACATCATCATATCAGAGGATTAGCAGACAGGGACTTGAAGCAGTGGGTGGGTGATTAGTGGCCTTATAATTGAACCTAGAAAGAAGCCTTAATCAACCATGGGAGACAGAGTTAGAAGGACTGTCTGTGAGAAAAGTGAGATCTCTCCAGACACAGAATATTTGATAATGCATTGATGTTGGATTTGTCATCTTCTAGAACAATGAGAAATAACCCCTGTTGTTTGTAACCATCTAGTTAATGGAATAGCAGATCATATGGACTAGGACAATAATTAATATTTGTTCTATTTGAACTTGGCGCAGTAAAGTTGTTTTAGAGGCTGTGGTGGGAAGTGAGGTGGGATTTGAGACAGCACTGTGCTAGAGTACCTAGAATGCACACTAGGTCCTCTATTCTATCATCATCACTGAGAAAAAAAAAAGAATTACACTCTTGTGGTTCCATCAGCTTCTTTGGACTCTGTATACAAGCAATCTCAGCACTCAGGAGGACCATGCATTGCAAGTGCAGCCTGGGATACATACTAAGATACTCTGAAAAAAAGTTATTATCATTTACATATTCACATATCTTATTTTTAGTATTCATCCTTATTAAGTCTAATGAAATAGGTTTTTATGCTTAACAAGCTGTTAATTCAAGGGTCTTCCCATTCTCTTGAGTAATGAATGAGAATGTTTTCTCAGTTAAACACTGTTTGCTCTAAGTTTACATTTAGCCATTTGCAAGTTTGTAGGCATGCAGAATTAGTATCTGCAAAATAAGTTTGCAATTCATTTCATCCTCATTTCCTTCTACAGTGTTCAATGTAGTTTGGTAAAACAAAGCCAGAGTTCAATTAATACCATATAGAATAAGCATTTCTACTTTTGAACATGGTGAGCAGAGGTTGGACATTATTTCATGTTGTAGACACTAAACAACTGGACAAAATATGTGAAACAATGATTTTCGAACATCGGACAGAAGCCAGCACAGAACTAGAGAAGGGAAAAAGTAGTGGTGGATCTGTTGATTCCCAAGTTTTGATTCCTTCAAAATCTGTGTGTGTCTGCCTTGCTTAGCTGAGGAACCAGAGAACAGAGTTCAGTAGGCTGAGAGAGTTGGGGACCCAGGCATTAGTGGAAAATGATAGGATAATTATTTACATTTAATTTGAATTGAATTGAATTAATCCAAATGTGTTTAGTATGGTAGCTACTGCTTAAATGTGGCTACTGAGTACTTGTAGTATGTCTAGCTAGTACTGAGGGACTGAATTTCTAATTGTATCAATCAATTAATCGAAATGGTAATTAGAAAACTGAAAAAAGATTTTGTTATCATGCTGTTTTTAGATATGTTTGTGATCAAGTGGATATATGAATCTATACTTTAAACTATTTCCAATGAAAATTGAAATATTGTTTGAATGTAAAATACAATGTGGATTTCTGAGGATTTCTTAATATGAAAAGAACATAGAAATCACTGGGTACCAGTGCCTCCTGCCTGTAATCCTAACACTCAGGAATCTGAGACCTGAGGATTTCAGTTCAAAACCAGCCCAGACAGGAAAGTTTGTGAGCCTCTTATTTCTAATGAACCATGAGCTGTGACTTAACTGGTAGAGAGATAGCCTTGAGCAAAAGAGCTCAAGGAAAGCCCCAGGACTGGCACCAAATATAGATAGATAAGAAAGAAAGAAAGAAAGAAAGAAAGAAAGAAAGAAAGAAAGAAAGAAAGAAAGAAAGAAAGAAAGAAAGAAAGAAAGAAAGAAAGAAAGAAAGAAAGAAAAGAAAGAAAGAAAGAAAGAAAGAAAGAAAGAAAGAAAGAAAGAAAGAAGGAAGGAAGGAAGGAAGGAAGAAAGAAAGAAAGAAAGAAAGAAAGAAAGATAGATAGATAGATGCATCTCTGAGATTGAAAATTAAAAGGAAACTCAGAAAATAAAGCATTATATAGAACCATTAACGGAATAAATCAGAATATTCAATGTCTCTGTCACTCAAGAATAGGTTCTCCGGGGCTGGGAATGTGGCTCAGTGGTAGAGCACTTGCCTTGCATGCATGAGGCCCTGGGTTCGATTCCTCAGCACCATATAAGCAAAAAGAAATAAGCCAGAAATGGTGCTGTGGCTCAAGTGGTAGAGCGCTAGCCTTAAGCTGAAGATCTGAGGGACAGCGCCCAGGCCAGAGTTCAGGCCTCATGACCGGACTCAAAAAAAAAAAAAAAAAAAAGAATAGGTTTTCCACTTAAATCATAAGCAAAAAGAAAATAAACAATCATAGGCACTCGAGAAAGACAAATGATGTCACTGAGGCATGATGAACAGTGAAATGGATATTTCTAATACCATTGGCCTATAGTACAATATGGCCATTTTATCTCCTAAAAAGGTCAGTGTATAATCTTAAATCATAATTAGCATTCATAATCCCATCTCACATTCTTTTAGAATTACCTACTTCTGTACATGCTCAGAGCATCTTTGCAAGATGATTTCTTCGAATGTAGCAGGCTTGTTTGTATGGGCTGAGGTATTAGTGTCTTCTAAAATTCCTTCGTCTACCCTGCACTGCCTTTCCTCCCCTTTTTTCCTTCTAGAGAATTACCTCTCTACTGTCCCTCAGCCATCCCACCTGCCATGGCTTGAAAGACTTCCCCAAGAAAAACAGTTGGACACATGGTCACATACAAAGAAAGGGAACTTAATATCAGTAACCTGACCGCTACCTGGCAGGCTTAGGATAGCAGCTAGGAGTGACTACAAACTCCCGAATGCAGGTTGAGCGTGGGGTGAAGCATGAGGGGCATGACACTGAGATTTTGTTGTGATGGGGCTTCGACTTATGGCTGCAGCTGCCTGTGTCACCAGTAAGAAAAGGCCTGAGTCAGCTAATGTTGGGGAAGTGCCTGTGCCACCAGATTTCGTGCAAAGGCCATGCTTTACAGCAGGGCCTAATGTAGTGGAGTGGCTCCTGAGGCGGTGGAGGTTAGGCGAACAGCCTTATGTTACTGTGTGAATACATCTTCACTGAATCCGTATATCTGTTCTTTCCTCCTGTCCCTTGAATTTTCAGTGTTCAGCAAAGTGCCAGTAAAAGCTGGTAAAAATCAGCTCGTGCTGGTACTGTAAATGCTCGTGTGGGTGCATTTTTCAAGGTAAATTAGAAGGTGGTTGTGTGTGTTTGTGTGTGTGTGTGTGTTGAGTTAGTGTGTATGTGTGTGTGTGTGTGTACATTTCATTTTGCTTTGTTTGTTGTACCAGTGTTGGGACTTGGACTCAGGGTTTTGCACTCTCATTCGGCTTTTTTTCCCCAGCCTGTTACTTTACCACTTGAGCCACAGCTCCATTTCCAGGTTTCTATTTGTTAATTGGAGTCAGAGATTCAGGACTTTTCTGCTTGGGCTGGCTTTCAATCTTAATCCTCAGATTTCAAGATCCTGAATAGCTAGGATTACAGCCAAGAGCCTCCTGTGCTCTTCTTTGATTAGGAATTTTTTGGTAGGTCTTGGGAGGGATAAAGGAGGAGGATGGAGTGACATTGTTTAAGATACTTTGTACTCAACAAGTGTCATGTAGAATTAAAACACTTTTGTATGACTATTTAAGGATAATTTTATTTTTTTAATTTTTGATATAGGTTTTTTATTTTTATTTTTTGGTAGTTGTTGTTTTTGGTTTTTTGTTAGTCATAAGGCTTGACTCAGGTGGGTCTACATCTGTCTCTGAGCTATTTTCTGTTCAAGGCTAGTGCTTTACCACTTTGGATCCCAGTACCACTTCTGGTTTTAATTGGAAATAAGAATCTCATGGACTTTTCTGCCCAGATTGGTTTTGAACTGTGATCCTTAGCTCTCAGCCTCCTGAGTAGCTAGGATTACAGGCATTAGCCATCAGAGCCCAGTTATATAGATACTTATGTAGAATGATAAGGTCAAAATTTAAATTGCATTCCCCATTATATGAAGACAAATTTTTATAGAAATTTCTCTGTAGATGCTTTGCTTTTTATATATAGCAGAATGACATGTTTTTTACTTTAGCATTCTATTTAGATTTTCATGCAGCAAAATAAATGTATTAGCATTATATATTTGAATTAAGAACATCATTACATATAATTTAGTTTATTGTCATAGCAATCAATTACAAAAATTAATCAGTTCAAAACAACAGGTGTGCACAAATCAAAACCTAGAAATTCAAAGCAGAAAAGATTCAATACTTTGCTCATAATTTTTTTTTGTCTTAAAATCAGGTGTGAGAGGCACAGGAAAGTTAACTGACAATGTAAATGTGACCAAACTTTACAGAAAAGAGGTGTCATCCCTGAAACCTAATTCATTGGCATCTGAACTGAATTTCATCACTTTAACCAAAACAAGCAATATTTCAACAAAGAAATTCTCTCTATTCCATTCAACATCTTGGTAAAAGAGTTTGGGTGCTAAGACTATTGTTGTCAACTGTGGGCACACACTTACAACATGTGGGAACCCAAAGTATTGTTGAGAATGTTCCTTGGGGATGTTCTGAGGTAACTCTATGCAGAAGACCTGGAGAACTAAATCAATGACTAAGTCATAAATATTTTTTCACTTGTAATTAACTAATGCTTCGAATAACTATTTGTCTTAACAACTAGACACCATAATTAACTCTGATTAGTAAGTCTGTGATCAGCTGGTTGCTAGTGGCTCACATCTGTAATCTTAGCTACTCAGGAGGCTGAGATCTGAGTATCACATTTCAAAGCCAGCCCAGGCAAGAAAGTCCTTGAGACTCTTAACTACAATAAACCACTCAGAAAACCGAAAGTGGCACTGTGGCTCAAGTGGTAGAGTGCTAACCTTGAGCTGAAGAGCTGAGGGACAGTGCTCAGGCCCAGAGTTCAAGCCTCAGAACCACACACACACACAAAAAAAACAACCTGTAATCAAGATATATTATATTCATAAACTGCTATGTTAAATGACAACTACAAAACATAAATTTAAAAGTCTTTATATATTAAAATTGTCACAACACTGCAATTTTTTATAGTACTGGTGTTTTAACTCAGGGCTTCAAACTTTCTAGGCAAGATGTTCTAACATTTGAACCATGCTCCCAAGACATTTTAATTTATTTATACAGAATAGGGTCTCATATTTTGGCCAGAGTTTACCTTGGACCACCTCACATCCTACATATCTTGGATTATAGGGCTTTGACAATATACTCAGCTTGTTTATTGTGATAACACTGTGCTGACATTTTTACCTGAGTGTCAGATCCACCCATCTCTACCTCCTGGTTAGCTGGATTTTAATTATTATAATATTCTGGGTCTTGGATGTATGACTAAATTTTACTTTAAAATCTTATTATGTGTAAAAATATTTTCTCTTGATATATTTTTAGAATAATGGAGAGGACCATAATAGAATATGTTATACTGCATGCTTTATAACAAGGTTCTGTCACAGTAAATTATGGCTAAAATCTATGCTAATGTATTTCTTTTAACCTGTCAAGTCTTAGTGACATATCCGCAAGTATGAAGCTAAGGGTCATTTTTAAAAATCACAATTTTTAAATGGATTTGACCTACTTTTGAAATGGTACTAAATGCAACAAGAAGTTTATATTGTTATTTAATTTTATGAGACAAATGTTATTAAGCTTATGGCAAAATAAAATATGAAATAAGCATTTCTACTTCTAAGTAAAGTCTTATATTTAAACTCTTAATTTTTTTATGATTACTATCAAGCTTTGTTGGCTCAAAGCTCTAAATTACAACTAAGTAGCTTAATAAAAGTACTAAAATGTTGGTTCAATCTTTATACATTGTGTTACTTGATACATTTACCATTTTAACGATAATTTTTGATCCAATTCAAAAAATAAACTCAAGAATTCTTCCCATTACAACCTCAAAGTAGAGATGCCGTAACACTAATGATATAGAATGTTCTAGGAGTAGTCTGTCCTTAGTGAAAGTAGTCTTTGACTGGGATAAAGGAAGACAGAGCACTGGAAAATGTTACCCTGGGAATAATATTATAACTGAGTCCATACAGGGTAAGATTAGAGATTAGTTCATGCAAGTTCTTAAGGGTATATTCTTTCATAGAAGTTCTTAAAGGGTTCAGGTTATTTTTTTTATTGGTCATATTTGTATTGATGAGAATTTTAAATGCTTGTGACAATGATTTCATACAAAACAGAGGCAAATGTTGGGAAAGAAGAAATGTGCTTGTTTGAACATAAAGTTCAAATTCTAAAATCATCTCTTTCCAAAATATTTTTCCTAGCATTGGTCAAGTGACTTTTCTCATTTTTTTCAGTCAGAGTGAACAGTGGTATGTACAACGATAAATCCTGAGATAAGACAGTATTTAAGCATTGAGAGCTTTTTGGGGGGCGAAGGAGGGGGGCCCAGTCATGGGGCCTGAACTCTGGGCCTGGGTGCTGTCCCTCAGCTCTTCAGCTCTGGCTTTTTTTCTTTTTGCTTATGTGGTGCTGAGGAATCGAACTCAGGGCCTCATACATGCAAAGCAAGCGCTCTACCACTGAGCCACCTTCCCAGCCCCCAACATTGAGAGCTTATTTACAGTATAAACTCATAGATTGTTCTCAATGCACCACTCTAGTTTGGGTCATTGATACCTGTCTAGAAGGCTGTGGCTGTGTAGAGACAGGGAATATGCAGAAAATTTTTGTATGTCCCATTCATTTTTTCATTAATCAAACCCCAGGACTGGCAAAAAAAAAAAAAAAAAAGAAAAAATCAAAAACACTTTTAAAAAATAAACTTCATTAATGTGAGAAACTGGTTCAATTTATCCATACAATATTTTAATTAAACATAGCACTGTAGGCTTTTGTTCCTTTTATTTTTCTCAGAAACTATCCAATATCAACTTGTACATTTTTTTAAAAAAATTCATTGTTGGTGAAACTAATATTAATTTATAACTCAGAACCACATAATAAAGGAGAGGTTTGGTCCTAGCAGGCTCTCTGTACTCAGTTCATTTTGAAATAGAAGACAAGAAAGGCTGACTCATATTTGTAGCCAGCTTCATGCCCAGGGAGCAGTGGAAAGGGAGGAGATTATGGTTTGCACTGCCCTTTATCCGACAATCTCTGGAGGTAACTGAGAAACAAAAATTGAAATAGTGATTCTTAGCCTTCAATGTATTTCCAAATCATCTGGGAATGTTTTAAATATTTATATATGTAGTAGGTCCAAGACATTGATTCAGATGAAGTTTTTCTGGGAGATGATAGGGGAATTCATATTTTTCTTTTATATTCCTCAGGTTATTCTATACAAAGGCATTTTGTAATAATTTTACAGCAAAAGTTGAGAAAACATTGACATAAAATCTGTGCCATAAGAGACAGTCCTAATGTCTTGTGAATATTCTTTCTTTTTTTAACATCAAAGTTATATTTAAAAAGCTCATTAGTGACAAATTCACCTTATTGAAAGAAAAATAGTACAGCAATTACTGTTGAATCAGTTATCAGATAAGCAGGGGGACAAAAAGGAAATCAAATGTTGGAAAATAAGCATTCAAGAATAAATTAATGTCAGAAAGAATAATATTCCTTAGATTCTACAATAAAATATCATCCTAAGAAAACAATAGAGAAACTCTATAGTCAAGGAGACATGCAAGGTCATCGAAATAAAGGAGCCTTCACCTCTGCAGTCATGTCACAGCAATCCTGTCTGATCTCAGACTTCCTTTATATCCCATTCCTTCTCCATTGTAAGGTAATTTCCATTTGATTTTAGTGTCCTGCTGACATTTTTACTGCATTTCTAATAAGCTAATGGTGAATTTTATGATTTAACTTGGAGAGAATCACGCTCAGATTTGCTATTCAACAATAGTTTTAAACATCTGAGTTTTCTCAAGTGAAAACAATTCCAGATTAATGATCCTTTCTTCCTCAAATTGCAAACAACCTTAAATGATATTATAATGTTCACACCACATCTCAAATGCCAAAACACTTGCTACCTCAACTTCAATCACATACAAAAATTCATCTTCAACTGAAACCAACTTGAATATCTTAAAGATATTCTATAGATAATAAACTAATAATAAAATATCTATTTGAAGACGTGTTCAATTTCCCCTTTCTTATAGGACAAGGTGCTGACATTGCATAGGAAAAATAAATATTGGAAAGGCTGCTATAATCTAGTTATCAAAAAGTAGACAAAAGCAGGCAGGAGAGAAAGAGATAATCGACCTACTAACACTCTTCAAACCAGTGGCAGATGGATCCTTTGGCAAAGTAATGTTTCACCAACTATAAAGCAAAATCATCTGGTACAAGTTAGCCTGAACTGTATTATTTCTCAGTTCTTTTCTTTTTATATGTGTGCCTATTCTCCCGTTGTTGTACAATTATTCTTTTTTTATTTTGGATGTTGTAGGGCTTGAACTCAGGACCTGTGCACTGTCTCTGAGCTCTTCTGCTCACAGTTAGCACTCTACCACTTTGAGCTACAACTCCACTTCCAGGTTTTCAGTGGTTAATTAGAGATAACAATTTCTTATCTCTACATTCTTGTCTCTAGGGGACTTTTCTGCCCAGGCTGGTTTTGAACTGCAATCGTAATATCTCAGCCACCTGAGTAGTTAGGAATACAAGCATGTACCACCAGTTCAATTATTCTAAACTAAAATGGATACATCAGTTCAAGTCTGTTGTGCAAATATGAGCATTTTGAATATAAAATAAATGTTCATGTATATAAGACTTCAATGAACTATAGCTTCTCTTGTATTATTTTATATTCATTTGAAAATGCTTATTGCTCTCCTTTCTTTTTTTAATGAAAGATCCTCTTTTGTATGTGTTAAAGACTTGTGGATTGGGTAGAACAAGTGATTTGATCTTGTGCAAAATTGTGGAAAATCTCTTTAATGAAGCCTGATAATGAAACACAGATGTCTTCTTTGTGAAGAGGCAATAAAACACAGGCCATTCTGATGGACATCACAGGAAATAAACAGTCAAGTCTATGGAACACAGTCAGATAACATTAAGACATTTTTCCTCACTCTTTTTTCTTTATAAAGAATGGTTATGAAGTTGAATGGTTGAACAAATATTGACTTTGTTTTAAATGACTTATTTAAACATATGCATGTATTATTCAAATGATTATAAAATATTAACTTTTGACTTGATGAGAGACAGTCTTATTAACATTCATTTGTTGTAAAGACCATATATTTTAGTGATTACATCAATTAAAAAATACCTGACATTTTTATTACACCTTTCAGTATTTATAAGCTTGAAAGCATGAAATTCTCATTGCTCATTGGATGCCACTGACTTTCTTCCTGAAATTCCCTCCTTTCTGTATTTATTGCAAACTTTAGGGTTCAGTGCCCAGAGGCACAATTTTAACATTTTTTTTTGTCAGTTGTAGGGCTTGAACTCTGGACCTGGGCGCTGTCCCTCAGCTCTTCAGCTCAAGGCAAGCACTCTACCGCTTGAGTCACAGTGCCACTTCCGGTCTTCTAGTGGCTTATTGGAGATAGGAGTCTCACAGACTTTTTAATCTTTTTTTATGAATTTGTCCCCAAGAGTGAAGGAAGCAGGAAAATAATAAACCCTTCCCTGTGATGTTAGCTGACTACTGCCAGACTGAAAACTTACAAGGATGTTACTTATAAAGACGGGGGTGAATTTTAACAAATTGTGATCCAATCGAAGTATATGAAATTTATTTTCAAATGATGGGTTTCATGCCTTGTTTCCAGAGACTTTATTTTCAGTTACTGTTGAGGCAACACTGGTAATTTTGCTCTTCTGCTTATTAGGTTTAAAATATTCTATTTCGAGTTCCGGGAAGATGGCGGAGGAGAAGCTGAAATCTGAACAAGCTCTTGCATAGAAAGCAGTTTTAGAGTTCCAGTGAACAGTCCTAAGCCAGAGAATCACACCAAGTGTGCCATCACAGGACAGAGAGTTAGACAAGAGAGGGGAAGCCAAGACAAGGAGACACATCTGAGCGCCTGCCAGCAGCCGCCGCAGCGCCAGCAGGGTCGCAGTGGCGACCGCAGCCGCGGCCATACCTTAGCACTCACACAGAGAGTCCGGGACGAAGGAGCCAGACGCAGCGGGTGAGAGGATTCTACTCAACACCAGCAAGAACCGACAAGGAGCAGACATCTTCATCCTGCAGTTTGCAGACCAGAGACGACCCAGGATCCAAGACTCGGCGTGAGTACAAGCCCGACATCCTCACTCCTTCTCAGGGAGCAGAGGAGGGAAGGCCACCCCTCCCCCCCCAGCACCGGTGATCTCCATCTTGGATACCAAAAAAGCTCGGAGGAGCTGCTAGCTCCAACTCAGGCCTTGGAATAAAACGAGTCATTTAGCAGGTCACAAGAACTTAACGGCGAAGTGACCTGCCAGACTCAGCTCCATCCAGGGAAAAGTCACCCAGCTCAGGCACCAGCCATTGGAGTGGCTTTCCTCACTGGGTAACCAGAGCCAGAGGCTGCCCCTCCCTCTAGCAGCCTCCACAATCAATTGAAAAACAGAAACCCTGAGAATGGCTCCAGGCTGGGCTCTGTGAGTTTTTCACAAAATAGCCCCAGGGAAAAGCTACTGTTTGTTGAAAGGCCTCAACTCTACCAGAACCTAGCCTCATCACCCCTCTTTTGTGATTCTCAAAGCAGATCACCCTCCCATTAACCTAACCTGGGAGGGGGATCTCAAAATCTTGGGTAAAGCAGAGCATTTTTCTGCCTGTTGGAACAAACTGACTTAAGAAACCAATCAAGCTGACCAGAGACTCCAACAAGAGGCTGGTTACAGACAAAAGGGAGATACAGGATTCTTCCCACCCCTCCAAAAAAAATCAAAAAAAAAATCAAAGAACTTTTTTTTTTCTTCTTTCTTTCTTTTTTTTTTTTTTTTTTTGGTACCTTATATATATATAAAATTTTTTTTCTCCTTTTCTAAAACTTTTATTAATCTTTAATTTTTGCCTTTTTTGAAAAAATAATTGTTTTCCAGTAACTTTTTTTTCCCTATTATAAATTTTATTTTAGGAATACGTGAATGTGCGTTTTCCTTTCTTTTCTTGTCTTCTTTCTCTTTTTCTTTCTTTCTTAATTATCTTTTCGTTTTTGTCTAGCTCTACTGAACTTCTGATCTTTTTTTTTCTCCCTTTCTTATCCTTTTAACCTTTTCCTCTCTTTTGTTCTTCTGTATGTGACTTAACTCTTGTCCTGCACATCCTCAGATAAACCCATAGTTAACTAGTAGACCCTATCCCCCATTGTGTACACACTTAATCCACAAATTTATTACTCAATCCAAAACCTCTGAGACTTAAATTCCTTAATAGCAGTACTACCTCTTTATACCTATATAATATTTTAAGTTTTTCACATCTCCTCTATCTCCCTCCTGTTTTCTCAATATATTCACATTCCTCTCTAAATAGATGGTCTTTCAATATCCATAACTATATTAATTTTTATGTTTCTATTTTTTTTCTGGTCTCTTTTCATTTCCCTTTCCCTTTCTTCTTTTTCTCTCTCTCTCTCTACTTACATCCTATGTTTTACCCACATCTCTCCCTAACCCTAAAAATTTCTGGTTTTCCAAATTCTTCTCTGAAGTTCGAAGGCCATTAACATACAGTTGTTTGATGTTGAATAGATATATCTGTTGAACTAGATTGTATATGTAGACTATTGACTGTATAAATGCAAACGTTGGTTGATGGTTGCCTTAAGATAGTGTTCTAGCACAAAACTGGTGCTATTTTCATCTCAAATGGGCAGAGTAAGCAGGAAAAACACAAGAAAAATGGCAAATCCGGATATCTCAATTCCCAATCTTGATAATCAGGGGTCAGATCAGATAATGAACAATCCAGAGGAGAGTTCCCAAATAGCTCTACAAACACTGGTGGCAAACATGATAAATGAGAAGTTTGACAACTTACAAAGGACTCTGTATGAGTGTGATAGGGAGAGAGAGGAGGCATCCCAAAAGTTTATACAGGAATATCATAAGCGTGAGGAAGCTACTCAAAAACTGATACAGGATTTGCGTGAACAACTTGAGAATACTCAAAGAGAAAGGGACGAATGGCATGAGCAGGCTGAGAACACTCAAAGAGAACTGCAGGAATCCCACGAACGGGAGGAAAGAGAACTGCAGGAATCCCACAAATGGGAGGAAGCTAATCAAAGAGTAATTCAGGAATTGAGAGACCAGGTAGAGAATACACAAAGATCACTAAAGGCATTCATGGAATCCATTAACAAAGAGCTGAAGGAAGTCAGGGAGACCACAAAGGGAATGCTGAATGGAACCCAACAGAAGGAATGGGTCCAAAGAAACCATAACCAATCAACTAAGTGATTTGAGAACAAACACTGAACACCAAATTAAGGAAGTAAAGATATTCATACAAGACCTAAAACAGAGCTTCAACAAAGAACTTGAAGCCATCAAAGCTGACCAATTAGGAGGAAAAGAGATAAAAAACAAAGTAGAGAGTCTTGACAGCAGGTTAGACCATGCAGAAGATCGAATCTCAGGGATTGAAGACAGCCTAGATATTATAGAAAAAGAACGTACAACCATCCAAGACAAGTCCAAGAAATATGATAGATCTATCCAACACCTGGAAGACACCATCAGAAGGCCCAATCTAAGGATAATGGGTGTAGAGGAGCACCTAGAAACAGAAGTTAATGGTCTAGGAAATTTGTTTAACAGGATCCTAGCAGAGAACTTCCCAAACATACAAAAAGATAGGCCTATTCATATACAAGAAGCTTTTAGAACCCCAAATAGACCAGACCAGAATAGGACATCCCACTGTCACATTATAATCCACACAGGATCAACTCAGACCAAGGAAAAGATCCTTAAAGCTGTCAAGGAGAAAAGGTTAATAACCTATAAAGGGAAACCAATTAGAATCACCTCAGATTTCTCAGCAGAGACAATCAAAGCAAGAAGAGCCTGGAATGATGTATGCCATGCCCTAAAAACAAACAACTATCAACCAAGAATACTGTACCCAGCTAAACTCTCCTTCATAACTGAAGGCCAAATAAAAACCTTCCATAGCAAAGAAAAATTGAAACAATACATCTCCACCAAACCAGCCCTACAAAAGATTCTTAAAGATGTCCTACACATAGAAAACCAACAAGACCGCAACAAAGGCCAAAAAACTGCACCCAAACTGAGAATCCAAGAACCATAGGAAGAACCCAGTTTTCGCAGCCCCCAAGAAGGTGGATAACATGGCAGGAACTCCCAAATACCTCTCAGTCCTATCTCTTAACGTTAACGGACTGAACTCTCCAATTAAGCGACATAGACTGTCTAGTTGGATTAAAAAACAAGACCCTTCTATCTGCTGCCTGCAGGAGTCACATCTTGCCTGTAAAAACAAACACCTTTTCAATGTTAAAGGCTGGAACAAAATCTACCAAGCAAATGGCCCCCATAAACAGGTGGGAGTTGCAATCCTAATATCAGATAAAATAGACTTCAAATTAAAATTCGTGAGAAGAGATAAAGAAGGTCGCTACATACTAATTAAAGGATCTCTCCTTCAGGAGGATATTACAATTCTAAATATCTATTCGCCAAACAATGGAGCACCCAAATTTATCAAACAAACACTACTTTCCCTCAAATCCCATATAGATCCAAAGACATTAATTGTTGGGGATTTTAACACACCACTCTCCCCACTAGATAGATCAACTCAGCAAAAACTCAACAGAGAAACCGCAGATCTAAACAGCTGCATAGATCAACTAGACTTAACAGACATCTACGGAACATTTCACCCAGCAGCATCAGAATACACGTTTTTCTCAGCAGCACATGGAACGTTTTCTAAAATAGACCACATATTAGGCCACAATGCAAACTTGTCTAAATTCAGAAACATTGAAGTTATACCTTGCATTCTCTCTGACCACAAGGGAATATAATTAGAACTCAACACCAAAAGCCACCAAAGAAAGTCCGGTATCACATGGAGGCTAAACAACACACTGCTGAATCAAGAGTGGGTCATGGAAGAGATTAGAAAGGAAATTCAAATGTTCATGCGATTCAACAAAAATGAACACACAAATTACCAGCTCCTCTGGGACACAGCAAAGGCAGTACTCAGAAGCAAGTTTATAGCTCTGAGCTCCTACATCAACAAATTGGAGAGATCTGAAACTAGCAATTTAATGACACATCTAAACCTCCTTGAAAAAGAGCAGCAAGATAAACCCCAATCCAGTAGACAGAAAGAAATAATCAAAATTAAATCAGAATTAAATGAATTAGAATCCAAAAAAACTATAGAAAGAATCAACAAAACAAAGAGTTGGTTCTTCGAAAAACTTAACAAAATTGACATACCCTTAGCAAATCTCATCAGAAAAAGAAGAGAACACACCCAAATTAATAAACTCAGAGATGAGAATGGAAACATCACCACGGAAACAACCAAGATTCAGAACATTATAAGGGAATACTTCTCAAAACTTTATGCTAATAAGTTTGAGAACTTGACAGAAATGGACCATTTCCTAGCAAATATTGACATGCCAAAACTAAACCAAGATGAATTAAACCAGTTTAACAGGCCCATATCAAGCATTGAAATAGAAACAGCAATAAGAGACCTCCCAGCTAAGAAAAGTCCAGGACCAGATGGTTTTACAGAGGAATTTTACAAGGCCTTCAAAGCAGAGCTCACACCAATACTCCTCCAACTCTTCAATGAAATTGAAATAGAAAGCTCACTACCGAACACATTCTATGAAGCCATCATAACCCTCATCCCAAAACCAGGAAGGGACTCATCAAAGAAAGAGAACCATAGACCCATTTCTTTGATGAACATTGATGCAAAACTTCTCAACAAAATTTTGGCCAATCGACTTCAACAATTCATCCAAAAAATCATACACCATGATCAAACAGGATTCATTTCAGGGATGCAAAGCTGGTTCAATATACGCAAATCAATTAATATTATTCATCACATCAACAGGAGCAAAATAAGAACCACATGGTTATCTCAATAGACGCAGAAAAAGCATTCGACAAGATCCAACACCCGTTATGATGAAGGTTTTGGAAAAATTAGGAATCCATGGAACATTCCTCAATACAATAAAGGCTGTATATGACAAACCTACAGCCAGCATTATACTCAATGGTGAAAAACTAAAGCCATTTCCTCTTAACTCAGGAACAAGACAAGGATGCCCACTCTCTCCATTTCTCTTCAATCTAGTATTAGAATGCCTAGCTACAGCAATAAGACAAGATGCAGACATAAAGGGGATCCAAATAGGGAAAGAAGAAATAAAACTCTCCCTCTTTGCAGATGACATGATCTTGTATTTAAAGAATCCCATAGACTCCACTCCCAAATTACTCAAGCTGATTCAAAACTTTGGCAAAGTAGCAGGTTATAAAATTAACCCCCAAAAATCAATGGCTTTTCTGTATGCCAACAATGAGAAAAGTGTGGCTGAAATTAGGAAAGCAACTCCATTTGTAATAGCCCCACAAAAAATAAAATACCTAGGAATTAACTTAACTAAAGAAGTGAAGGACCTCTATGATGAAAACTTTAAAATCTTAAAAAAGGAAATCAACACAGAACTTAAAAAATGGCAAAACCTCCCATGCTCCTGGATTGGAAAGATTAACATCATGAAAATGGCAATTCTTCCCAAGGCTATCTACAAATTCAACGCAATACCTATCAAAATTCCAACCTCATTCTTCAAGGAAATAGAAGAGGCAATCCAAATATTCATATGGAACAATAAAAGACCCCGAACAGAAAAAAACGCTCCTCAATGGAAAGAACACTGCTGGAAGAATATCAATACCAAATTTCAAACTCTACTATAAAGCCATAGTAATCAAAACAGCTTGGTATTGGCATAAGAACAGATCTCAGGACCAATGGAATAGAATTGAAAACCCAGAAATGAACCTACAGACCTATAGCCATCTAATCTTCGATAAGGGAGCTAAAACAATAGAATGGAAGAAAGACAACCTCTTCAGTAAATGGTGCTGGCAGAATTGGTTAACTACATGTAGAAAACTTAAGCTAGATCCTTATATATCACCCTGCACCAGAATCAACTGCAAATGGATCAAAGACCTTGAAGTCAAAGCAGACACTCTGAAAACATTACAGGATGGAATAGGAGAAACCCTAGGTCTCCTTGGCTCAGGCCGAAATTTTCTGAATAGAGACCCGGAAGCACAACAAATCAAAGAAAGGTTGGACAAATGGGATTGCATAAAGTTGCAGAGCTTCTGCATGGCAAATGACATAGCTAGCAAGATCAATAGAAAACCCACGGATTGGGAGAAGATCTTTACTAGCCATACAACGGACAAGGGTCTCATATCTAAAATATACTTGGAACTCAAAAAATTAAACCCCCCAACAACAAATCCTCAAAGAAACAACTGCCCAATAAATAAGTGGACAAAAGACTTAAAGAGAAACTTCTCTGAAGAAGAAAGAAGGATGGCCAATAGACACATGAAGAAATGTTCAACATCCCTAGCCGTAAAAGAAATGCAAATCAAAACAACATTGAGATATCACCTCACTCCAGTTAGAACGGCAAAAATCAAGAACTCTAACAACAACAGATGCTGGAGGGGATGTGGACAGAAAGGAACTTTACTTCATTGTTGGTGGGAATGTAAACTTGTTCAACCACTTTGGAAAGCAGTATGGAGGTTCCTCAAAAGACTTCACATAGAACTCCCCTATGACCCAGCAATCCCACTTTTGGGCATTTACCCAAATGTTTACAAACAAGACCACACTAAAGCTACTAGCACATCTATGTTTATTGCAGCATTATTTACCATAGCTAAGATATGGAACCAACCGAGATGCCCTTCAGTAGATGAATGGATCAAGAAAATGTGGTATATATACACAATGGAATTCTATGCCTCCATCAGAAAGAATGACATTGCCCCATTTGTTAGGAAATGGAAAAACTTGGAAAAAATTATCTTAAGTGAAGTACGCCAGGCCCAAAGAAACATACGTCCCATGGTTTCCCTTATTTGTAATATCTAGTATATGTATGAGTCAAGCGGAAAAGGTCAGATAATATGATGTCAGGAAAATGAACCCTTAGATGTGTATTGTAAGTTTTTTTTCTTTCATGCATGTGTTTCTAACGCATTTATAAGATTATCTCTTTGTTGCTTTGTAAGTCCCTCCCCCACAGTATAACCCCTGCTTTCACTATATTTGATGTCAGTATAACTTGTGGAGGAGATGGGGAAAAACCAGTTGTTTAAGGATACAGGTGGACCTGTTGCAACCATGAGAGTACAAGTTGTCATGTCCAAAACGAGCTTTACAATGTCGGTGCGCGGGGGGGGGGGGGGGGGGGGGGGGGGAAGGGGGGGAGAAGGAAAAGGATTGGGAATGGGGGGAGGGGGGAGGCTGGGAAGGGATGTGAAGGGTAAACACAGGAGGAGGCTGCAATGCTTGGTAAGAAATGTATGCATTATCCTGCCCATGTAATTGTAACTCCTCTGTAAAATAAAATTAAATTTAAAAAAAAATTTCTATTCCTACATAGATTTTCAATACCCATAACTTAGTCAAAAATAAATTATTGAATAAAGGTAAAAATTAGATTTCATGTTAAATTTCATAATTAATAGTGATTAGTTGCTTCTTACAGAATTAAAGTAAACTCATCTATGAGAAAGAAAATGCTTTCTTGTAGAAACTTATCAAATTGATAGATTGGGTGGTGCTGATTTTGTTGTCGTATATATAGAAATCTGAATCCACTCACAGGAACAAATTTTGAAGTCAAGTCATTTTAATTATGTATACAAGAATCAAATGCAAAGTTTTGTTGTCTCCTAGAGAATGATGTGTCTTGGCACTTTGTAAACTTAAAGTTCTGCTACACATTTCTGCACAATTTGATTGCAGAGTTTTCATGTCAGCCAGATAGTGAGTCCATATTAAATCAACTTTGAGCTGGATTTTAGCGATTAGGATATTTATTATGGAATATCTTTTGGATTAATGTATGGAACGAGAAAAGGAATGAAAGCAAGTCAACTAACACAACTACCTCAGTCTACCTCAAGGTGAGTGAGGTCTAGAGAATGTACCATCTCAGAATTGTCACAAGCTGGACTAAAAAGGCTAAATTTTCAACTTCTGTTTTCAACATGTCACTGGATTTAGTAGACTCAGTCTAAAACAGTTCCTTTCCTTTAGGAAATGATAGATAAAGGTGTTGATTAACACAGAATTTCTTCCACAATTATTTCATTGCACAGCCTAAGTCACCTCTGTGTATACATTTTAGGAGACCTAGTTTCCTAGGGAGTATGTAACAAGTTATGTTAATGAAGTAAGCACTAACCTCCCATGTCCAACAGATCCTCTTTGTCTCTCTTCTCCAGTACCTATTTTAGAGTTCCCCAGATATTACATAGAGCCTCTGCTAGCACCAGGGGCCATGACCCTGGTCATGAAGACCTTCTCATTTTCAGGAACTCCAATAACTTGTTCATTTACCCTCAAATACTTCAAGGGAGTCCAAAAGGCTTCCAGCAGATTATTTGACAGCAAACATTTCCTTCTTCCACCTCTGTATATCAGCAACCTTGGACCTTATTTTATTTCTACTAATTGAATTGGATCAATATGGATATACTCCTTATATTATGCATAAATTAGTTGGTATGAGAACAATGCATTTAAATTAGATACCACAGTTCTCATTATTTTATGTCCAGAACTCTGGGTAAGTTAATTCCACTCTTATGCTTTTATATCAACATAATAGATCAATAATAGCACTTATTCCTCAATCTTAAGGAAGAATGAAAAAGAATGTGAAGTGATTTGCAGAAGACCTTGACACACAACAGTACACAAGAAATTGCACCTATTCTCACAAAATTTAATTTTATTTGGGGTTATGTTTTATATGCCTATCTAAAAGAAAAAAATCAGGAATGGAGAAAATTAGAAAGTTGGAAGCTGCAAGCATATTTGCAGTTTGTGGAAAGATAAAATATCTAGGTATAAAATAGTGTCATTGGAATATCCAGAAAAATAAATTCCTCTGGTTATTGTTGTCTACCTCTTTGTTCTGCTTGCCATTTCTATTGCCAGAAAAGCACTCTAAAATTTTTATTTTCTTGTATTGCTTAGCAGATGTGCTTCCATGTTGAACTGATTCTAATTACTAATAAGTGAAAATAATTTTGTCAGCTTTGGTTCATTTCACTTTCATGAAACAAATTGCTTTCCTAAATCTTAAAGATTATATTTTAGTAGTTAATATTAATACATATGTTGACAGGTATGTATACTCAGTGCTTTCAAAACTATCACTAATGACCTAAGTTCATCCCTTCTTTCTGAATTGTCTCCATTTGCCAAGTAACCTTTCACGAATTTCACCTAAGGATGCTCTTTCCCACACTTGGACTCTCAGATTGTCCATATGTACACTCCTTCAATGGAACTTCAACAGAAATGTTGTAAGAATAAATGTGTGAAATGCCTTCTTTCACAGTACTTCTGTTACCCCAAGGACATGCCCAGCTGGTTGTAGTCTCACAGGGAGATTGGAAGCCTGTGGTGTCAAGTCAATCTCACATGAAAGTCACACTAAAAGTCGTCATGAAGAAGATGTTGGGTGATCTGAAAACATTACACAAAGGAATAAGAGAAACTCTAGGGCTCCTTGGCACAGGCTGAAATTTTCTTAATAAAGACCCAGAAACACAACAAATCAAAGAAAGGTGGGACAAATGAGATTGCATGAAACTGCAGAGCTTCTGCATGGCAAAGGACATAGCCAGCAAGATCAATAGAAAGCCCACACATTGGGAGAAGATCGTGACAACTTACAAGGGTCACATATCTAAAATGTACTTAGACTGGAAAGGTGGCTCAGTGGTAGAGTGCTAGCCTTGCATGCATGAGGCTCAGGGTTAAATTCCTCAGCACCACATAAGCAGAAAAAGCCGGAATTGGTACTGTGGCTCAAGTGGTAGAGTGCTAGCCTTGAGCTGCAGAGCTGAGGGACAGCACCCAGGCCCCACAAATGACTAAATAAATAAATATACTTAGAACTTAAAAAATTAAATTCCCAAACAACAAATCCTCAAAGAAACAACTGCCTGATTAATAAGTGAGCTAAAGACTTCTCTGAAGAGGAAATAAAAATAGCCAATACGTACATGAAGAAATGCTCAACTTCTCTAGTCATAAAAGAAATGCAAATCAAAACGACATTGAGATGCCACTTCACCCTAGTTACAATGGCTATAATCAGGAAATCTAATAACAACAGATTCTGGAGAGGATGTGGCCAAAAAGAAACCCTACTTCATTGTTGGTGGGAGTGTAAACTTGTTCTATCACTTTGGAAAGCAGTATGGAGATTTCCTCAAAAGACTACACAAAAAGCCCCTCTATGACTCAGCAATCCCACTTTTAGACATTTACCCCAACGATCACAAACAGAGCTACCAGCACAACTATGTTTATCACAGAATTATTAACCATAGCTAAGATATGGAACCAACCCAGATGCCCCTCAGTAGATGAATGGATCAAGAAAATGTGGTATATATACACAATGGAATTCTATGCCTCCATCAGAAAGAATGACATTGCCCCATTTGTTAGGAAATGGAAAAACTTAGAAAAAATTATATTAAGTGAAGTAAGCCAGGCCCAAAGAAACATAGGTCCCATGGTTTCCCTTATTTGTAATATCTAGTAGATGTATGAGTCAAGTGGAAAAGGTCAGATAATGTGATGTCAGGAAAATGAACCCTTAGATATCACAGAATTATTAACCATAGCTAAGATATGGAACCTACCCAGATGCCCCTCAGTAGATGAATGAATCAAGAAACTGTGATACTGATAGATAGATAGATAGATAGATAGATAGATAGATAGATAGATAGATAGATAGATAGATAGATAGAGATTTATGTATACACACACACACACACACAAAATGGAATTCTATGCCTCCATCAGAAAGAATGAGCCACTCAATTTGTTAGGAAATATAAAGACTTGGAAAAAATTATATTAAGTGAAGTAAGGCAGACCCAAAGAAACGTAGGTCCCATGGTTTCCCTTAGTTGAGATAATTAGTACATGTCTAGGATAAGCAGAAAAGCTCAAAAGTAATGTACATATGACCATATAAGATGATGTTAGGCAAAATGAACCCCAAGATAGAGACACAAGAGGTTTTATATTTCTTGCTGTTATTTTTAATGTACTTATAATGTATTATGTGATTTTTTTGTTACTTTTGTATGTTCTTCCCCCATGGTATAACCCTTGTTTTCACTGTATTTGAACCCAGTGCCTGCATCTTGTATATACTTTCTTCTAATCTGGGGAGAGGAAGGGAAATAACAAAATTCTGAAACAACAATACAGGCTGACCCATTGTAACAATGATATGTACAACACACTATGTTGAAAACGAACTTTGCAACCTGCGGAGGGAGAGGGAAGAGTTGGGGAGGTGGGAAGGGAAGGGGTACTAGGGGAAAAACAAAGGAGGGGGTAACAATGCTCAATGGGAACCTTACTCATGTAACTGTAACCCCTCTACACAGTATCTTTACCATAAAAAATATACATTAATAAAAGAAGATGCTGGGTGGACTTGGAATAATTTCAGCCCCCTCTGCTTTATTGAGGATGTGGTGACATTTAAGAAAAATTCCAATTACTTGGTGATCTACACTGTTAATTTCATAACTTCCTAGACTTTTACATCATTTCAGAAATTTATATCAATGCTCTTGTTGGCATAAAAAATAAGAACATGAACCTCAAAATCTTGAGGAATGTGTAATTTTATTGTTGGTACTGATCAAGAATCTGTAAGATTACCCGTGAAAATGTGAAACTACAATACTTATGAAAGGGAATTTAGCTTCCATTTTTCCAATGGATTAAAAATATTACTTTTGTTGTTTAACACAGAAATCCAATACTGTGCATATTCCATAAGGATAATAATCTGAACAGCCATTTTGGGGCTAAAGCTCGACATGTCAATTCACACTAACAAGGTGAAGTGAGTGGTTGTACCTGGGATAAGAGTACAAAGCTTAAGAAATATAACAGAAAACCCTCCATTATCATGGAGGAAATAACACTGATAACACTATTTTAATCTTCAAATTAAAAGAGCAATGTACACGAATATACTATTTTTTTATTTTGTTATTGTAAAGGGGATGTACAGAGGGGTTACAGTTACATAAGTAAGGTCATGACTACATTTCCTTTCATCAGTGTTACCCCCTCCCTCACTTTCTCCTCTTTCTCTCCCCCAGGCTTCCCTCCCTCCCATCCCCTTCCCCACATTGTAGTTTATTTCTAACAAAGCTACTAGTTAAATGAATATGATTGCCCATGACAATCTCATTATGGCCCTAAGGTGTCAGAGGCTGACATGTTACCTGTCTTTTCTTTCTTGTACATGGAGACAAATAATGAATATGAGAGATTATGTGTATTTACATACAGCTTTTAGAAAGGAGGACATAATTCAAAATGCTTTAAATTGTTTAATGATTCAAAGGCAGAGATCTAAGTAAATAAGTTGTACAGCATCAAGCAAAATAAAAGGTCATGTATTGACTACAAAATGAAAATCTAGAGACTGTGGTAGTGGAGTAATGTTTAGAAAAGAACAATTAGTATTCTCTTCCTCATACAATTGCTCTGTCCTCCATAGTTTTGATTATTAATATAGCATACATATCAGGAGTTGAAGAAATTTATACACACCCCAGAGGAATTGTATAAGTTGTTCTCTGTTTCTCAAATACGGTTGCAAACCCTGAAGCAGCTACTTGTACTGCATGTTAATAGATTTTCTGATATTCAAGAAGTTCTCTGAGAAGGATTGGAAATGAGCTCCGATTACTGTAATCTGAGAGTCTCCAGTGGAAAGCATAGGAATATAACTTTGGGAAGTTAATGAATCTCTCAAGGCCGAGGGAAACTTGATAGTCCAACACAGGAAAAATAATCACAATATGTTTTGTGATTTACTTCCCTTGTGTTAGGCTTTTGGAGGTCAGATATTTCAGAGGGGACCATTTAAAGCTGAAAATTGAAAATCTGATTTATTTAAGTAGAGAAGCTCTTACAATACATTCTGAAAATAGAAATAGCATTAAATGTATAACAGGTTCTCTTAACTCATCTGAGGTAAGAAAAAGGCTTACGAACTTAATTGCATGCAGATTTGTATTTCTCTTTGGAATTGTGAATCTGGAAAGAGTGAATAATAGGAAACTGCAGTATGGGTTGAGAAATCATCAACAGACACAGGATCAAGGACTCAACTATAGTGGCACCACCAAAAACTCATCTGTGGCTTTGCTATCAGATGCCTTCCTACCTCTATTGTTCTTTGATTATGATGTTATGATTCTGTTGTCCGTACATCTTGGTTCCTATCCCTGTTCTCAGCTGGTATTCTCTCTTCAGTTTCTCCATGGATTTTTATGATATATAATATATTTTAAGACATTCTTCAAAATTGTCAATCAAGCCTACTTTGACTGTTCAGCTTAAGTGTGATCTGCCTTAGGATTCTCCTACACAGCCAGCTACTTGTACTTCAATCGTGATAACAGAGCAGTGATTAGCTTCTAATGTCAAATATAACATGTTATACTTACTGTTGTAACTTCCTCACTAAATTGAAGGCATCATGAAACAGAATTCTGTATCACTGCTGAATCTTGATGCCTGAAACAGGTCTTAGAATGAGTTAATGAATGAGTAAATGAATGAATAGATGATCTCTCATCTGAAGAAAATTTTAATTAATGATTCCTTCTGTCATGTTGTTATGGTTTGTTATATCTTTATGGTTTGTGCTATAAAGTGCTCTGTGCAAATGGCTCGTGTGTTGTTGAGGCTTGACCCTAGCCACTGGTATTCTTCGGGAAGGAATGGAAAACTTTAAGAGAGATGGGGTCTAACAGGAGGACGTATATGTCTGAGATGGTGGCATTGGAAGTAATCCCTGGCCCCAGAGCTTTTGCTAACTCTCCTTCTTGCCTGCCATGAAGTGGGAATACTGTAATATGCTCCTGCCATCATGATGGTCTATTAACATGCAGGGAGAATGGCAACTAAGGGGCCAAACCCCCTTAACACCGTGAGACAGACCATTTCTCCTAGAAGTTGTTTGTATCAAGGATTCTGTCACAGGGAGAAAGCCCAACTAATACAGAAGATGTTCTTCCCTCACTGCCAATGCTGCACAGAGAATGGGTCCTTTCACAAAGATAGGGTGAGATCTTCCCCCTACCTGTGGTGTACTAGGAGAGAAGAAAAGTTACTACAAGATCATCAGGATGTAGTCCTTATGCGTGGAATCGGTGCCTTTCTTAAAGACACTCCGAGAGCTCCTTCAAATATTCACTACTTGTTAAGGGGACAGGAAACTGACATGCTGTAATTGCAAACAGGCTTCTCCTCAGGGCCTAGCCCTGCTGCCACCTTCATCTGACAACGGTAAGAAATAAGATTCTACTTTCCTAGGCTTTTCAGTCTAAGGCTGTTCCAAGGATGTCAACTCCGGACCCGGGCACTGTCCCTAAACTTTTGTTCTCAAGACTAATAACAACCTACTACTTGAGCCAAATCTCCACTTCTGGCTTTATGGTGGTTAATTGGAGATAATTTCCTTCCCGAGCTGGCTTAAGACTGTGATCATCAGATCTCAGTCTCCTGAGTAGCTGAGATTGCAGGTGTGAGTCACTGGCACCTGGCTAATTCTTCCCTTCTTAAGGGTTTTTTCATGGAGGAAATAGGAGTACTGGAGTTTGAGCTCAGAACCTTATCCTTCTGGGTAACCACACAGCCAGTTGGGCCATGCCTCTAATGATTTCTGCTTTTCAATTATTTTTCAGGTCGTGTCCTAGGCTACAATTCTCCTACTTATGTTTCCTATATAGCTGTGACCACAAGCATGCACCATCACCTGTACTGCTTAGAGTTTATTAAAGCTAATGCACGGTCCTTCTACAAATCCTTAAGGTTTCTATCCCTTTAAAGCAAAGTGCTCCTCTTCCCATATAAAAATAAGAAGAAAAAATAGCTTTTCTGGTTAGAGTTCTGTGGAGGCTAGAGTCTATCCTTTGGCCATAGGAAAGCCTGCTCCAGTTTCTGATTATCTTTGGTATTTCAAAGACTTCCATTGAAAATAATTTTACAGCACTACCCCAGCAAATATTTAAGAGATACCTAAAAAGTCTCAGGAACAAATTTTTATGGAGCCCCACTAGTTTCCCTTTTCCCTTCGTCTTTGCTTCCTTTGATCTGTTTTCCTTTTATTTTCCTCTTCTCGATATTACATTCTCTAAATGGATGCAACTCAGTTCTCATTTTGCCATCCTCCCCATTAATCCCTGACCCCATTCACTAGGAAAAAAATCTCTCTCTCCTTTGAAATTTTTGGCGCTTATCCATTGCTCCTTCTTTGTGCTTATCAATCCTGGCCAGTACTATTTTATTTAAATTCTGTCTAGATTAATTCATGAATATTTTAAGTAAAGTAATGCAGAAATAAATTGAGCCTAGTGACCACAGTATGTCATTCCTAATATGTATTCTACAAACATTTGACTGATTGATGAAATATTTATAGAGGTTTGTCCAAAGGATATGAAATTAAGTCATTTAAACTGTACTTTAACAGAATTTATCTTTGTGTAAAGGCAGACTACTATATCATGGAGTTGCATACTTAGATGAGACCCATAGAATTTATTTTACTATAGAGCTTAGGAAAAAAGTGAACTTGTCCAAATGATATGAAGACACCTTAAGGAAGCACTTGGTAAATACTCAAAGTGGGGCAGGTTGTCACCAGTAGGGACAAGTAGTTTGTGAATTTAAAAAAGAAGGAACTGTCCATTTTCTATGTCATTCTGCATTCTGGGTGGGTTTTGTTATTGTGGTTGTTTAGTTTTGTTTGCCTCTGTGGTGCTTATAATAGGGCTTGATTTCAGGACCTGGGTGCAAACCCTGAGCCTTTTGCTCATGGCTAGTGCTCTATACTCTCCTTAGTGGGACAACAGCTCCACTTCTGGCTTTTGGAGGTTAATTGGAGATAATAGTTTTGCAGATTTTCCTGCCTGGCTGGCTTGGAAATTTATCCTCATACCTCTGCTTCCTAAGTAGTTAAAATTATAGGTGTGAGCCACTGAAGACTGGCACTTTTTTGTCTAAAAAATAAGAAAACATCTCAACCAAGAAACTCTTATTTTTTTACGTACACTGGACAATAGTCCTTTTTGTAATGACTTATACATGATATTTCTCTCTACTAGAAGTTTAAACAGTTTTATGACAAAGTTGCTCTAATGTATTAGGATGTTTGATTTCTCTAACAACTTGTTCACTGTTCTGAAACAATGCTATTTTGGCAATGACAATATTAATCCCATAGTGGGGCTAGAATCATATGTATCAGTATCTGGCTCAAATACTTTTAAACACTGAAATATTTAGGATTGTGTTATTGTGTGTCTCAATGAAAACTCAAAGTAATTTACAAGGACCTCCCCTAACTCCTCAAAATACAGCAAGCTCTGAGATTTACTCAGACCATAGAAAAGAGATCAGATTTTATGTTGAATCTGACATTATGCTTGAACGGAAGGACACTGGAGTTGACATGCTTGAAGAAAAGGAATTATTTCTCTTTTCCTTTATAGGATTGTAAGTCTGGTATATCATGAGCTATTTGCTATACAAATAATTTAGTATATATATTTAATCATGAAGCTATGCTACTATATACATATGTATCTATTTGTGTATCCATGCATGTACAGATCTATGTATTTATGTAAATATCTCTGTGTATATATGTATATATACATATATACACGTGTATATATGTATATATATAAATATATTCATTATAGTGCTATTTACAATAGGGAAATAAATACAAGAAACCCAGCTAGGAACTACTTCAATTTTTTAATCAATAAAATAATTGCTTAAAGTAATTTTTAATATTGACTTTCATTTTGTTGTTATTTTTGTTTCGCTATGATTTCCCCCACGTGGGGACCTCATGTAGCCCCATAGGCTAGCCCCTAATTCTCCACACTTGCTAGACAAACATTCTGACCATTGCACTGTACACAATCATGATTTATTTATTATTTTATTTAATAAGATAAGGGATTTACATGTATGTTTCACTATGTACAATTCATATAATGATGTTCCACATTGTCATTTAAAGTTAAATAAATCTCAATCCATGGACCAATATCTGATACACAATGGAATTCTATGCCTCCATCAGAAAGAATGACATTGCCCCATTTGTTAGGAAATGGAAAGACTTGGAAAAATTTATATTAAGTGAAGTAAGCCAGGCCCCAAGAAACATAGGTCCAATGGTTTCCCTTATTTGCAATAACTAGTATATGTCCAAGTCAAGCAGAAAAGGTCAGATAAGTCGATGTTAGGGGAATGAAACCCAAGATAAGTTTCAATTTATTTTTCTTTCATGCAATTGTTTCTAACATATTTATAAGATGATTTCTATGTTGCTTTGTATGTCCCTCCCCCACAGTATAACCCCTGCTTTCACTGTATTTGATATTGGTATAATTTGTGGAGGAGAAGGGAAAAAACAAATTGTTTAAAATAAGGATACAGGTGGACCCATTGCAACAATGAGATGTACAAGTCGTTATGTCGAAAAACGAACTTTACAACTTTGGTGGGGGCGGGGGAGGATCAGGTGGGGGGCGGCGAGGGGAATATGGGCAGGGATGGGAAGGGGAAACAAAAAGGAGGCACAATGCTTGATAAGAAACGAACTCGTTATCTTGCCCATGTAATTGTAACTCCTCTGTATGGTATTTTCACAATAAAATATATAAAAGCATTGTACTAAACATAATACAACCATGCTTATTTTAATATATGTTTATAGAAATATAGTCAAATGTTGGAAGGATACACTAATGCCTCTTAAATATTACTCAGGAAAATACATGTACAACTTCAAATGGGCAAAAGACAGGTGTATTTTGCTAAAGACATTTTAAAATAAATTCTTGAGTATCTTTTATATGTGCTTTAATTAAATGAATCACAAGTGAAAATATACAGTTAATACGTATTTTCAAAATTTGGGGAAATAAAAAAGACTAGCATTTGTAGAATGTTATGATCAAAGTCTGCCTTGCAGAGAAGGAGAGAGATAAAAAGACAGATACAGACAGAGAGAGAGGGAAAAGGGGAGACAGAAAGAAAGCAAGAAACAGACAGAGACAGAGAGAGAGGCAGAGACACAGAGATCCTGAATATAAATAAGCTACAAAGATCCTGGATATAAATTAGCACTTTGGGTCTAAATAGCAAATTGTAGGAGGGGAAATAGAATAGACAATCAAAGAATTTTTTGACCCTATGAGTAATCACCAAGTCATAATCTACAGTTTCTACAATTTTCAAATGCTAATAATGAATAAAGTAAAATAAACACAAAAGTCACTGGAAACTGCAAAGCAAAAACTTCTGGGAGATTAAGCCCCCTCCCCACACAAAAAATAAAATATGTGAACTTTGTTTAGGTCTTTATCTGAATGACAAACTCTAATAATATTTTTATAAAATACTAAAAGAAAAAAAAAACCTTTAAAGAGGTTCCTTCTCTCTTTATGGGGGGAAATTATACAAAATTATAGACTAAAGATGTACATGATAATTGAATACAGAGGCCTTTATCAGACGACCTAGTTAAAAGGGGAAAAGTGATTAAAATGAGTTGTGAAGATGTGAACATCAACAGTATATTATTTGTTAAGGAGCTGTGTCAATTGCTAATTTTCTCAGGTATGATCATGATATTAGTTCTTTTGTTAGTAATGTCTGACACCTTTTCCATTTACTTGAAACTTATTAAAATATACACTCAATCGATTTAGAGAGAGAGAGAGATAAGTCTATTCTAGGTACTGAAGGATATTAGGCAATTATTGTCAATTTGCTTATAAACAATGACAGTTTAGACAACCAGCCAAGGTCCTAGTAGGTCATAACCATAAACACTTTATAAATTACCAGGATCAATAAACTTCCAGAAGCCACTGACCATAAGGTACACATATATGGGGAACTCTATGACTTAGAATGTAATATGCCAGCTCATAAAGATTAATCCTCCCTGTACATTGTTTCTGTCACTAAAAAAGAGACTCTCACGTTTTCCCCTTAAAATACTGGCTTACAACTGGCACATTAATTGAAATTAAATAATACTTAAGATAATAACCAATGTCTATGATATATGGCCAACTTACTGTCCAGTGTAGATATTCAGTTCTGCCAAATGCCATAGGTCTAAAGAGAAACCACAGTGTTAGAAGATTTTTCCATTTTAGTACCTTTGAATTTTTGTCTCAACTAATTTCACTCACTTTAGTTTTGAATGTTTTCAACTCAATTTTCAAGCAGGTTTTATTTAGAACCAAGATAATGAGATAGTAGTTTTGTTGTATTTCCCTGTTTCCTATCTTTCTGATTTTTTGCTCTCTGTTTTGTGTGTGTGTGTGTGTGTGTGTGTGTGTGTGTGTGTGTGTGTGTGTGTGTGTGTGTGTGTGTGTGTGTGTGTGTGTGTGTGTTTGCATTTCAGGAAAGGATTTGCAAGTTTATCCTGGCAACTCTAGATACCTAGAGTAGTAGTGGGAATTTCTGATGCGTGAGTTTAGTTCTATATTCTTTTCTTTTTTTAATCAGTCAAGAGGTTTGAACTTTGGTCCCGGGTACTGTCCCTCAGCTCTTCAGTTCAAGGTGAGTGTTCTACAGCTTGAGCCACAGAGCCACTTCTGGTGGTTCATAGGAGATAAGAGTCTGACTTTCCTGCTGGCTTTGGAGGTGATCCTCAAATCTTAGCCTCCTGAGTAGTTAGGATTACAGGCGTTAGCCACCAACACCCGACTAGTCTATTATCTTTTAAGCTCACGTGGCCATGATATATCACATCAGGTAGCTCTTTTTTAAATTTCTATATACTTAAAAATATTGAATTTTTATTTTTTTCTTATTTTTATTTTTTACTTATTGGTTATTTACAAGTATGTAATCTAATTTCCAACCATAGGAAATTTTTTTCTTGACAATTACATCTCAGTTTCCAAGTTCATCAATATTGCATCATCCATCTCATGACATTTCACAGATTCCTCTGTTCTGATGGCTATATTTCCTTCTACTTTATGTCATACATTTGTGTTTTCCCCTACAATATAGACTTATAAGAATAATACTAATGCTGTCATGATCCAAATCATCATATAGACTATTTAAATGTCTCTCTGTGTTCTTAACTTGACCACCCTGTATTCTATTATATAAATGAACAAATACCCTAAGAGTGCTTTTCCATTTTTTTGGAGGGGGGGGATTGTGTTCCACAAAGTCCTATGAGGTTTTGCTGTTTATGATGATTTGAAGTAGTAACCATCCCACCACTAGCTTTTGTTGTTTGGTGCTTTGTCAAATTTTGTCCCCAAACAGAAGGTAACTGTTTTTGAGAGGTTTAATTTAATACAGTGTTAGTCTTCTTACTATTATGCAAAATCTTATTACGTGCACACCATTAGGAGAGTTACTCCCACTGGCGATCAGAGCGTATTTGTCTCCCATCTTAAACTTCGATTGGCTTCTCTTTGCATATAAAATAAAATCCAAACCCCTAAACATTTCTAGGGGAATTTCTGGGACCTGTTTACCATCCTGAGATTTTATTCATCCCACTTTCCCATTCACTCACTAGCAGTTTGAAACTCCTTAGTGCAATAGCACAGCTTCCTCTCATCTTTCTTGTTTTGGCTCAAGACCCTAACTGACTGTTCTAATGTAGCACCCCTCCAGCCATCCTCCCACTTGCCTGCCAAATAGTTTCTTTTTTTTAAGCACTTATCAGTTGGAAATGCCTTTTGCTGATGATTGTTTTTTTTTTATTCATTAGTATAGGTAGATTGTCTAGACAATAATGTGCAAAAGTAAACGAATAAATGGATCACAACTTTTAGTATAACTAACTGTGATATCTGTAAAAATCTATTATCTTTTTTTTTAAAGATCATAGCAAGAAATGTGCATTGAGCCTGAGGAAATCCAAACTGAAGCCTAACATCCAGGATCAGACTAACACTCTGTGGTTTGAACAAATTTGGTGCAGTTTTGGTGAGCTTATTTTCAGCTATGAAATAAAGAACGGAAATTGGAACAATAAAAATTTCCCTTCCAGTTGGAAAATTTTATGGTTTTTATCAGACTTAGAGTAATTTTAACATAAAGATTTATAGTATGATATTGTTCATGTTAAAAATTGAGTACATTATTCACTTGGGGATTTTGTACTGTTAATTTTACAATTCTTTTTTGTCTTGATTATTTCTGTTCAATACCAGTAACACCTCATATCATTAATATACATTATTATGTGTACTAATAATAGACAAGGATCACTTGTAAAATGTAAACTTTAGAAAGTATGTTTTATAGAAGACATTTAAGTAATAGTAAACTTTCCCAAGTGGTTTCTTTAATGTATAATAAATTGGCTGTGCTTTTGCCTGGATAAAATGTAATATACTAAAATTGATGGCATAATTCTATTGTTAGAGAAATTTTGAGATGAAAAACAAAATTGACAAAAAAGTTAAGAAAACAAAATTGTCCCTCCATTTATGTCTATCCCTGGTGTTATGAATATTAGATCATAGTTTAAAATCATCGATAGGTTTGTAAGATGGCTCATTTTTAATAAGTTCTGGCATCACTGTAATAAAATTTTAAAACAAGATTTATGAATTAATTTTCATATTCAAATTACAAAATCCACTGATACCTCTTAATTTCAGCCTCATAGTTAAACTGAATATTTGAGACACCTACCATGTTTTAGAACATGGATTAATGTGACATGATTTCCTAACAAGTAGAATACCAGTTATAGACTAAAGGAAGAAAATAGTCTTTCCTTTTACCTATTATAAAAGTGATCAATTTTCTGACATTTCTTCACATTTTCCCATTTACTTATATAAGTAAGGTATTTTAAAAATCAGAATATTTGAATAAATTTGAAACTATCACACGTAGTTTATAAAGTAAGTCATTAAATTCTATTAAAAGATCATGTTTGCAAAAAGATCAATGCATAGAAATCATAGAGTGGAAATTCATGTGAAAACAGATGCAAATAATTTGTTGATAATTTAGTGGCTAATCATTATTT
Organism: Dipodomys merriami; assembly: GCF_024711535.1. Lineage (NCBI taxonomy): Eukaryota > Metazoa > Chordata > Mammalia > Rodentia > Heteromyidae > Dipodomys > Dipodomys merriami. The sequence continues at coordinate 523,509 of NW_027205182.1, read as the reverse complement.
TACCCATGATTATTTAAATATATTGCCATATTTTTCAGTAGAGTTTATTTTTAATGATAATATCTTTCTTACTTCCTGTGATCATTTAAATGTACCTTAAAAAGAAATTATAGCAGGGTGCCAGTGGCTCACACCTGTAATCCTAGCTACTCAGGAGGCTGAGATCTGAGGATCATGGTTCAAAGCCAACCTGGGCAGGAAAGGCCATGAAACTCTTATCTCCAATAAACTACCAGAAAACCAGAAGCAACCTTGTGGCTCAAGTGACAGAGATCTCTCTTTGTGCTGAAGAGCTGAGGGTCAGCACTCAGGCCCAGATCAAGCCCCGTGACTGATCAAAACAAAAAAAAAATGTAAGAATGACAAGCTGGGAGTAGAGGCATATACCTGAGATCCCGGCATCTGGGAAGCTGAGACAGGTGGATTGAGAATTCAAAGTCAGCCTGTACTATATAGTAAGAATAGCTCAATATGCACACACAGGTGCTTTGAAGTTATTATAAACTATTATATAATGTATTATAAATGTACTATTATCTAAAGTGTATTATAAGTACACTATGTGTAGTATATTACATATATATGACATATATGGTACAATGAAATTTTTATTTCTATATGACAATTTTATTTTCTAAATTTGCTTTAAATTTCTGAATATTACACTTGTGAGATCATTCTGTATCCACTTAGGAATTATTCAACTTGCTCCTTGACATAGGTTGGAGTTACATTGTGACATATCTATCATCCTGAATTGAAAGCTGAGTGGTTGACTGGGAACCATTATGTACACTGCATGCTGGATAAAGACATCATCCTCTACGTTGCTAACTTTGAAAACGTCAAACTTCAAAATCTGAAGTGTGGTTTTTACTAAACTATGCTTTTCACACTATTATAAAATGGAAAATTTTACATCAGGAATCTTCTTTGCCTGTATACCCACAATTCATTTATTCTTCTGCTCCTACTTATCTGAAAGTTATACCTTTTTATTTTCTGAAACAAAATATGAATAATTTCTATTCATCTCGGAACCCATAAGTATATAGTTTTCTTTCTGTATGATGTCTTTATGAGTGAGTTGTTTTCGATCTGAGAGCAAATTAAACTGAACTGATCTTGTTAAGAATTACAAGTGACCAAGTCCTAATGGAAACCTATTGAATCTCTTTCCCAAATCATGACTCAAGAAACCAAAGCAATTAAATAAGAACACACACATCAAAAGACAAAGGCAATTGTTTTGTTATCCTCTGGTGGCAGGTTCTCTTCCTCTATCCATTAAAAATCAAAAGACGGAAGTGTTTACAGTAAACAGGATGAGTTTATTTGAAAATAAGAGCAAAGCTGTGAAGGAAAAGTAACTCTCAATCTGGAGAGAGACCTAAAGCAGAGTCCAATGCAGTCCTCTCAGAGGGTCATTTTTATAGTAAGGGGCTTCCATATCTTCTCCCCTGGCTTTGTTCTGATTGCTTGGGGCTCCTGCCTGCCTGCCTGCCTTCGTTCTTTTCATTGGTTGAGATGGCATTCAGGGCATTATAAGAAACTATAAAGCAGGAGCCAAAGGAACTATGGGAACAAGAAAGGTCATGCTATCAGACATGTGTAAATCCACCTCCCCTTCTTTCAGTTTTTAACTTGATTTTAAATCAAAATACAGAAAATTGTATGTGTCAATTCAATAAAGAATAACATTTTTATAATGTTATATGCTTTCAAATGTCAACTTAAATTTACTTTTCCAGCTACTAATTTTAAAGTCTGAAAAAAAAACAGGAAGAAAAGTAGCTTGAGACATGAGAAAATAAGCTTGCACCAATGAGATGTACAAGATATTATGTCAAAAATGAACTTTACAACTTGGGCATGGAGGGGAGGATAAAAGGGGAAAGGAGGGAGATGGGAAGGGATGGGAAGGGGAAGCAAAGGAGGCAGCAACAACGTTTGATAAGAAATGCACTCATTACCTTGACCATGTAATTGTAACCCCTCTGTACAGTATTTTCAAAATTTAAAAAAAAGAAAAGAAAAGAAGCAAAGCTAACCTTCGTAGTAAATACTTAACAACTTGTTGAGCTTTTAGATCACACTCCTACTGAATTCATACAAATAAAAACATTCTCTTCCTTCTAATGGCATAGATTATAAAATTATTAATTATGATAGTTGAAACACTATAAGTAAATAAAAGAATTGGTAGCAGTATAGAAACTATTTTATAACAAGAATGGTCACCTATAAACACAGAAAGCAAATGAAAATTTGCAAATGATCATTTGATCATGTAAAATAAACTGAAATAATTAAAAGTTTATATAAATATGGCTTATTATTATAATTTGTATCAGTTCTTCTTTGAACTTGGGATGACTTCTTTTGCATAATAATGAGATTATGTTCATTGTGTTCATATCATTTGAAGAAATGAATAAAAGAGTCTATTGTGTGTTTTTTTTCCTATGACGTACTCATCTCACTTAAAATTTGTCTTAGCCGGGCGCCGGTGGCTCACGCCTGTAATCCTAGGTACTCAGGAGGCTAAGATCTGAGAATCGCGGTTCAAAGCCAGCCCTGGCAGGAGAGACCATGAGACTCCCATCTCCAATAAACCACTAGAAAACTGGAAGTAGCGCTGTAGCTCAAGTGGTAGAGCGCTCGCCTTGAGCTGAAGAGCTGAGGGACAGCGCCCAGGCCCAGAGTTCAAGCCCCATGGCTGACAAAAAAAAAAAAAAAAAAATTGTCTTAAGTATTCAATAGTCTTTACCTCCTTTTTGCTGCATTGGGAGCAGGAAGTATTTCTCTTTTTTCTATATTTCCCTACATTTACTCTATTATGCTGAAATCAATCCTTACTAAACCTTAAAAAATTCTCATAAATACTCAATGTGCAATCACTATTACCATTGTCAACATGAACATAAAATGTACAAAGAATGATTTGAATAGTTGGATCATACTATATCATCAAATGCTATCATATAATGTGATATCATTTATTATATATATGTTCTCCATTTTTCCCAATATCTCTTTTTTCTTTCATTTTATTTAGAGATAAAATTTTTACCCCTGCTAAATGTAAACTTTTTCAGTGCAGAAAATCACTTATATTTATAAATATAGTTAATGTTCTTACAAATGGCGCATCAAGTTGAAGATTTTAAAGAAATGCTGTACCATTACTTACTCTGATATGTACAATAAAATTGCACTACATTATCACTATTAGACAATTTTACTTAAGATTTTCAATGTGACATTAGAAAGTAACTCACAAAGTGTTTAAATAAATGTGTATAAATCTTATACATAATAAAAACTAAGCAAATCTAACTAAACTAAACAAATGTTTTACTCTTAATTTACTTTTCTCACTATACCTGTCTAAATTCCAAGTCTGGTGGAATTGAAAGTAAGAAAATAATGTTTCAGGCAACAAAATTTGTTTCTCCAGAAAACATGAAGTTATGAATGAGCAAGATGCTTTCAACTATCAACTGGTTCATAATTTCAGCATGCTGCTGTAGAAAAGTCCCAGAGGAGAAATTGCTCATAGAATGGGAAGGAGCTCACTAGCATGACATCTGTTCTCTTCAGATCATCTCTCCTTTGTCCTCTCCCATTGATGGAAATAATCTGCTGAATAAATAAATAAATCTGGATCGATTCTGTACATTTTTTTTGTTCTGTGTTTTTGATTGATTTGGGTCAGTACAGAAGATATTTTCTCATTACATCATTTTCAGTTTGGAAGTAGAAAGCACTATTTAAACAGCCAAATTCTCTAAACATCCCCTCAATGTATTATGTAGATGGTATAAACCTATTATGGGCTTTTAAAACTATTTTTTCCTCCTTTTCTCTCCCCACCCTTTCCATTCCCCTTCCTTTCCATTCCTTTCTTTCTTCCAGTTCTGGGGCTTGAACTCAAGGCCTGGATGCTGTCGCTTAGAAGCCAAGTTTTCACTAAAGGCTGGCACTCTACAACTTGAGCCATAGCTCCACTTCTGGCTTTTTGGTGGCTAACTGGAAATAAGAATCTCATGGACATTCCTACCTGGGCTGACTTAGAACTATGATGCACACATCACAGCCTTAGCTAGGATTGTAGCCATGAACACAATCACACAGCTTTACTTTTTAAATTATTTTCAAATTGCTGTACAAAGTGGTTCTAATTGGACATATCAGTTTATGAGTACCATGCTTCTTGATCAATGTCACCCCTTTCATAATTCTCTCAATCTCTCCCAATCCCACTCATCCCCTCAAATTTTCTACTGTCAGATTACTCAAGCAAAAGAGTGAAAATAGATTATACCAAAGTTAGGACAGTTATAATCTGCACTGCCTTTTGTAAACTATATACCGCTTTAAAATTCTGTGTTACACACGAAAATTGCATATGCCAGCCTTTCTTAATACACTGTAATTTTTATTTCACATGAACTCTGGGCTTTAGGCTCATGGCCCGCTGATTTGCTCACAGCTGACACTCTACCATCCTAATCACATTTTGAGCTCAGCTTTTTGATGGTTATTTTTGAAAACTAACTGTAAAGCACTGGCTGGCTTTGAACCATGATCCTCCACCTTCCTGAGTATCTAGGATTGTGGGCATTATCCAGTGCTACCTAGCTTCATTCCAGATTTTATTTCTGGGTCAATGTACATGTTGTCTGGTCACTCTGGCGATCTTACCTCAGTTTGGCTATGGCAATCTTATTGTGAGGCTTTGGGCTTGCAATGGCAGTGTAAGAGAGCAAAGGAAAACAGCACTGGTGACCAAATGTCATTAGTAAGGAAATGGAGAGACTTGGGGGAAAAAATCATATTAACTGAAGTAAGCCAGACCCAAAAAAACATAGGCTCCATGGTTTTCCTCATTTGTAATAATTAGTATATGTCTAGGATAGTGCTAGCAGAGGATCACAATTGTTTAATAGCTATGTACATATATATGACCATATAAGATGATGCTAATTGAAATGAATTCCAAGATAAGGAAACAAGAGGGTTTTTTTTATTTCTTCGTTTTTGTTTTTAATGTGCTGTGTTAATTTATTTCTCTTTTCTTCCTTTTTTGTTTTCTTTTGGTTTATCCACTGTTGTCACTGTTTTTGATTTTGGTAATCTGTGTATAGACGTTTATCTGATTTGGGGAACTGTAGGAGAATAACAAAATGGTAACACAAAAGACAAAGGGTGAACCAATGCAACAGTAATATATCACAAGACATTATGCATGAAATGTACTTTACAATTAGAGGTTGAGTGGATGGGGGGAAGTGGGAGAAAACAAGGGAGAGAGTAGCAATGATCAACAAGAAATGAACTCATTATCTTATGTAATTTTAACTCCTCAGACATCACCCTTATAAAAATTAAATTAAATTTAAAAATGCTAATCACACGGCTTTGGTTTTATTGTTATTTTGGTTTTTTCCTCCTTTGTCTGGTTTTGTTTTTCTGTACTTTTTGTATGTAACTTTATCTGTTTTGGGGAGGATAAGGAGGAGCACAAAAATGGAGGGACAAAGGGTGAACAAATGCAACAGAGATACTCACTAGACACTAAGTTGAAAATGGACTCTACAATTTGTGGAGGGGGAGGGAAAAACTGTGAGAAAGTGAGGAGTAAAGGGGTGACACTGATCAAAAAGAAATGTATTCATTATCTGACTTATGTAACTGTAACCCCTCTGTACCTCACCTTTAAAATAACTATATATACAAATTGTTTAAATAGGGATCCAGGTGGACCCACTGCAACAATGAGTCACTTTGGCGGGAGTGGGGAGGATAGGAAGGAAGGGATGGTAGGGGAAACAAAGGAGGAGGCAACAATGCTTGATAAGAAAGTATATTACCTTGCTCATTTAATTGTAACCCTTCTGTATGGTATTTTCACAATAAAAAAACTTAATAAAAACCTATATATATTGTATATTATATATCTTACCTAATATATCTTATATATAAAAAATTCTATGCACATTTGAGTGGCCATAAGTAATCACATGTCCATACCTAGTCTCAAAAGGAATAGAAAGTCCTAATTCTCCAGATACCTGGAAATACTATGACTCTTAGTTAAGTTCTATTCTAACTTTTGGACAGAAATATTTATTTCAGTAGCAGTGATACTGGACATCTTTTCTGTTCTGTTTTTTACTCTCTGTATTTCTGACTTGTTATATTGATGTCGACAGAGATCCATTGTCATGATCTCTTGCATCCTTCAAAATAAGAGAAATTTCAATTCATTTATTAGAAACAATTTCATTTTGGGTTTTTATTGCAACAAACATATCCATTAATTTCAAGGTGATTCAGAATTTATAATAAGGCTCATCCACCCTGCTCCTCCACCTCATTCCATCAGTGTGAAGTAGAAATCACTGTCAGAAGCCCTGTGAAGCAGGGAGTAAACTTCACAATGATTTGTTGGTTTAGGTACAGATTTTGTTCTAAGTTGATTTCTGTATTACACTAATTTTTTTCGACGATATCCTTTGGTCATGGGCTATTATTTCAAATACCTAAATTTCCATTTCAAAATGGTTAGAGTAAGAGAGCCTCTTTCAAGGGTTGTTCTGAAAATTAGAGTTGAGCCTCAGAAGATACAGAACATAGCACATGGCACTGGATATTTTAGACTAAAAGTATCACATTAATATTTTTATGGAGTCAATAGATAGCATAACTGTTTAACTGTTTAACTGTTTAGCTTAACTGTTGCTATTTTGGGACTTGACTTTATAATCCAGTAAGAAAATAGTGTACCTCATAGAACTGTCTGGATATGAAATACCCACAGACCAGGCACTGAGACTACACTGTTATTACTAAGCACAAAAGAATCAGTAAACAAACTTCTTGTTTGAGGGTGTGGTCAAAAAAGGAATCAAATTATTTCTGACACAAGGAAAAATTTAGAGAAACTCAAAGAGGTCTTATAGAAAAATATTTTTATTATCACCCTATCCCTTTTATCTGTTGAAATTATACTCTACTTTAAATACTTGAGATTCAAGCATATACAAAACTAACCTTCGTTGAGCTCAGTACTAAAAAAAAGAGTAAATGGTCAAAGCAGTTATAGTTAAGTTCATAATTAGGACTAGGAAACTAATTGTTAGAAAGACTTGCAATAGAAATAATCATAGGTTTTCCTTTGAGTAAAAATACTATTAAAGAGTAAGCTACTGGGAAACTTACCTGCCTCTGGTATCAATAAATACCATAAAGTACACATTAATTATCAGTGTCAGAATATTCAGGAGAAAGTGTCACAGGACATCAAAAAAGTTCATGTATATTTAGGGCTCACAAGTATAAATACAGTACCTTCCTGCTTTGAATCATTATTTATCAAGCTGTAGTTTAGCTTATTATCAGCTTGAGGTCATTATGAACTTACCTTCATTTAGAAGGTGAAATGGGTCCATAATACAGTGTTAAATGTTATTTAATTCTGAGAATAAAAGTAATAATATACAGGTGTTGTGAACTATAATTGAGACATAAATTATATTTGCACAAAATACATCAAAGCAATATTTTTCACAATGAGTAATTGAACTGGACTGTAAAGTTGTTCTGAATTTGGATTTGTTAAGCATAGTTTCATTGTCATAACTATCTAACAATGGAAAAAATGTTTTCTTCCAGTGTAAGAATTTATAGCTAGAAAGTAGTTACTTTGTGAGATTAAACATAAATTTTTATTTTATGAAATAAATGAAGTTCAATTGGATCCTAGTATTACCTTCTAAAAAGCCATATCAAAAATATGTAATCTTTGGATCAATCTATGTCAGAAAACACATAGTTAATCCCTAACTTCATGGCCAATGCACCAAATGTTACCAGAAACTTTAGGGCAACTAAAACAACCTCAGCCTTGTGTTTGGTAGGAGAAGAATTCAGATGTGATGTGCATAAATATAAAAGTTATAAAAAAATTATTAGAAGAGAAATATGACACCAAAAGAGCACTGCCATGGGGAAGTTAAAATCTGAGGATATATGTCCTCTCTTGTCCATCTTCTTGTGGTACCAAGTACAGCCTTGCGTTAAATAGTGGCAATTGGCATTCTTGAAGATGGCCCTCTGATCTTTGGGTCTCCCTTCTGCTTCCTATGAGATTCACTATCTCATCTTTATTTCTTCGTCCATTTATTCTTCTTACTTTCTCATTTTTTTGTAGCTCTATTGCCCATCTTTTTGTCACCATATCTAGTCATCTGCAGTTTGTAGGCCACACTTCTTTCAATGGCTGATTTTTTTAATTAACTTACATCATGCTTACTAGTCAGAAACTTTTCACATTTTTATCACATGGTGACTCCATTTTGTATGCTCCTCAAATACCTCCTAATTGTCATTTGAAGTTTTATTACTTAAGTAAAAATTGCTTAGGAAAATGTAAACTTGTTCAACCACTTTGGAAAGCAGTATGGAGGTTCCTCAAAAGACTTCACATAGAACTCCCCTATGACCCAGCCATCCCACTTTTGGGCATTTACCCAAATGTTTACAAACAAGACCACACTAAAGGTACCAGCACAACTATGTTTGTTGCAGCATTATTTACCATAGCTAAGATATGGAACCAACCCAGATGCCCCTCAGTAGATGAATGGATCAAGAAAATGTGGTATATATACACAATGGAATTCTATGCCTCCATCAGAAAGAACGACATTGTCCCATTTGTTAGGAAATGGAAAAACTTGGAAAAAATTATATTAAGTGAAGTAAGCCAGGCCCAAAGAAACAGAGGTCCCATGGTTTCCCTTATTTGCAATATCTAGTATATGTATGAGTCAAGCAGATAAGGTCAGATAATGTGATATCAGGAAAATGAACCCTTAGATATGTATTTTAATGTTTTTTTCTTTCATGCATGTGTTTCTAATGCATCTATACGATTATCTCTTTGTTGCTTTGTATGTCCCTCCCCCACAGTATAACCCCTGCTTTCACTATATTTGATGTCAGTATAATTTGTGGAGGAGATGGGGAAAAACCAGTTGTTTAAGGATACAGGTGGACCTGTTGCAACAATGAGAAGTACAAAAAAAAAAAAAAAGAAATAAGTAGATTTTGGGGCACTGGTGGCTCATACCTGTAATCCTAGATAATCAGGAGGCTGAGTTCAAAACCAGCCCGAGCAGGAAAGACTGTGAGATTCTTATCTCCAATAAACCACCAGAAAATTGGAAATGGAACTGTGGCTCAAGTGGCAGAGTGCTCGCCTTGAGCTGAAGAGCTGAGGGCCAGAGTTCAAGGCCCAAGACCAATGAAAAGAAAAAAAGAGAAGCAGAGCAAAATTTGCTAGTCAGTAGTAGCTCTAATCTAAACACTCAAGTTTTTTAAATAAATACTTGGAGTTTCCCTTTCATGAAAAAAAAAATTGCTTAGGAATTCAGAATTCCGGCCGACTGTGATATCAGTCTTAATATTCTTGTTCATAGTTACTAAGGTTTAACGTTATGGCTAAATATTTGATATCTTTCACTCTTAATAAAGATCCAAAAACTCTAACAGATAGGATAACACTACTAATGTAAGTGTTCTGTTTGTCAAAAGAAGCAAATAATTTCTCTAATCACTGCTTGTTCCAGGTCAGAGCATAAAGTGGCAGAACTTGGATTAGAAGCAAGTAGTCACTGAAAATATTCCTTTCTAATGTCATAGCTTCTGTTATATGACAGATTATATGGTTAAAAACAATACTTACAAATCCATTTTCAAGGAAATTAAGAATGTTTTTGCGATTATCAGTTTTGACAATATTGATCTCAAAATATAAGAAGCAGGCAAATATTTCAGCCTTCCCTTGCTTTTAACATTTTCTCGTCTGTACAGGACTAATGGAGAATGCAAATGGCTGTTTCTACATTAAAGGCTTTTTAAGGATGAGAGATGAAAGGATAGGAGAAAGTGAGTTTTCATTTCCTCTGTGTTAAGTTAGCTAATGAGAAGGAGTTGATGTTTTGTTTTTTAAAAAAAGCTCTGCTTGCAAAAGCAAAAATCAGATTTCAGGAAACAATGCGAATGATGGGTGAAAAAGTGGTGCTTATCTATCTTTAAATAGAATGAGGATTAGCCTGGCTCCTGGCTCATGCCTATTTTTGTAGTTACTTAGGAGGCTGAGATCTGAGGATCAAGTCTGAAGTCAATTTGGGCAGACAAATCTGAGATGCTCTTATCTCCAATGAACCAACAAAGTGCCAGAAGTGGAAGTGTGGCTAAAGTAGAAAAGCACCAACATTGGTGGAAAAGACAAGCAAGAATGTGAGTCCGAGAACTGGCATATAATAAGTAAACAAACAAATAGAACAGAGAAGTAAAGTGAAGAATATGTATTCTTTTAACATAGTTTATGTGGTTGTGATAGTGTGTTTATATGGGAGACAGGCTTCACTTGGAATGTCATGTTATTCTTGCATTGAAAATGGAAAAAAAAGAAATTGCATATAAAATCCCAATTAAAAAGCAGAGAATTTAATTTCCCTTGTTAAAGAATAACAAGAAATGTTTAAGTTGTAAAAAATATTCCATGGAAATATATGACAATAATGTCATTAATTGTCTGATAAAATCTGCACCACCTAAAAGTTGAAATTAATTTATAGTAAATTATCTGTTTTACTGCAGGCAGATGTTAGGGTTATGGCATCATTGAACTTTGGGCTCTTTTCATTCACAGATCAAGATCAGCTTTTAAATAAATGGAGAAGCTAAAGTCTAACCCTTCTGGCAGAAGATTGGCTTTCTAATTATCTCAGTAATAGCTCTAAATTATTATTCATTGCTAGTCTGCATCCCACTGCTAGGGGTCATGGTATCCCTTAGGATCCATACTTCCTCCTGTTCTATTGAATGACTTAACATCCGTGGGTAATTCAAGTTCATTGTTTAGCTTTTAAAAACAACATTGATATGGTCAGGAAAATTTTTACATTTGGAAAAGTTCAGCTGATTCCCTTGTAAATATTCATTATCTCTACTGTCCTGAAAAATCATCGGCCTCACTAATTTCATATCCTAATACATTATGGGTTTCTTCTGATTGTTACTTTCTTTCAAACGTATGTTCTACTGGGTGAAGTTTTATTTCTTGTAATAATACATGAAATAATAATACATGAAAGGGCCTTAGTAAGAAGGCACTTTGTTTGAGAGGCCCATTCAATGAACAACACTTTAACATGACCTCTACCACAGACTAGCCTTTCTCTAGTATTGCCCTCTGTGAGCTTCAGTCAAGGCAACTTTTAAATAATATTATATAAAAATACTCTCTAACAACATGTGATTTCCTTGCTTAGGCAATGATTTTTTCCCCTTATCCATAGTTTCTTTTCCATGATTTCAGTTATCTAATCCAAAAACATTACATGGAAAATTCCAGAAGCAAGCAACTGTTTTCAATTGCACACCATTCCGAGTAGTGTGCTGAGTTTTGTGCCAGTCCCCTGCCTGCTCTATTCTGCCTGACCAGGAAACTACCCTTTTGTCCATCTACCTACCCATTGTCACTTAGTAGGCTCCAGTTATCAGACCAGCTATACAGCATAAATTTCAATGCTGTGTTCAAGTAATCTTCATTTTACCTAATAATGGCCCCACAGCATAAAAGGAAGGATGCTGAAAAATTTTATACGCCATTTAGAGGCCAGAATGTGCTTCCTATGAGTGAAAGTGTGGGTTCACAGCTTGTATACATTGATGTTTTTAAGATACAGTGAAAGCAACCCCAGGACATCTTTTTTTTTTCCCTGAAATGCCTCAAACCACAAAAGTAAGGACTTAGTTAAAGTGGTACTTGTGGGATGTGGGTTCATACAACCATTGAGATTCTTCGAATGTACCTCCTATGGAATGGAACATAGTATAAAATGAAGATTTAGTTGTAATAGATTTCTACTTCAATATGTGGAATGCCTGTGGAAATTTTTGTAGAAAATACTTATAAAGGAAGTAACAATGCCAAGATACACTTTTGGTACATCATATAAAAGAAGGGAAAAACATTAAAGATAAAAATGCTTGGAACAAGCTGGTCACTAGTGGCTCACACCTGTAATCCTAGCTACTCAGGAGTCTGAGGTCTAAGGATCACAGTTCAAAGCCAGCCCAGGCAGAAAAGTCAGTAAGGCTCTCATCTCCAATAAACCACTAGAAAACTGGAAGTGGTGCTGTGGTTCAAGCAGTAGAGTGCTCACCTTGAGCTGAAAAGCATAGGGACGGCCCCCAAGCTCCATGACTGACCCCCCTCCAAAAATGCTTGAAACATAAATACAAGGCATATTAGAAATACATAAAACATAAAAATATTAGGAATAAAATCATGTAATAGAAACTAACAGTAACAAAATTTTTTAAATGGACAATAGAAAAAAATTCATCACTCCAAAATTTGTTCTTGAAAAATAATAAGTGGATATAAGACAACTAATATCAAGGATAAAACAACTAATATCAAGGATAAAACTACTCCTCCACTTTCTTAAGATATTAAGTATGTTTTATAATTAAAATTTTATGTAATGAGAATAAAATTTTAGATGAAATGAACTAAGTTATTGAAAAGCACAATTTACCAAAATTGACACACAAGGTATAAAATATTAGTTGTACATCTAGAAAAGAAATTAAATCTCTGAGGAATGAACAATAGCACAATTACCTGTACAGCATGTTAGGTTGAGAGTTGAGAACAAATACATAACAAATAACACCAAATCCTATTTAAATCCTTCCTCAGAAGCTGGGCACCATTGGCCAAGGAACTCAACAGGCTGAGACCTGAGGATCAGATTTGTAGCCAACCCAGACCCATGAGACTCTTATCTCCGATAAACTACTCAGAAAAGTCTGGAAGTGACCCTCTGACTCAAGTGGTAGAGTGCTAGCTTTGAGCACAAATGGGCTCAGGGACAGAGCCCATGTTCAGTTCAAGCCCCAGGACAGGCAAAATAATAAATAAATAATTCTTTCACAGAAAAGTAAGAATAAACTAATTTTCACAACTCTTAACTTGTCTTATTGAGGCCAGTCTCAAGTCTTATTATTATTAAACCTAATAAAAATCCAGTAAAAATATAAATATCAGACAATTTTCTCTCCTTAGTATAACATTAGAAAGTTGAACATTACATAGTCAAATATTTTGGGGGAAAATAACATGATTACTTACAGTTTCAGATATATGAAGTGGTTCAACTCAAACACCAAAAGTGGAGCTGAAGCTCAGTAGTAGAACACAAGCCTTGAGCAAAAGAGTTCAGGGAAAGCATTCAGGTCCTGAGCTCAAACTGCATGACCAAACAAAAGAAAGAGAGAAAGAGAATCATGATAATTATCTTAGACCAAACAAAATACATAAAGAAGGAGCTCTCTGAGACATTATTTATGATAGACAAAACCAGAAACAATCTGAAGAGACATCCAAAAAATTATGAGAAAGAAAATGATCATGTGGTATTTTTATTCCATTGATTACTATGTAACAATTAGAATGAACTACTGCTCCCCTCAAGAAAATCAATGAATTATGATTCATAATTTAAAAATAGTGCTGTTGTTTGTGTCATTAGTAGGTCTAAGCTCAGGGCTTCATCCTGTTGCTTAGCCTTTTCACTATTGTGAAAAGTTGGGTTTTGGGTCTGTGTGTGTGTGTGTGTGTGTGTGTGTGTGTGTGTGTGTGTGTGTGTGTGTGTGTATGATGGTACTAGGTCTTGATCTCAAGGTCCCTTCTCTATTTTGCTCAGGACTGGCACTCTATGACTAAAGCCCTGCCTCCACTTCCAGCTTGTGATTAATTGGGATAAGAGTTTCATAGACTTTTCTACCCTGGCTAGCTTTGAACTATGATATTCAGATCTCAGCCTGCTGAGTACGTAGGAGTACAGGTAAAAACTATCAATGCCCAACCGTAAGTAAAACTTAAGATACAAAATAGTGCAAACTTCAGGATTCTCTTCTATAAGAGTCACGTTCATACAAAACTAACTTGTGGTAGAAAAAGTCAGAGAATAGTTATATTTAGACACAGAATGCCTTGGGGAGATGTGACTTCTATTGTCAATGTCACTTTTCTTAGTCTCAGAGTTAATTATACACTATGTTTTTAAAATACACTACGTTTTTAAAATCTATAGAGCTATGCATCTCCAACACATACTTTATTTACATATATTATACATCATTAAAATGTTTATTTTTAAAGTAAGATAATATAGTTCAGGTTTATTAGATGAATGAAATGAAATGGGAGAAAGCATTTTATAATCTATAAACTTGTGGCTACATGACATTTGTACAGTGTGATTACTCAGCCAAGGACATGCAGGTTTAGAATATGAATTCTGACCCAATAAAATATCACCTTGTACTTCCCTGACCTCTTTTCAAATTTTCTTTCTTGGCAGTGTTTAGAAAACAGCTTGATTCACACTAAAACTCCTTTCTTTGCTGTTTGAATGCCAAGAAAACTATTTTAAGTTGCTGCCACAAGTTTACTTTCAGAAGAAAATAACTCCTGTTGCCTCAATGTAGTTACAGAAGCAAAATATGGACAAAGTATTGGAATGATGTTTAAAATCACTGCCTTTCTTCATTTCCCCCACTTTCCCAGCTCATTGGGAAATCTGAGACAAGTAATCACTTAAGAATTAACTAGAAACATGAAGAAGAGTTTTTAGTTATGAAGACCCCAAGGATCTGCACTTTAAATCTTTTTTTATACTGGATGCCAGTAGCTCACACCTGTAATCCTAGCTACTCAGAAGGCTGAAATCCAAGAATCATGGTTCAAAGCCAGCCTGGGATGGAAATCCTTGAAACTCATATCTCCAATTAAGCACCAAAAAACTGGAAGTGGAGCTGTGGCTCCGCTGTGGTAAAATTCTAGCATGCTAGCCTCAAGTACAAAAGCTCAGAGACAGTGCCAAACCCTGAGTTTAAGCCCTAGGTGTGTACACAGACAGACAGACAGACAGACAGACACACACACACACACACACACACACACACACACACACACACACACACACACACACACACACACAAATACCTTTCCTTAGACAAAAGTACAACAGATTCAGGCAGCAGCTAAAAGCTTTTCCTTGAAAATAGTATACTTAAAGCTAAATACAAGCTTCATCTGTTACCTGAGATACACAGTTATGCTGCTTTTCCTTTTTAACTTTCTGTTATTTCCCTTCAATAAAAGCTACAGAATTATTTACTAAATATTAAATTAAATAATACCTGAAAAGGGTTTAGAAAAGTTCTTGGAATATAGCAACTTCCAATGACAGTGACTTAAATCTTTAATGGACAAAATCTGAAGCTCAGGTCACTGACTTGATGTCAGTGTTCCAACTGCTAGGCCGTCGTCTCTGAGCTAGGGTCCTTTGTTCGTAAGATTGGTCTGGCATTCACTGATTTCTACAAATGTGTATGTTGATCTTTTAAGCATCCAAAAGGAAAGCAGCATGAAAACGTTGTTTGTGAGCTGCTGTGCTGTGCTATGACCCATAATCATGTCCACTTCTCTAGAATCCAGTAATATAGACTTATGCAATCCAAAAGTAGGGTAAACAATCTTAGTGTAACCAAATGTTCAGGAAGAGAGAAGACTAAAGTGAGAACACCTGGCTGGTACCTGCTACTTAGTGATATAGATGTGAAAAGTATATGTGGTCAGAAATAAGCACAATTTATTGGGTGAAGCAAAATTATGTTTTTAGGTTGGTGGTCATTGATGAAAGGGGGAGGGAAAATGTATGTTGGAGCATGTGAAAATTACAACCTCTGTAAAACAGCTAATTTCTTATCTTTTAAACTGCATAGTAGTACATATAATACAAAAAATGCATATATAAATTTGTCACCTAGACTAAAAGTAAAAACCACCTACACAATGCAGCTACAGAAAAGACTGAAAAATGGTCTCCATAAAGAAAAAATCAGCAGGGAAAGGTGCATCAGGATCATTTTGTTTTAGGTTTACTCATCTTCATTGACTCTTGACAATGTCCATGTGCTATTTCAATTAGCACAACAATAAACAAAATGTATAAGACCAATTAAATTAGGAAACCCTCAAAAGTCATCAGACTTCTGTAAGTTGGGGACTTACAGCTAACAGAGGTTAAGCTCTCAAGACTGTAGACCGAAGACCCAAGTAAGAAAACAAGGACTGAAAACTTTGAGAGAAATTATTTTGCCTTTAGAATTTGACCTTCTTCTTCAAGTTGGAACAATCACCTTCACTTCTTGGTGATATGCTTACAAAGTATGATGATTAATTTTAGGTGTCAACTTGACTGGATTAAGAGGTACCTGGACAGCATCTCCCATGATGCTTTTACATTAAACAGAAAGTATTCATTCCATTGGCTTCTATGACTTTGGTTGGGTCTGGGACTGCGCGGAAATACTGACAGCACAAGTCTGCTGTGGTGCTTCTTTTTTCTTTTTTGCCTGGCCACAAGTAGAACTTTTTTTTTTTTATTTTTTTAAATCACAATTTTTTATTGTGAAAATACTATACAGAGGGTTTACAGTTACATGGGCAAGATAATGAGTACATTTCTCTTTTTTTCAGGTTTTTAAAAAAAATTTTACTTATTTTTTTTATTGTGAAAATACTGTACAGAGGGGTTACAATTACATGGGCAAGATAATGAGTACATTTCTTATCAAGCATTGTAGCCTCCTCCTTTATTTCCTCTTCCCATCCCTTCCCATCCCTTCCTATCCTCCCCCTCTCCCCCCGCCTCCCCACCCAATCCTCCCTGCCCCCCCACACACACACCAAAGTTGTAAAGTTCGTTTTTGACATAACGACTTGTACTTCTCATTGTTGCAACAGGTCCACCTGTATCCTTATTTAAATGACTTGTTTTTGCCCTTCCTCTCCACAAGTTATACCGACATCAAATACAGTGAAAGCAGGGGTTATACTGTGTGGGAGGGACATACAAAGCAACAAAGAAATAATCTTATAAATGCGTTAGAAACAATCACATGAAAGAAAAAAAAACATTTGAATACATATCTTAGGGTTCATTTTCCTAACATCACCTTATCTGACCTTTTCTGCTTGACCCATACATATACTAGATATTGCAAATAAGGGAAACCATGGGACCTATGTTTCTTTGGGCTTGGCTTACTTCACTTAAGATAATTTTTTCCAAGCCTTTCCATTTCTTAACAAATGGGGCAATATCATTCTTTCTGATGGAGGCATAGAATTCCATTGTGTATATATACCACACTTTCTTGATCCATTCATCTACTGAGGGGCATCTGGGTTGGTTCCATATCTAAGCTATAGTAAATGGTGCTGCAATAAACATAGTCGTGCTGGTAGCTTTAGTGTGGTCTTGTTTGTAAACATTTGGGTAAGTGCCCAAAAGTGGGATTGCTGTGGTGCTTCTAGCATAAATAAATGTGTGGGCTAAGTCTCAAATAAAATGTCCTTTCATCTATCCATTCAAGTATCACCTAATTATCTGTCTATTGTCTGTCATGTATACTCTTCATATCTATCATATGGTTCATATGATGCATGCTTGTGTGTATAATATGTATGTCTGTGACTCTCTGGAAAATCCTAATAAATATCCATAGGATAAATACTATCTGAATTGATGTTGTCTTGACCATCTTCCAATGCAAATCCTGTACTGGAAAACTATAGTATTTATTGTTCTGTTGATTTTGGTGGATTGGTTTAGATTATGCATTTGTGGTCACAACTTTTAATTTCGGCTACTTTTGTAATATTGATCCTCACTGATTCCACTGATGGAGAAAATAAAGAAAGTCAATATCTTCTGAATTTTCTCCTTCTATAATTAGGAGAAAACATCTATTACATGAGCAGTTATTTGGGAAGGTTTATAAATGTATTTAATATAGTTATAGTTAAATACTAAAAAGTATTTAAGAAAGACAAACTTTGTTCTTAGAGAACCCAATAATCTTCTCAAGGTCACAGTTACCAGACTGAGCTGTTTAATGAAGTCAGACATTGAAGCAATTACTGAGGGTCAGACAGCTATAAGACTCATGAAATGCCACAGAGCACACAAACATAAGACTTTAGTACAAGGGAAATCATACAGCAAGTGGAAGAAAACCACAGGCAGATCTGGAGCATCCAGACATTGCTGGCAGACTCCTTTCTCAACCACAATGAGTGGACTTCAACTGGCATTATAAGTGGCTCACTCCTATAATCTCTGCTGCTCTGGAAACTGAGATCTGAGTATTTGGGTTCAAAGCTTGCCCATGCAGGAAAACCCATGAGACTCTTATCTTCAGTTAACCAGCAAAAAGTGGAGCTGTAGCTCAAGTGGTAGAATGTCAACCTTGAGCAAAAAAGCTGAGACCTGGTAGCTCACATCTGTAATACTAGCTATAAAGGAAGCTGAGATCTAAGGATTGCAATTGAAAACCAGCCTGAACAGGAAAGTCTGTGGGACTCTTCACTTAACCACTAAAAAGCCAGAAGTGGAGCTGTGGCTTGAGTGCTAGAGCACTAGTGTTGAGCAATAAACAAATAAATAAATGAAAGCTAAGGGAACAGTGCCACGCTCTGAGTTCAAGCCCTAGTACCAGATAGTAAACTACCAAGAAAAATGTGGCAACTTCATTTTCCAAGAAGCTAAGAAGTCCATTACCCTGATGCTACTTTGACAACAACATTCTCTAGACATAAATTAGGTTCAGAATATCAATCTGTGTAATATTTTTTAAAAGTTTAGATGGCTTAGCACAATTCTATTATGTATGTGTATGATAAAAATCCCCTACTCTGTACAACTTACTGTGTAAATAAATTCTATTTAAGCACTGTTAGCTTAAAAAAAAAAAACTTTATAATGAGCACCCATTTTTAATGTTTGTTTTTCCTTCAAATGTCTCAGATGTTGGGGATAGGACAATTTGAGCCTTCAGTTGACAATTCTTAGTATTCTCTGGGCTCCTGAGTCAGGTTGTCCTCATGTCAGCACAACTGCTTTGAATACTTTATGGACACCTTGAGGAAGATGAGTGACAACCACAGCGTGGTGCCACAGCAAGACTCTAGCTCCAGAAGGCCTTGCCCTAAAGGCGCATTACACTGGACTCTGACTCACAAGTCAGTGAACTTCAGATGACGCTGAAGCCATGGCCACAAAGGCCAGAGGGGGAACACTTCCCCTGGTAGCTAGCAGAAGGCCTGTAATTGGTACAAAAGCAGGCCTTAATTTGCATAATGTACTACTATGATTGGTATTCCCGTATGTCACGCCCCCTTTCCTGGCTATATAAGCAGGCTGTTTGGCTCACTTTGTGACCCATTCATGAGACTCCCTTGTGGTGTACAACCTTAGGCTTCTTTCAAGTGGTCCTTTCTTGTTCATTTGATTATCTTCATTAATTACAATGGCTATGTAATGAAACAGAGATATGACGTTAGGGGTGCAGGAGCAACAGAGGTGACTATAACTACCCCAGTAGCAGCAATGGAGTTGGTAAACCAGTGGCCAGGATATCAGAGCCACTAGCTCTGCAGAAGCAGGAGCAGCATGGTCGCTGGTACTGGTTGCTGTCCATTAGCCACAATAGCAGACCCTATGGCAGAGAGAGTCATCGGAGGTTTCATTGGTAGCCAATCAGGGACAGCAGCCATGAATATGACATTGGCACCAGCAGTAGCAGAAACAGCAATGAATCCAGCAAACACATCTGTGGAGATGGCGCCAGCAGCTGAGGCCCTCCCAGTGGTAATGACAGTGGTAGTCGAGGCAGGACCCAGCTGGCTGCGGTGACAGCGTAGATAGCTGTAACAGGAGGCAATGAGTCTAGAAACGGCAGCAGCTGCTGGCTTGACAGCATTGTGGTAACATTGGCAGAAGGGGTGACAGCCACCAGGGTACAAGAAATGGGGAAGTTAGAAGAAATTAAAAAATAAAAATAAAAAGGGGCCGTAGGCACTAGTTACTGGAAGAGAGCTGTAGCAATTGCCATTGCTGTGCAAAACCAGGGGCTTCTCCATCCAAGGCACAGAAGCTATAAGCAGAAAGCTGTACCACCAGAGGGTGCCACTGCGGCTGCTCCCCAAGGGCCCACGGGGCCAGGATCACAGGAAGAGAGTGGCATCTCTCCTGCCCTCATTCCCATCAGACCAGAAGCAACAAGCCGGCTCATGGATAACTGTAAGATGTACCAGTGGACAGGGAATTTGACCAAACAACTGTTTGTGTTATTACTCACGAACAAACCAGAACAGATCTTAGGAATCAGAGATCAGACTAATGGGAGGATTTCCATATGCAGGATTTCAAACAACAGATATTCAAAAACCTTCAGAGATTTTTCTCTTAAAGTGAATAATCATTTAATAACTGGAAATATTAAATACTGAATGATAGTAACAAAAGCTTTCAGCTTGTTTGAAAACATCAATGCAGCAGGGCACAGGTGGCTCACCCCTGTAATAGCTACTCAGAAGGCTGAGATCTGAGGATCACTGTTCAAAGCCAACCAGGGTCAGGAAGGTCTGTGAGACTCTTATCTCCAATAAACCACTAGAAAACAGGCACTATGGCTCAAGTGGTATGGGGCTCACCTTGAACTGAAGAGCGAGTTCAGCAACAGCAACCAAGCACAGAGTTCAAACCCCACAGGAAAAAAAAAATCAGTGCATGCAATAGTATGCAACATTAGTTGGCCTCTGCCAGCTTCAAAATTAATTGATAAAAATGATAAGAAATATGTACTATATTAATTTTGAGAAAGAATATTTATGAGAATAAACACTGAGTGCTCATCAGTTTTTGTTTTGATCATATAGTATTATCCTGTGATGGTTATTCTATGCTTTATTTTAATGACATTTCATAATATCCAAAAATGCTGAGTGTTTATTAAGAGAGGGACACATTCTGCTACATAGCTCAATCTAGCTAATAATTCATGTTTAATTCTTTGATTTTTAATCCAATGATTGAAAAGAGTTTCCAAGGCTAAGCCTATAATCTTAGCTACTTTAAAAACTGAGATTGAGTGAATCACACTCTAAGGCCAGGCTAGACAACAAGTTAGTGAGACATCCAACTCAATCAATAAAACCCTTGGTCTGAATGGGCATACTTGTTATTCCTGCTACATCGTGGTCCAGCACATCCTGGAAATAACCTCACATGACTCTATTCCCAAAATAATTAAAACCAAAAAAGTACTGGAGGCATGACTCAAATGTACCTAGCAAGTTTGAGGCTCATCACTATCACTAAAGAAGGAGTGCTGCTGTCCCTAGACAAGCAAGT
Source organism: Dipodomys merriami (assembly GCF_024711535.1). Lineage (NCBI taxonomy): Eukaryota > Metazoa > Chordata > Mammalia > Rodentia > Heteromyidae > Dipodomys > Dipodomys merriami. The sequence continues at coordinate 502,153 of NW_027205182.1, read as the reverse complement.
GTTGTATTTCTGCTCTACTAAAACAAAAAAAGAAAAAAAGTAAAGAAAAGAAAAAGAAAGAAAGAATAGGGTTTGTCTTTATACTTTTGTTTTTATCAGGAAGAGGCCAATGACTAAAACAGAGTAAGCACATTAGTTAATGAAGAAAATCTATTCATTTTCTATTGCTTTTGTAACAAATGGTTCAAAACACATAATTTTATTATCTTATCTTTCTATAGTATAGTCTAGAAATCTCATACATTTTCCTCTGGGATAAAGTGTACTGGGCTGCTTTGTCTGTCTGTCTGTCTATCTTCATCTATTTATGGTAGCAGACTTGAAGTCAGGATATAATAAGTATAAGTTAGGCATACGCTCTACCATTTAAACCATGTTCCCAGCCCTTTTTGTTTTATTTATTTTTTCAAATAGGATCTTAATTTTATGTCCCACTCACATTTTCTACATAGCTCAGATGTCACTGACTCCCATATGCATAGCTTTGGGGGGGGATTGGAAGGGCAGGGATGACATGAGATACTGTCTTGAAAATATTTTGCCTAGGCAGGCCTTGAACCATCAGAACCATGATCCATCTCATCTCTTCCTCCCAAATACCTAGGATTACAGGCATAAGCAACCATACCCAGTTGGGCTGCATTCATTTTTTAGATGCATAGAGAAACATTCATTTTCTTTCTTTTTCCAAGTTCTTAAAATCTGCCTATATTTTTGAGTCACTGCCTCTTCATCTATCTTCAAAGTGATAAATAGCAGATCAAGTTCTCATATCACCATAATCTTCCCTGACCTTCTGCTTCATCATTCTACTTCTAAAGATCCTTGGGATTACAATACCCCACCTAAAAATCCCAAATTCTCTCCTTCTTGTAGGCAGGACAAGCTCATTAGCAGCTTTACACATATCTGTAATATCAATTCCCTATTTGTTTGCCATGTGGTAAAACACAAACTCCAGATTGTTTTATCTTACACTGACTACCCATCTCTCCTGAGATTTTTTCCTATCTCTATAAACAGGAATGATGATTTGTACATTGCTTCCTTTGAAGGTCATTATGCTACTTTCCATAGTGTATAATATTATCGTACACTTAGGCTTTTTTTTTAATGCCGGTGCTGGGATTTGTACTTGGACCCTACATTTTAGTGCTCAGTGACTCTATCACTTGAGCCACAACTCCACTTCCAGGTTTTTATTAGTTAATTGAAAATAAGAGTATCATAAACTTTCTTGTCCAGGTTAGTTTCAAATTATGATCCTCAGATCACCCGTCACTTGAACAGCTAAAATTATAGGAATGAACCACCAACGTTGGCTTATTATGCTTTTAGTGTGTAAAACTCCATAGGCAATTTTAAAATGTTTCCTTTGTTTTTATTGTCATTTTTAAAGTTTTACTCTCAGCACAATGAACATGAGGTATACGTGTCAGCAGAGGATCATATTTAGTGACTGATCACGTTTATATTGACTGTTAACTGTTAGGTAGATCTTGTAGGAGCCTAAAAACAGCCTTAAAAAGAAAACATAATTATCTCTTCTAGAGCATAGAATCTAATAGGATAGGTGAAAAGTATAAGTAAAATAAATAATAAGTTCAGTACATTTTGAAGTGGTAAGTAAAGGGATGTGTGTGAATGTGTGTATGTGTGTGTGTGTGTATTTGTGTGTGTAGGTAGATAAGATAGGGAAGATATAGGGTTCTTTATTGTCTTAGATTGAGGTCTCTGGCTTCAGAATAACGTATCCAGCATGTAGATGGTGTAGATCTCACCTGGGTTACAATCAAATCTGAGTCTAATAATTCTGAACTGGACAGCTCATCAGTGCAGTAAGAGGCTGATGGAGGATACAGGTCTAAGAGATGTGGCCCATGAGACAGCAGAGACCAGTATCATCTGAGTGGGAGTCCACATGATACCTAATCAATGAGCCAATGTATCCAGCAATCAGTATTTCTTGCTCTTAGCAGAGTAACCCTTCTCAAATGGGGTACAGGCTCAGCCCACGACCACTGCCCAGAATTCCTCCCCAATGCTGCCAGGAGAGCAAACCTCTAGTCAGAATTCAACTATGGTTTTTTTAAGATTTGTTTCCTCTTCAAAAGGAGAAAGGTCAATGAAAAGATGACACTTTTAGTTTAAAACTATTCAGGAGAAAGAAAGAAGAGGTGAAATGACCTCAAGATGATTGCTTTAACCACATATATATATATATATATATATATATATATATATATATATATATATATATATGTGGAGAGACTTCACTTATTTGTTTAGAAAAGATTTTGAGAAAAGCCAATTCAGACAGAATTTCAATGCTCTGGTTGGCTTCTAGCTGCTAAAAGCAAAAATGAATTAAACTTGATAAGATACATGACTTCTGATGTCCAAACAAAAATTCTTCAGGGAAGTGAACTTTTCCTCACAAATATCATACCTTCTTGACACCTCCACAAAGGGTTTTGATTTTTTTTCTTAAGCAGATGCCTTGTCATATTCAAAACATTTGTTTTACTCCAGACAGACTGATTTCTTTCATTGTGTTAGAAGAAAATAATTAGGTATAGTTGGCACTAATCTTTTGCCTTATGTAAACAGAAGTGTACCTTTTTATTTAAGAAAAGTCCAATTTGGTATCATTTCATGTGACACCTACCAATTTAAAAAAAATTAACAATGGATGAAATTGAAATACAAATTCTGTTCAGGCCATAAATAAAAGGGCTACATTTTTAATTAATTCCACCCACTGACCAGTGTCTGTGACTTTTATCCCACACCTAAACTGAGACATCAGTTGACAAGTTACTACTGCTTACACAGCAGTGGTATATTAAGCCAAACAAATTTAGCTATCACTAAGTCAGCAGTATTTTTGGCTTGTGCTCATTAGGTGAAAGAAAATACATGTAGCATAAAAAAAACATATTTTGGCTCAGTAACAGGCCAATTAAATCTCTGCAGTTGGTATTGCTGTTAATCAAATATAGATTGTAAGAAAGCCATACTGAATCTCTAGAGACAGGAAATTGTATATTAGTTTATATACCATGCTCCACCAATCTATCTAAATGAAATACAAGATAAATATTTATACTGTCAGAAATTTATTTTTTATATTTATGTTCACATTATATTTCATGGTATCAAAACTATGCAAAAAAAACCCCCTCAGTGACAGCATGTTTTATAAAAATGCAAGGATTCATCCCCTCCAAATTGTTCCTTTTCAGTGCATTATTGTTTAGTAATATTGAATTAATAATGAATTGAGATTTAATAAAATTGAATTTAATAAACTTATACTCCCACTGGATTCTAACAACAATTTGTCAAACATTGTTCCTAATATAAAAGTAGCACCTAAATTAGACCGTAAAAACTTTAAGAAATAAGTTTGGTGATAATTTTTTTCTTTTTTTTTTTTGTCAGTCCTGGGACCTAAACTCTGGGCCTGGGCTCTGTCCCTCAGCTTTTTAACTCAAGGCTAGCACTCTACCACTTGAGCCACAGCACCACTTCTGGTTTTCTGGTGGTTAATTGGACGTAAGAGGATGATCCTTCCCCGGGCTGGCTTTGCACCGTGATCCTCAGATCTCAGCTTCCTGAGTAGCTAGGATTATAGGGGTGAGCCACTGGCACCAGCTTATGGTAAATAATTTTAAGTGTTGATACACCAATTAACATATATTGTCATCCAATACTGCAAAAAGAGTCCACACATAAAAATATGGATCGCTTCCTCAATGAAACTACATAAGCACTGTGATGTTTCTGAGTCTCTGAATCTGTGCATCTTGATGGATACCCATGTGAAGTAAACTTAAAGAGCTCTACCCTAGGAAGTGATGGTTTGAGAAGAGATTTAAAAGTTATGTCTTCTTGACTTGTGCAGGTACTATACCTTGTCTTTTCAAAATTTATTATTGCTGCATATGGATATCTCACATCTGCTATCCTTGCTACTCAGGAGACTGAGTTTCAAAGCCAGCCTGGGCAGGAAAGTCCCTGAGACTCTTATCTCTGATTAACTATCAAAAAGCAAAAAGTGAAGCTATGGCTCAAAGGATAGAGTGCTACTCTTGAACATAAACACTCAGTGACAGAGTCTAGCCCTGAGTTCAAGCTCCAGTACTAGTTGGCACACACACACATACACACACACATACACACACACACACACACCACATCAATTATTGTTTAATTAAAAATAACAAGGTAAGTTATGAAGCATAGGTACAATTTAAGCATAGAGAAATTCAAATAATAAAGAAACTGAACTAAGCACATTGCTATGAATAATGTTAACAATAAGAAAAGCTCACATTGATTTTGAGAGATTGATGTTTTCAAAGATAAGATTACATATCTTGACTTATCAACATTATTAGTGTCATAGTACCACCCTTGGATAAGCTTAGAGTCCTATTTATATCTTTTGATATAAAGCAAGGAATACAGTAATATACTCTCTATTTCAAAAATTGGCAGAAAGGATTTTCAATATTTTCATTATAAAGAAATGATAGGTGTTGAGCCAGATTGACATACTGCACTGTATGTCTATGCAGAGAATCACATAGTATTAAGGGTTTGTTTGTTTGCTCAGGGCTTTATGCTTGCTAGTCAGATGTTCTACCACCACAGCTAAGCCTCAGTCTCTCTCTCTCTCTCTCTCTCTCTCTCTCTCTCTCTCTCTCTCTCTCTCTCTCTCTCTCTCTCTCTCTCTCTCTGTTATGGGGCCTGAACTCTGGGCCTAGGCACTGTCCCTCAGCTCTTCAGCTCAAGAAGAGCTTGACTACTTGAACCACTGCACTACTTCCAGCTTTTTCTGCTTATATGGTGCTGAGGAGTTGAACCCAGGGCCTCATGCATGCAAGGCAAGCACTCAACCACTGAGCCATCGTCCCATGCCTGCGTTCAATCTCTTTTGACCCTGGTTACGCTCAAGGTCGGATCTTGCTTTATGCCTGCAATGGACTGAGATCCTCCTACTTGGATTTCCTGGAGTACTGGGGTAAGATAAGCACATACTACTGGATCCAGGCATTGTTATGGGATAGCAGAGGCATGTAACTGCACATAGATCTTGGTTAAGATGGAGTCTTTCTTTTTGCCCAGGAGGGTCTCAAACTTTGATCACTTCATCTCTGCCTCTGAAGCAGCTAAGATTACAGGCTTCAGCCACAGGATGTGGCTTAATGTTATGCTTTATGTATCAATTTAAGAAATAAATTTTAAGCCAGGCAGCTATGCAGGAGACTGAGATCTGAGGATCATAGTTCAAAGCCAGCCTGGGCAGGAAAGTCCCTTGAGATTCTTATCTCCAATAAACCACCAGAAAACCGGAAGTGGTGCTGTGGCTCAAGTGGTATAGTGCTCTCCTTGGGCAGAAGAGTTGAGGGACCAGGCTGAGAGCACCCAGGTCCAGAGATCAAGCACCATGACCAACAAGAAAGAAAGAAAGACAGAAAGAAAGAAAGAAAGAAAGAAAGAAAGAAAGAAAGAAAGAAAGAAAGAAAGAAAGAAAGAAAGAAAGAAAGAAAGAAAGAAAGACAGAAAGACAGAAAGACAGAAAGAAAGACAGAAAGAAAGAAAGAAAGAAAGAAAGAAAGAAAGAAAGAAAGAAAGAAAGAAAGAAAGAAAGAAAGAAAGAAAGAAAGAAAGACAGAAAGAAAGAAAGAAAGAGAAAGGAAGGAAGGAAGGAAGGAAGGAAGGAAGGAAGGAAGGAAGGAAGGAAGGAAGGAAGGAAGGAAGGAAGGAAGGAAGGAAGGTAGGAAGGAAGGAAGATTGATTCAATTTTTAAAAAGATGTAAAAATTGGAACTATAAGAACTATAGTTCCAGAATGTGGAGTTTTACTTGGAGGGGGGCAGGAGGAATAACACAAAAGGCAGAGATAGAATCCAGTGCTTTCTCTGTCAGTCCTTCTGTGTGTGTTCTTGTTGAAAGATGCTGGCATTCTAAGACTAGAATCAGGATGCTGACCTCAAAGGGAAGAGACAAAGGTCGACATTTCAACATTGGAGTGTATGTTATTGCTTCTTAAGCCTGAGTCAGCTCTGAATCAATCACATATGAATCTCTTGGGTGAAGTTTTGGCGCCTATCTTTTCATTACCAAAGTGACTCCTGCTATGAAGACAGGAGAAGATAATCACTGATCTGGGTTTGATGGGGTCCAAATGGTCTGGCACTGCTCAGTGGGTCTAATACTAGAGAGAGCTTAAAAGCCAACAATTAACAAGTAACAATGACTTCTGCAATCTTGTAGGCCAGGAAAAGAGAGAGAAAGAGAGACATACAGACAGAGAGAGACAGAGACAGAGAGAAAGCTTCTAAGGAGTCAGCTTTTAAAATGATTAACTAGCCTCATATACAGTAATCTCAAAAAAAATACAGGACTTCAAACTTACACTTTCAAAGTGAGGAATCAGATGATGAGATGAACAAGGTCAATTGATTTAGGATTATGATTATAAAAGGTGAATAGGACAGGAAACAGGGTTGAATAGAGAAAGTCTTCAGGCCATAATATGGACTAGACACTTGTGAAAGGAATGAAAAGACAAATTAGGATTGAGCAGAAAGATATCCTGCCCTGAAATACCCCTGGCAAAATCGTAATCAGGTTGGGAGCAATACAACTTACCAATGAGGAGAGTCCCAACGGTTGCAGCACTGTTAATCACTGTTAGGAACCATTACTGAAGGAAATCTGATCAGGAAGCTCGTGGTTACATCAGAACAGTTAAGGCAAAACATTGAAGGTCCTAAAAAGCTAGAGGCAGAAGTTAGAGGTATTTTTTTGCATGCTGTTTTCTAAAGAAAGATTGAATCATACTATGGCTACCACAAATTGTGTGTAGCATATTATCAGTATTTTTTTTATTTCTTTTAAGTGTTAACCATAACTCATAAATCACTGGACAAAGTTATTTCTCCTGAGAAAGACAATTTAGCCACTAAAATCAGAGGAAATGGCTATAACTTGCCTTTAACTTGTATCTCCATAACAAATTATTTGTAGGCATTGGTTAATTAGGACCTTACCTTGTAAAGGGAAGAACCTAAGTGAAAAACTTCAATATGCAATCAAATACTTTTAAGAAAAAAATGTGTGTGTTTTTTTGCAGATTGGATGAGGTTCAAGATCACTCCTAAACTTCTTTAAATTACTCAAACCATATGTATTTGGTCCTTAATTCTTAACTAAAACCAAGTACTGATACACCCTTAAACTTATCAAATCTAGTGCTGGAGTAAAATTAAACATGTTTTATAATACAGAAATAATAAATAACCTTAGAGCTTAGGTTTAATAAAAAATAGTTTCTATTGTTACATTTTTGGAGTTAGGAATCTTCTTTTTTTATTATTATTATTGGTTGTTGTTGTTGTTTTTTGGTCGGTTGTGGGGCCTGAACTCTGGGCCTAGGTGCTGTTCCTCAACTCTTCAACTCAAGGCTAGCATTCTACCACTTAAGCCACAGCACCACTTACGGCTTTTTCTGCTTATCTGGTGTTGAGGAATCGAACCCAGGGCCTCATGCATGCAAGGCAAGCACTGTACCACTGAGCTACCTTCCCAGCCCAGGAATCAATTTTAACCCATATTTTTTGGTAAGATCTTTGACAAGATCTCAATATGACTGCCACCATTAGGGAAAACAATCTTATAAATGGGAAGAAAACCTACAATGAACAATTCATTTATTTGAGATGATCTTAAGTTTTCATTCCATAAAAAATTTGTTGATTTACTCATTCATGAGAAGTATTGTTCCCTGACGCCAAGATTCTACATTGAACACAAGAAACCTCCTGGGATCAGATATCTTATTCTACAGCATCTTCTCATAGGTAGCTGAGTAAATAATGCCAAACAATCAGAATCAATAAGATCAGGCTGTGAGAAGCATTGTAGCGCAAAGGAAAACAAGGTTAATCATAAGAGGAAAAAAATGTATATATATATATATATATATATATACACACACACACACACACACACACACACACACACACACACACACACACACACACATAGTAACACTACTTTGCAATGGCTCCTCTGGTGACAACACACACCAAAAATTAGTGAGGTAAGTAAAGAAGGAATTGTATATGATTTCTCTTTCCATCTCAGAAATGTCTTTTGCCTTTCTTCTATTGTTAAGAAGGGAAATTTTTCTTTATTTTTTCTAATAATTAAAATAACATAGCATCAACAAAAGACAAAGTGTAGCTAATGTGTAGAATTTTTAAAAATAAATTCATTATTCTGTATCTTAGCTAGGGTAAATAATGCTGCAATAAACATAACTGTGCTTGTAGATTTAGTATGGTCTTGTTTGTGATCCTTTGGGTAAATGCCCCAAAGTGGGATTGCTGGGCTATAGGGGAGCTCTATGTGGAGTCTTTTCAGGAACCTTCATAGTGGTTGAACAAATTCACACTCCCCTTCAGCATCTGTTGTTATTAGAGTTCTTGATTATAGCCATTCTAACTGGGGTGAGGTGGAATCTCAATGTTGTTTTGACTTATATTTCTTTTATGACTAGAGAGGTTGAGCATTTCTTCATGTATCTATTGGCCATACTTATTTCCTCTTCTGAGAAGTTTCTCTTTATGTCTTTAGCCCACTTATTGATCAGGCAGTTGTTTCTTTGAGGATTTATTTTTGGGGGATTTAAGTTTTTGAGTTTCGAGTATATTTTAGATATGAGACCCATGCCCCTCAGTAGATGAATGGATCAAGAAAATGTGATATATATATATATATATATATATATATAGAGAGAGAGAGAGAGAGAGAGAGAGATAGATAGATAGATAGATAGATAGATAGATAGATAGATGGATAGATAGATAGATAGATAGATAGATAGATAGATAGATAGATAGATAGATAGATAGATAGATAGATAGATATTGGTATTCTATGCCTCTATCAGAAAGAATGACATTGCCCCATTTGTTAGGAAATGGAAAGACTTGGAAAAAATTGTATTAAGTGAAATAAGCCAGGCCCAAAGAAACATAGGTCCCATGGTTTCCCTTATTTGCAATAACTAGTATATGTCTGAGCCAAGCAGAAAAGGTCAAATGCTATGTACATATGACCAGATAAGATAATGTTAAGCCAAATGAACCCCAAGATAGGGACATAAGTTGTATTGTTGCTATTGTTTCTAATGTATTTATGATGTACCATGTGTTTTTATGTTTCTTTGTATGTTCCTCCCCCACGGTAAAACCCCTGTTTTCACTATATTTGATGTCAGTGCCCTGCATCTGGTATATACACTTCTCTAATTTGCCGAGGGGAAGGGAAAAAACAAAATGTTTAAATAGGGATACAGGTTGATCCATTGTAACAACACAGTATGTTGAAAAACAAACTTTACAATTTAGGAGTGGGGGTGGTTGGGGGAAATGTAGTTGTGGAGGTGGGGGAAAGAAGGATGGTAGGGGAAAAACAAAGGAGGAGGCAACAATGTTTGATAGAAAATGTACTCATTATCTTGCTCATGTAACTGTAACTCCTATACAGCATTTTTAAAATAAAGATTGTATATTTTTAAAAAGCCAAAAAAATAAATTTGCTGTAAAGGTGATGAACAATGGAGTTACAGTTACATAAGGTAATGAGTACATTTCCTTTTTTTTATTATTTTGCCAGTCACAGGACTTGAACTCTGGGCCTGGGCACTGTCCCTGTGCTCTTCATTTCAAGGTGAGTGCTCTACCACTTGAGCCACAGAGCCACTTCTGGTTTTCTGGTAGTTAATTGGACATAAGGACTCAGGGACTTTCCTGCCCGGGTTGGCTTTGAATCAGGATCCTGAGATCTCAGCCTCCTTAGTAGCTAGGATTGGATTACAAGTATGAGCCACTGCTCCAGGAACTACATTTTTTTTTAAACTCTGTCATCCGGCCCTCATTTTCTTCTACTCCCCCCATCCCCAGCTCCTCCAGCAAGTTGTAAAGTTCATTTCCAACATACTGTCTAGTGAGTATTATTGTTGCATTAGTTCATCCATTTGTCCTCTGTTTCTGATTCCCTTTCCCTTCCAAGCTTATATACAAGGTAAAGGGTTCAGAAAACTAAAACAGAAACAAAACAAAACAAAAAAAACTCCATTCAGGAGATAAGAATCTCTTGTTTCCAATTCTTGGTGTTCATTATATATGGCCCTATGCACTTAGTGATTGGACTATTGCGATCCCCTGCTAAGAATATCAGAGGCATATTCTAGTTATTACAAATGAGGGAAAACATGAAACCTATATTTCTTTAAGCCTGGTTTTATTGTGCTAATATGAAAACCAACTATGATTATACACTTAAGTAATAAAGTGATATAAATCATCATTATTAATATTTATTTGAGTTCATTTGTTTACTGTATTTAAATATTTACCATCACAATTAAATGTAGAAAATTAAAATTAATGTGGCTCTAATACACATGGTAAATATTAGTGATCTTCATATTTTTCTTTATTATTTTACAGAAATAGTTAATTTTAATTTTCACTGACAAAATGGATGCAAATTTACATATTGTTGCTCTATATTTGACTGCACAACTTAACATAGTTTTGTAATTAATACTCACTGATTTAGCATTATTAAAGATACTGACTTCTCATAGCTTAGCTTTACTTTCCTGCTTGCATGAGATATAAATGATATTATTCTATTTAATACATGTCTGTACTCAGTGTCTGGCTTCACCATTATATTTGGAAAACTTGTATGCATGTTTTTGTGTTTAGAAATAAGTTTGTAGGTTTTTAAAAAAAAATTTCTAATTGAAACTACACTGTGATCCAAGCACATTTGAGTTTTTCAGATTGGAATCGTGTATGGAAATACTGGTAGTTTTCAGCTGAGCTGTTTTGTATAATGCTGCTATAAAGAGTCTTTTCATCATGGGGTGGACTCTGCTCAGTTTCTGTTGGACATTTGCATGAGAAAGAAACTGATGGATTACTAAGTATGTAAGTGTGGGCTTTATTTCAGTCTAACAAAGGGCTTTCTAAAGGGGCTTTAGCAATCAACAAGGTCTAAATGTTTAAGCTATTGAATAACAACACTAATAGTAGTTATTTTTCTGTTTATTCTTGGTTTATTTTATTTTGTTTTTAGCTAAGTAATACTAGAAGCATTGCATGGTGATTCTAATTTATGTTTATTTGATGACTAACAAAGCTGACCATTATTTAAATATGTATTGATCATGTGATCACAAATTTTTAAAGACTTTGATCACATTTTAAAACACTTTTTTCTTTATGTCAGCCAGTTCCTTCCCAAGCTTTTGATAAGGACTTAGCTGTCTAAAACTCCTGCAACTGAATATTTTGAGAGTTTCAATCTTTTCTTTCAAGGATTTGAGCTTTACTCTGTAAATCACCATCCTTCTTCACAGTTTGGTAGCCTTGTCTTGGAGGTAGGCACCATTTCTGAAGTGGGACTTGATTTTCTGAATAACAGGAAGCTAGAGGAATGCTCCAGATTCAGAAGTCAGACTAGGTCCTGGAAGCCAGACATGACCCAGATTTTTGCAAGCAAATGTTGGTGTGCCAGGTGCCTGGGGATCTTTTTGCTCTGCTCAGACTAAAGTTGCAACTTGGCAAGGAATAGCCATCTTGGTGTCAGCCCTAAATTCTCAAGGATTCTGGGCTGAGTCTTTGAACACAGGGGCATATAGTGCGAGGCCTGAGAATGAGAGATTCAGGGCTCCAAATCCTCAGTAAATCTCAAGTATATTGCTCTTGCTTTCAAAGCCAGAGGCTTATATGTATAGGTCTTGAGAACTAAAGGGCTTTAGATTTTCAAAGGCACAGAATTATGGCCATAGGTGTTTAAGTCTGGGCTTCATTGTTCCAGGCTGTGAGTGCTACGGGCCCAGCATCTGCTGTTAGTGTTAAAACTCCAAGTTTCACTTGTTAGTACTCTCAGTTCTTAAGCTTCCCTGGCTCTCTACAACTTCTCTAGTTCTTCTGCTTGGCTTTCCTCTGCCTCTCCCCTTAGAATTCAACAGAATTTTGTAGTGTTTGAAGTCTCTTTTCCATCAGTCTCTGGAAGAATTTAGCCAATTCCTAGTTGCTGAGGAAGCCAAGGGCTTATAGCCTTAGGGATCACTCTGGTTTTAGCCTGCCCTCTCTGTGAGGAAACCATACATAGGTAATAAAAGAACATATAAAAGAGGTGTTTAGATGTTTTAGAATTAAACAAAAAAATAAAAGAGGGGAAGGGGAAACAAAAGAGGAGGCAACAATGCTTGATAAGAAATGTACTCATTATTTTGCCCATGTAATTGTAACCCCTCTATATGGTATTTTCACAATAAAAAAAAAAAAAGAACTACTAATGGCATATTTAAGCAGAAGCAGCTGATTGAGCACAGCTCCACCAATCAGAGGCCTCAAATATTCACTAATCACCTCTTTGCCTAAGGACCACACAGCTTTTTGTTGAGTCACTGAAGAGATGACTGCACTTCTGTTCTTAGCTGATCAGTTATCAATATTAGCTATAGTTCACTGGAGCCTGTAATGGCTGAAGTGAAGTTCCCCGGAGCTGTGAAAGTTGGCTGAGTGGTTATAATTGGATCAAGGCTTTCTTAAGCATAAGTTGAGCACACATCAGCTGCCATGTTTCTGATACTCCTTGAAGGTGCAGTGGAGTTTCCTCAGAGAGATATGGAGTATTCAAGGCAGTCAGCTTGCCTTGATGACAGTTCTGCCAGTTGCTAAAGAATGGGCTGCTGGTTTGACAGCTCTGGGCAATCAGGCACAAGGAAGGGGCAGATTTCTGTCAATCAAGTAGCTGATTGGCTGCCTCCTGATAGCTTTGCTCACTTGAAACATCAACTTGCCTAAAATGAAACCCTTATTTGAAATTAAAATGATCATCAGTACTTAACAGTACTTTATCTCTACCCAAATATCTTCTTCTCTGTATTGGTGAAAAAAATTCAGATGTGATTAGAAATCCGATTTTTTTCATATTGTGCTCAATAAAAAACAAAACACTGCTATTTTTTCCTTCTTCTAGAAATAGTCCTCCGCACAGCACTTTCTAATTTAAACCCCAAGATTGGAATCTGCAAATGATCCCAGAGAAGGAAATAACTAGAATTCCCTTTCATTTAATCATCTCTGTTTTCGTAGATCTCCAGTGCTTATAAAAACTTAAGTTTTGCAATTAACCTGGCTTTTTGGCTGTTGTCATGGAAACATGATTTTTTCAGCAACCTACAATTGCTTTTTTAGCACTGAAAGTTCCTTCTATATATTATCATGTCAGTGCCTTAGTTTTGTAAGGAAATTTTTAATATATTTCCTACTGAACTAAAACAGACTTCAAAACTTTCAAAAAGTATGAAATTTATAAATTGATTAACTATTCCTCTATTATAAAAATAAAAGTACCTTGAACATCTAACATAAAACTTTATGTGATTTTTCCAGTATTTTGTTGTCCTTTTGAAATTTACCACTTATTTTCTCAAATTCTTATACAAATGACACTGGGGTCTTTTGTTGAAATGTAGATTGAATCACAACATTCTTTTTGGAAAACTTTTAACTTATCTCTGTTAGAATAGAAAGAATAAAGTTTTGATTTCCTTGATGATGTTTAGTACTTAATATGATCATATGAATTACTTTGTTGTTGTTGTTGGTGGTGGTGGTTGTGGGGCTTAAACTCAGGGCCTGGGCGCTGTCGCTGAACTGTTTTGTGCTCACAGCCAGTATTCTACCATTTGGACCAGAGTGCCACTTCCAGTTTTTGAGTGGTTAATTGGAATTAAGAGTCTGATGGGAACTTTTCTGACAGGAGTGGCTTCGAACTGCCATCCTCAACTCTCAGCCTCCTGAGTAGCTAGGGTTACAGATGTGAGCCACCAGCACCTGGCATATTCTCCAATTTTTACAACTGCATTAGTTCTGAGTAAGCCCCAGAACTTAAAATCTCTGCTATTAAAATCACGCTTTTCTTTTCTCTTCCATTGATATTTACCCTAGCCAAATATTATATATCTTACTTAAAGTCCAAACATTGCTATAACTCATCTTAACACTTTGCTTTCTCCACCTTTTTGTTCTTTATATTCAGTGATTTCTAGATGTTTCCATCTTAGTAGAAAATTCCCTGAAGGGAAGCTGAATCACATTGTATCTCTCATGTACCAGACACAAAATTTGTGCTAGATTATTTCTCATGTGACTACAACTTCAGAATATTTATTAAATAATGGTTAATTGTAGGATAGAGCTCCAATATCTTACAACTAAGATCTATTTTTTATTTTGTGTTTTTATTGATATATTAATTGACCCTATTAGTAGGGTTCTGTGTTATATGTCCATACATGTGTGGACATCTCATCAAGTTGAATTAATCATCTTAAAGCACGTAAAATTACTAAAATATATTTACTTTCCCTAAAAACAAACTCTTAACTTTTTTCTAATAGCTTTTCCTATTTAAAATGAAGCACTTTTTACACAAAGCCCAACTCAACACAGGTATAATCTAAGTAGTTTCCACATTTCACTATAAAATGAGTTGAAGATTAAAGCTAATTATGTAAACATAATAATTCTTTAATTTGAAAAATGTTTTCATGAACAACTTCACTTAGGAGGTTCCTCAAAATTAGAGCTCCCCTATGACCTAGCAATCCCACTTTTGGGCATTTACCCAAATGATCACAAACCAGCCCAACTATGTTTATTGCAGCATTATTTAACATAGCTAAGATATGGAACCAACCCAGATGCCCCTCAGTAGATGAATGGATCAAGAAAATGTGGTATATATACACAATGGAATTCTATACCTCCATCAGAAAGAATGACATTGCCCCATTTGTTAGGAAATGGAAAGACTTGGAAAAAATTTTATTAAGTGAAGTAAGCCAGACCCAAAGAAACATAGGTCCCATGGTTTCCCTTATTTGCAATAACTAACATATGTCCGAGTCAAGCAGAAAAGGTCAGATAAGTTGATGTTAGGGGAATGAACCCTAAGATAAGTATTCAAATGTTTTTTTCTTTCATGCAATTGTTTCTAACATATTTATAAGATGATTTCTATGTTGCTTTGTATGTCCCTCCCCCATGATATAACTCCTGCTTTCACTGTATTTGATGTTGGTATAATTTGTGGAGGGGAAGAGCAAAAACAAATCATTTAACTAGGGATACAGGTGGACCCATTGCAACAATGAGATGTATAAGTCGTTATGTCGAAAAACGAACTTTACAACTGTGGGAGGGGGAGGATCGGGTGGGGGGAGTTGGGGAGAATATGGGAGTGATGGGAAGGGGAGACAAAGAGGAGGCAACAATTATTGATAAGAAATGTACTGTTATCTTGCCCATGTAATTGTAACTCCTCTGCACGGTATTCTCACAATAACAACAAAAAAAAACCAATTTCACTTAATAAGTGGTGTGTTATAAACTTTGTTCAGGCTATTTAGATATATAATATTTAATGCAGAGTCTGGGCATCAATAGTGTTCTCTAAGGAAAAATAGCTGCAACTTTTGATTGTAAGAAAATTACAGCTTTTCCTATATAGTAAACATCAGAGGCACTCTAAGGCAGGCAAAGAGTTGTAAACTGTCTTTCAATAGCTAGACCATAAAGTAAAAAGAGCATCATCATGGGCATTCATGTTCATAGGAACATTCATGTTCAGTAAAAATTAATTAAGGTTGCTTTTCGTTTTCCTTTTCTATGCAGTTAATATATTTCAACAGATTTTCCATACCTTTACACATGCAAATATAACAACCCATTATGAGGATAAAGCCAGAGTTACTCAGTGCACCCAAACTTGGTGATTGACAGTGAGTATATCAAAGTCATCCCAAATGCTCTTGACTTCTAAAGTTTTATCAGGTTATATTTCTTTGATGTTAAATGTTACTGGGAATAAACAATCTCAGTGACTGAAGGATTTCAGGCAAATTACCAATGTGTATTTGGAATATATTTGAGAAGGTGAGTAAAATCGAATCTCTATATATTTTTAAAGAACTGTTCTTCTTTATACAATAGAAAGACAGCTTTATTCTTTTAAAGAGGCCCTTGGAGACAGCCTAATACTAAGTTGCTCTTGAAGATGTATAAAATCAGGTCCAGAATGTGAAGTGACTTGCTCATAGCTATAGAAGCTATCATCAGAATAAGAATTAGAAACTGCTTTTAATCAGGATTAAGATACAAATTATTTCTAAACTTTCCTATAGTTATAGTTATAAAATTTTATTTGATAGGAATGATCAGAAATTCTTTGGCTATAAAAAACTTTCAAAATTGGCAGAATCTAAAGGATATTTGAGGGCTCGGAAGGTGGCTCAGTGGTAGAGTGCTTGCCTTGCATGCATGAGGCCCTGGGTTCGATTCCTCAGCACCATGTAAGCAAAAAGAAAAAAGCCGGAAGTGGCGCTGTGGCTCAAGTGGGAGAGCGCTAGCCTTGAGCTGAAGAGCTGAGGGACAGCGTCCAGGCCCAGAGTTCAGGCCCCATGAC
Source organism: Dipodomys merriami (assembly GCF_024711535.1). NCBI lineage: Eukaryota > Metazoa > Chordata > Mammalia > Rodentia > Heteromyidae > Dipodomys > Dipodomys merriami. The sequence goes on along the minus strand of NW_027205182.1, from coordinate 485,579 downwards.
CGGATCCAAAAAAAAAAATTCATCCTCTTGAAGCCGGGCGCTGGTGGCTCACGCCTGTAATCCTAGCTACTCAGGAGGCTGAGATCTGAGGATCACGGTTCAAAGCCAGCCCGGGCAGGAGAGACTGTGAGACTCCTATCTCCAATAAACTACCAGAAAACCGGAAGTGGCACTGTAGCTCAAGTGGTAGAGTGCTCACCTTGAGCTCGAGGGACAGCGCCCAGGCCCAGAGTTCAAGCCCCAAGGCCGACCAAAAAAAATAAAAATAAAGGATATTTGATTTTGTTTAAAATTCCAAATATTTTCCTTAGTTTCTTTTCTTTTGTTGGTACTGAGGCTTGAATTTAGAGCATTCAACTCTCTCTCTCTCTCTCTCCCTCCCTCCCTCCCTCCCCCCTACCCCTCTCCCTCTCTTTCTCTCTTCCCTTTGGTGTTGGTCCTGTGTCTTGAACTTATGGCCTGGGCACTGTGCCTGAGCTTTATTGCTGAAGGCTAGTGCTCTACCATTTGAGCCACAGCACCACTATGGCTTTTTTATTTTTTGATTGTTAGTTGGAGATAAGAGTCTTGGGGACTTTTATATCTGGGCTAGCTTCAAACTGTGATCTTCAAATCTCAGCCTCCTGAGTAGCTACAAGCATAAGTCACCAGCACCGGGTGTCAGGCCTTACACTCTTGCTTGTCTTTTTCATTCAAGGCTTGTGTTCTACCACTTGACCTATACCTATACATCTACCTTATTGCTGGTTAATTGAAGATAAAAGTCTATGATTTGGCTGGCTTCAAACCCATGATTTTCAGATGTCAGTCTTCTGAGTAGCTAGGATTACAGGCATAACCCACCAATGTCCAGCCATTATTTTCTTTACTAAGAATTCTTATAAGTTAAACAGTTGAATATCTTTACACAGTAACCAATGATTGTTTTTTAATAATTTATGTTGGCTACTTCTATTTTATAAAGCACACTGATTGATTTTTTAAATGCAGTTGTTTGGGATTAAAATGACTTCGATCATGGCTGCCTTTATTTGTGAAATTCCTGATTAAATAGCTGATAATCTGAGTGATATCTGGAAGGTAGTTGGATGATGGCTTAGTCTCAGAAGTTACATGTTCTCTACTGACAGCCTTGTTTCCTGTCAGTGCCCACCAATTAAGTCCACAATTATCTCTACTGCTGAGTTTTCCATTGTCCATGTTCCAGGACATCTACTTATCATCTTATTCCCAATCTCCTAAATTCTACTCTTTGTGTCAATAGCTGAAGAAGCTAGCTTCCTTCACTATTGTCTACAGAAGGGTAAAGGAATTCTAATAGGAAGCATTTCTACCACATTACTACAGTTGCAGGCAGTATTTGAAACTTCCATCAGCAGTAAGTATGCCATGCTATACATGGGAAAAGTATAGTTTATACCAAAATTTTCTGATGCTATTGTCAGAAGCACAAACTCTGAATATAGGAAATTAACAGATGATAATCATGTAATAAATCCAGAAAAGATATTTCCAGCTAAAAATACATTAGGTTGGAAGAACAACTATAGTAGTTTGTTTCATACTCCATATGCTATTTGTAATAGCTGTAAGATCCCCAAGATGTCCAATTACTAAAATCTCTTTTTAAAATATATTTATATATATATCCTGGCACTTGAACTCAGGGCCTGGGTGCTATACCTGAGCAATGTGCTCAAGGTTAGAGCTTTACTATTTGAGCCACAGCTCCATTTCCAACCTTTTATGTGGTTGATTGGAGATAAGAGTCTTACAGATTTTCCTGCTTGGCTGGTTTTAAATCACAATCCTCAGATCTCAGTAGCTAGGATTATAGATATGAGCCACTGCCACACAGCTTCCTTATTATAATCTTTTTCAATATTTTGCCATCACTTTATTTTTGCCTCTGAGAAATTGCAATAGGAAGAAATACTGGGTGTCTTCCTTAGGGAAAAAGATTTGGGAGAAACATCAGAAATGAAATTAGTCAATATTAAAGGAAGTGTGATTTTCAAATCAATTCAAATAAGTATCACTCTATATTCACTACCAGGAGTTTACCCTTACAGAAGGCCTTTAAAAGTTTGGAGCTGGACTGAGATCAGATTCCTGACAATCCCACCCCTACATATTTGGTTTATACTGAGTTCACACTGGGAATAGCTACCCGCCCTCCTGATGACTGTGATGTCAACCGCTATCCTAGGGCAGCAGTAAATCCATTAGTGACTTGCAATCTGTATTCCTCCAGATATTTTAAAATCTATTATTTGAATACTAAGTAAATAAGATGAGCTTTGAGTAAGTACATTGTAAAATCCTTAGTTTCTTAGAGAATTGTATATTGACTTAGTCCTTGGTATCAGGATATTTACCATATTCAAGGGACACTGTTAAAAACTTGAACTTCATCTTTATAAAACATGTATTTCTATGCATTTTTTTGAATCTGTTTCTAAGGACACAGTAGAAATTTGTTATTCTTAATGCCAAGTTGAATTGTAATTTTAAAGATAGTGTGTCTTTTTAAACATTTTATATGGTTTAGGAATCTTAACAACTGGCCATTGTTTCATTGATGACCAAAACACATCCATAATATATCTTGGATTATCTATAACAAATGCATAACTTATTTCTTTATTTTTTGCTACTCTTGTTTCCGATTTAATTTTATATTCTGTCTTAAACTGCCTTTCTTGTTTTTCTCCTATTTTTTCATAAATAAGCAATTCAGTTTTATTGATAATGCCTGGAAAATAATCTAAGATATTTTATGAATTAAGTTGAAGAATAAATAAGCAAATATATACATTGATTTGAAAGTGACTATGTATGAGTGACTTTGAGCAATTATCTTTCTAAATCTATTTCTTTGTATGTAAAGTTGAAATACTAGCTCATATATTGTGTTGAGACTTAATCTGATATGGAATTTTTATTGCCAAAGCAATGTCTGAAATCTATAAATTGCTCTTAAAAAGTAAATTTATCTGAATTTGTAGTTAGTCCTTGGGATAAAATTTAAAGAGATACACTGGTAAATTACAGTATAACCAAAAGAATACCAAATTTGATGGTATTTTTGTAGGAGAAAATGCTACAGTGATATTATAGCAATATCCACCTTTTTAAAAAAAATTGGCATAGCTCTAAAAATGCACATTTCTGTGTATGTGCATGATTCATGAATGTGTACTTGAGCATCTTTGGCTAACCAAAATGATATTATGGAGAAATCCAAATTAAGCTTTCAGCTGTGGTTACCTAATCAAGGATATCAAAAGCACAAGATAGGATTTCATACTTTAATTATCATGCATATTTGCACAGGTAGATATTAATAGAGAAATTTTATTTTATTTATTAATAGAGAAAAATAATTTTCTGCTTTTTCTCTTGTTTATTCATTAATTTGATGAGAGACATAAATATTACATTAAGCTGGGTTATTTACTGAAGAAATAAAGCAGACCAGAAGATAAAGGGACACCTGTTGAAATTGTTTTAAGAAGTAGGAAAGGGGAACCCAGGACAGTGACAGGGTCAATTTGATCAGGGCACATTTTATGTATATAAGGAAATATCACACAATGAAACATGCTTATACAACCAATAAGTACAAACAATATGTTTATAAAGATGAGAAGGGACCTGGAAATAGTATATGAAGAAATATCATTTAGTATACAGCTGGGATACAAGAAGAGGAAAGGCTCCCAAGCAAAAGTAATTTACACTTACTCTATAATGTTTCAAAATATGGAAAATGGTGTGAATATAATGAAGAATCCACAATTTATACAAAGTAAAAAAGAATCTTGAATGAGCTGCCACTCAATGTTAGCTTGTAGAACCTGTCACATGTTCATCTTGTAAAGTTGTCACATGTATATAGAACTCACTAATTAGACTAAGAATTAGTATCTGCACTGCAATTTTCTTTATATGACAAGAGATATCTATGTGCTTTGACAGTCAAAATTTTGATAACCAAATTTTATTGAGTTATACATTATCTTTAATACACCACTAAGAAATTAAAATATATCCAACCCTACAAGGAGGTCCAGTCAGAAGGATATTCATAAATATATAATTTTAATAATATTGTAATTGTTAAAACAGAGATATATGCATAACAATTAGCAATAAAACAATTAGCATTGTTTTAAACTGGTACTGATACTATTTGTTTTGATGGGTTTCCTTCTTTTTCTCTCCTCCCCTTCTTTCCTTCCTTCCTTCTTTCCTTCCTTTCTTCCTCTTTCTTCCTCCCTTTCTTTCTTTTCTTCCTTCCTCTTTCTTTCCTTTTTTCTTTCTTTCTCTTCCCTCCTTCCTTCCCTCCTTCCTTCCCTCCTTCCTTCCCTCCTTCCTTCCCTCCTTCCTTCCCTCCTTCCTTCCCTCCTTCCTTCCTTCCTTCCTTCCTTCCTTCCTTCCTTCTTTTCTTTCCTTCTTTCTTTCTTTCTTTCTTTCTTTCTTTCTTTCTTTCTTTCGTTCTTTCTTTCTTCCTTTCTTTCTTTCTTTCTTCCTTTCTTTCTTTCTTTTTTTTCTTTCTTTCTTTCCCTTCCTTCCTTCCTTCCTCTCTCCCTCCCTCCCTCCCGCCTGCCCTCTCTCCCTTTCTTTCTCTCTTTCTCTCTCTCTTTCTTCTTGAAAGAAAGTGCTCAAATCTAGCACTCTATCATTTGAATCACAGCTCTACTTCTGGCATTTGTGTGTGTGTATATGTATGCATGCATGTATGTGTGAGTGTGTGTGTGTGTGTGTGTGTGTGTGTGTGTGTGTGTGTGTGTGCGCACGCGCAATTGGAAACAATAAGAGCCTCAAGGACTCTCCTGCCTGGACTGGCTTTGAACTGCCATCTTCATATTGCAGCCTTCCCAGGATTACAGGTATGAGCCACAGACACCCAGCTTGTTTGGATTATGCAGTTTCTAAACACAGTATATAAGTAAAAGTCAGGACAACTTGACTATCCCTTTGAACACAGCCTGGATATGAATATACTGCTGAAGTGTGGTATAGATAAGAACAGATTGCTGATCATCCCAAGGCATTCATGTAAGTCCATTAGAAGCTCAGAAATGCTTAAGAATCAAGAAAAAGTGAAGACTTTTCAATGCAGGAGAAAGCCTGACTACAGAGAAATTTGCACAAGAGGCAATGATGCAATTCCAATTTTGAAAGATGTAAATTATGCAAGTGATCTCAACAGCAGGGGGCTTATTTGTCCTGATGTGAAGATGTGGCAAAGCTCATGAATTTCAAATCAATAAATTAAGAACTAAAGATGCACGGCTTAGTTAGAAGCAAGTGAAAGACAAGTTATTTCAATAGAGGTCAATGTCATAACTTACTCTTGCTGTTAGGTATTGTTTGGTCTTGCCATCTTTCCACATCTACTCTAAAAGATAGCTCATCTGATGGCTCCTATCCAATGGTACAAGTGACTGAGTTTGTGGTCTGGCAAGAGTCTGGGTTACTTGGAGATAATATTACAAAACAAGTTGGAGCACTTGCAGTGTTCTGTTGTGAGGCTATGCATGGGATTCTATCTTCTGCTCAATTTCTTTTTCCCTATTTGTCCCAAGAAAGTGGAGACACAGAGAGGCTTGTGCACCAAGTGTAACCCAGGTAATTTAGCTCTATGTTTCATTTTAGCAGCTCTGAAAGGAAATCAAATGTTTTGTGTGACAATGACTATTATATCTCTCTTAACATTTTATTCATTCAAAATGAATGAGGTTAAAATAACTGAAGTCTTTGTTTTTCATAGGACTAAAAATATTACATACAATAATCCTGCTTGTTGCTTGAGCTTGGTTCTTCCAATTAATTGACTATCAATTTTCCTAATTGAATCAGTTCTTTCACTATCCAAGAAAAAAAAGTAAGTATTGACCCAGAAAGAAGGCCTATTCAATATCCATTTGGAAATGCCTATATTCAACACTTTATGGCACTCTGGGTTTGCAATTTCCCTCATATTTCATTCAGTAGAATCCTATTGTAATACAGCCAAAGGTCATAGAACAAAATGGTTTATCAAGGAATTCCATTAGGAGAGCTCTATGTTAGACATTTACCAAGTGGGAGAGTTTAGCAACAACCACAAATGATTGGAATTTGAGGCAGATAAATGCCAGATCAATAGGCTTTTAAATAAAGGAAAATTTAGGAAGGAACAAGTGAAATAGAAGTCATTCTTTGTCTGAATTAAGTTTCTCTGTCATTTGTGTACAGTTCCTTTGTTGAAATCTTTGTGGAATCCACTACTGAGCTTTTCTTGAGGATAAAAAAATGCAAATACATGCTTTTGAGTTCACCATATTCTGTGAAAGTATGATTGAAAGATTTGGGGTTTTTTTGTTTTTGTTTTTTGTTTTTTTTGGTCATGGGGCTCAAACTCTGGGCCTGGGCACTGTCCCTCAGCGTTTCAGCTCAAGGCTAGTGCTTAAGCCACAATGTCACTTCCAGTTTTCTGGTGGTTAATTGGAGATGGGTCTCAAGGACTTTCCTTCCCGGATTGGCTTTGAACCATGATCCTAGGATTTCAACCTCCTGAGTAGCTAGAATTACAGGAGTGAGCCACTGGCACCTGGCTAAAAGATAAGTTTTAAATGTATAGTTTTGTACTCCTCTGTTGTCTTATTAGCTTAGCTTTAGTAGATGGAAAACTTCTTACACAAGAAAATGTAATATTCCAATGTTTTATGTTCATCATTATTGAATCATGGATTTCATTTTGTGTTCTTGATATATGAAATTATCCATTTCAATTAGTTTGTGTGTATGTGTGTGTATGTATGTGTTTAACTAGGGGTTGCCATTTCTTATGGTTATTTGTTTCATCCTTACTATGCATTATATCAGTACATTTCATTAGTACAATTTTACCTTGATTTTATAGCTTTACTTGTAAGTTCTGAAGCACAATAAAAAAAATTTCTGAAGAATCAAGCACATTTATCACTACTGATGAAATTTGTGCCTCTACATTTCAACACAATATTTTATAACCATAAAAGTCAAACACTAATAGTAATAGCTTAAGTCAAATAGAGGATAAGAAAATGATATGCAAAGTCATTTTCAAAAGTTTTGTAATCTTAGTCAAAGTATTCACTTAGATAATTGTCACTTTTTCAGATTCTGGCAAGATATGCCTAACATAGAATTTATCACCATTGACATGATTCAGTATGCAAAGCATGTCATGTGACCAATACCTACCGTTACTTTAACTCTTTTCATCTTGTAAAGCTGAAGTTGCAATAGAGATACCTACTAATCATTATTCCTAATTTATCCTCTCCTCCTCTCCCTGGCTATCCCAATCCGATTTTCTGTCTCTAAGATTTTGACTATACTAAATGCCTCATACAAATGAAATTTTATAGCAATTATCTTTTTGCAATTGTCTTGTTCCATTTAATAAACACATTAATTAAGCTCATTGATGTCAGAATTTCATTTCTCTCCGAAGTTGGATAATTTTGTATTCCATGTATGTGTTGTATTTTGTTTAATCGAGTCATTGACCCATAGATATATAAGTTGCTTTCATATTTTAGCTATTGTGAATAATGGTGATATGAATATTGGTATGAAAATATTGCTTCAGGACTCTACTCTGAATCTTTTAGCTGTATACATAAAACAATTGTTGTGATATATAGTTATACTATCTCAATTGTTATTTTTTATATTACCATTATTTTGACCTAATATTTTGAATTTCTTCATGCTGTGAAAAATTACGTTGTCTGTCTGACACATTGATTCCTGTCTCTTTGTTTTTTCTTGTCTCTTTCTGTCCATGTGGGTGTGTGTGTGTGTGTGTGTGTGTGTGTGTGTGTGTGTGTGTGTGTGTTTCAACATGTATTATCAAGTCTTTCTATTGCCACAGAATGGCAACAAGGCAGTGCACTTAAGACATACATGACTTCTATCTAGTTCCATGCTAATAATAGTTCCTCCTGCCATTCAAGAAACAATATTCTATGATAATTCCCTGAGTGAGTGACTCTTCTTTGAGTCTCTGCATCTTAGAATATTCTAGATCTTGACAGATTTCTCCTCAAACACTTACTGAAAATATTACAATAATGTAAAGACTGTTTTTACTGGTTTCAATATAGTTCTCCTCTAGTACATGGTAAGCACATAAGAATATTTAAATGAATGACTGAATGATTAAACAAAGAAGATGTAAAGAAAAATATTCTACTTTACAGAAGAAAGTTCTATCTTGTGAAAAATATTTGTTTCTAGTATTGTCCAAGTCAGAGTGATAGGCTACCGAATGAGTCATTACTTATTTATAGGACAGATCTTACTTTTTTTTCCCAAGCACAATAGTAATACGAGGATCCAATTTCATAATTGCAAAGCTGTTTAAACTTTAAAATATTTTTATTAAAATACCTCCTATGTTGTGCGTTATTCCTTTGAAAAGTATGCAACTCGTGGTCTTCAACTAATATATCTTCTATTGAATGTCATGTAACAGGCTCCAGTATTTACTCTGCCTATGTCAAATAGAGATTTCACGTTCACCTTCCTTTGACCTCCTTCCCTCCATTGTCTTCACACTGTGGTGTAAGGGAACAATGTTTGAGCATGCTCAAGAAACTGAGGCTCACAAATATCAAAGTTAATGCAATTACTGTATCTTAAAAATGACTTCACTGTCAAATGATTCTTTGTTCTCTTCCTGACCATCACAATGAATAAAACAGATAATGAAATTCTCATTATTTTAAGAGCACATTTACATCCATAATGAAAGAGTCCCTAAAGGGCATAAGCACCATAGAAGCAACTGTTTTACTGATTAGATCGAAAATACTAGCATAAACTGCAGATCAGGGATGGTCTCTCTCATCTCATGAAAATGAGAGAATGAATTATTTTTAACAGAAAGACTTACAAGATAAAACGTTAGAAAACAAAATGGAACTTTCCACATATTTCTCTTCTTTAAAAAGGCAATCTTTTATGTAACGGTAACCCTGTTGTATATTACCTCTAAAACAACAATAAAGAAAACTGGAAATAAGAAAAAGCAGTCCCTTACTATCCATTAAAATATTAACATCCATTTATTACACTGTTATCTGAATTCTTCACTGATTTATTAATTGAATTGACTAGAAAACAAGGCATGATTTTGTAACATATATATCTCAAAAAGAAAAATGTATATAGCATTCTTGATCTAAAATTTTTAATATTTAAGTCCTCTAAAATGGTAAGAATTTATTATTTTAAATTTTTAATTCATAGTTACAAACAAAAGAATCATTAACTTTTTTTTTCCAGTCATGGGGCTTGAACTCTGGGCCTCAGCACTGTCTCTAAGCTCCTTTTGCTCAAGGCTAGCACTCTAACACTTGACCAATAGCATGACTTCTTGATTTTTCTGTGATGAAATGAAGATAAGTCTCACAGATCTTTCTGCCTGGGCTGGCTTCAAACTGTTATCCTCAGATCTCAGCCTCCTGAGTAGCCAGAATTGCAGGTGTGAGACAGCAGCACCCAGCAGACTCTTTACAAAGAGTCTCCTCCATGTCAAAAGCAGACAAGCATTTTTTTCTTCATTTAAAATATACTTTCATGGGTGCAAGTCAAGTCAATGAGCTATTCATGTTACACATAATAAAGCCATTAAGTGTGAATTATCTTAAAATGATTGTATTTCTTTTCCAAAATTTTCCGTATATACTTTCAATCACAATAATAAATAGATGTTTGGAAACGTAACTGTTAAAAACTTTGTTTCACTAAGTAAAATAATTATAAAATAAAAATACATGACATATGTATATAAATCTATATAACATACTTACCTTTATTTTGATCTACCGTACAATGGGAAAATGGATCATGCTCCATACAATGCTGACTCAGAATAATGCACTGTTCTGCAACAAGTAACGTGCTACAAAGACTTTGCTAAATGTTATGAGCATCTTGACAAGTATAAAGGTATTCCTGTCAGGGAACTATGGAAATTTCTACAATATCCACATTTTTTTCCTCCCTCTCTTGATTTTAAGTGTTGTCATAAGTTGGACCTAATCATATGCTAAATTGTACTTCCTGATTTTATTATTTCAATATTCTTCTAATGAAAATTGTGAGATCAGCAAGTGGAGAGATGTGTGTGAGAGAGTGTGCATGTGTGTGTGTGTGTGTGTGTGTGTGTGTGTGTGTGTGTGTGTGTGTGTGTAAATATTCCTTGCCTTTATATACAGGAACAGTGCTGACACCCAGAGTTCAAGCCCCATAACTGGAAAAAAAGACTTAATTATTCTTTTATTTGTAACTATGAATTAAAATTTTAAAATAATAAATTGTGTGCACACATGCACACATACATATACATTTATAAGAATTCCAGGCTTTGCCTTTATGAGTTATGAGACTCTGAAACTCTTTTCTCTTTTTTATTTTAATTTTCTTCCTTTGTACTTTCTCAGAAACATATCTTAATCAGAATATCAAGATTATGTGTATTACCATAACAAACATAATAAATCTAAGGTTAGCACTGTTTAAGGGTTATGAGAGCAAAATTCGATGAGGCTGTATATTTTGTATAAGGCAGTCACAGGATCAGTTCACACAAAATTAAAGACAAGTTCCAAAAGGGTTAGAAGACTTTAATTAATAGGCATAACTATGTATTTCAATAGTTTAATGAAAATTTATATAGCAACCCATTATAATGATCAGTACAGCACAATATTAAACAGATGTGCTTGTTTACCTTAAACTAATGTAGGAAACTCATGTAAGTGCTGTTTATTCTCAACACTTCACTGAAATTATTTTGTGATGTTGAAATTTTTTTCTCTAAAGTGAAATTTTTGAGATTATTTTTCCTTCTTGGATAATATTTCTACTGAATTAACTTTTTATGCTTCTGGGTTCATTTCATAGATGTAGCCTAACAAATATTTCTGAGGATCTAATATTTTATCTTCTTGCCCAGAGACTTCAGTTATGTGTTAGAAAATCTGCAAAGAACACTAAGATACACTATAAAGGACATAACTGTATAATGTGGAGGATTTGCATAAAAATAAACACATTGTCACCTGCTGTTCAGGTGTAATGTTAGATGGATCAGTAGGGGGAGAAAGCATTTTACTTCCCACTGACACCCAAGGAATTCTTATTGGATCATGACATTACCAGCAGTATTGAACAGGTGAAGAAAACCTCATCTAATAATCACACAGACTTAGTAAGTTTGAGCACACATGAAGGAAGGAATAAAATAGAAACCTCAAAAGGGGAGAATTGTGTAGGAAGCAACCAATGCTCTTCTAAAATTTGGTAGGTAATTTGTAAGAAACTAAAGGTAGTTAAAGTGTATAATGTTACTAGTAGAATAATGCTTCAGAGACTATAATGTAGCAGTAAATTATAGTTTAAATGTGGAGTGGCAATAGAGAATGACAAATTTAACAGGTTATAATAAACGTCTATGAGAGCTACTATCAATGATAGGGAAGAATATAAGAAGTAAGACAATATACAAAATCATAACTACAATTTACACTATTATTAAAATTATAAACAATGTTTATTAAGCTTTCATTATCAGGTCCCGGGCTTTACATTAATTATTTTTCTTAATGATCACTACAGAATAACCATAGGTAGTAATATTATCTTCAACATACAAATAAATAAGACCAGGCATTAGTGGCTCACCCTTGTAATCCTAGCTAATTCAGGAGGCTGAGATGTGAGAATCTAGGTTAGAAGCTAGCCTAAGCAGGAAACTCCAAGAGAATCTTATTCCAAATAACCACCAAAGAACCCTAAGTAAGCCAGAAGTAAAGTGCCCATCCTTGAGTGAGAAAGCTGACAGGCAGTACCCTGGCCTTAAGTCCAAGCCCCAGTATGAACACACACATGAAAACAAAGAAAATAAAAGGAGTGAAGGAAGGAAGGGAAGCAGGAAGTAAGGAGGAAGGGAAGAAGGGAAAGAATTCCTAGAAGTTAATTAATTCCTAATATTAAGAGCAGCCATGATAGCTGGGCACCTGTGGCTCACGCCTGTAATCCTAGCTACTCCGGAGGCTGAGATCTGAGGAATGTAGTTCAAAGCCTTGAGACTCTTATCTCCAATTAACCACCAGAAAACCGGAAGTCGTACTGTGGCTCAAGTGGTAGAGTGTTCATCTAGAGCTGAAGAGCTGAGGGACAACACCCAGGCCCAGAGGTCAAGGTCCACAACCAACAAAAAAGAAAAAGAGCAGCCATGATGTGAGTCTAAATGTGTTGATTCCAAAGCCATGTTGTTAACTATGTAAATGTAATAAGCAATTACACTGGGGCCCAAATAAAATTATCCAAGAAAGGCTGACATTTGTGGCTGAGTGCCTGGGAGGAGAATTGTGTCATTTAATAGAAGTTGGTATGTTGATAAAAGCACAGGTTTTAGGAGATATCTGTGGGCCTACTGTCAATCTGACGGGTTTAAACTTAGATTTAAGAAAAGTACTCAAACTGTGGCCTACTGACCTCCCAAAGGTCAGCACACAAAAATGCTTATCACATGGCATTTCCAGTTTACAAAGAAAAGTGAGCTTTGATTTTAGAAAATCTATCCAAGTCACTCACCTAATAAATGACAAAAAAAATCTAGTCAGATTCCTGTCTCTTTTTAGAATACTCAGGTTCAGATAATTTTATAAGTCTGCAATTGTATATTCAATCACATATCCCTTTCCACAAAAGAAAAATGATAAAGGGCTTCAAAAATAGAAACCTAGGCTGGATATGATGGCTCCCAACTGTAACCCTGCTATTCTGGAGAAAAAGATGAAAAGGATTGTAGCTCAAGGCCAGTCCAGGCAGGAAGTAAGTAGGACTCTATCTCAACCAATGAGTTGGATAAGATGCTACATGACTGTGATTGCACCTATATGTGAGGCACAAATAGGAAAGTCACAATCCAGGGCAAAAATAAGAAATCCAATTTAAAAACAATTAAAAGTAGAGAGGGTGGTGTGGGATTGGGGGGGTGGAGAGGGGAAGGGATGGGAAGGGGAAACAAAGGAGGAGGCAACAATACTTGATAAGAAATGTACTCATTACCTTGCTCAGGTAATTGTAACCCCTCTGTATGGTATTTTTACTATACAAAAAAAGAATTGCTTATTGGCCTTCAACCACTAATGTAGACCTAGACCTCCTCATTTGAGTAAGACATTACACTTCTGCTCATAAAAACATATCCAATGTGTGGAAGAGATAATAAAAACAATATAAAATTATAGTAAAGAAGTATAACGTGGTTAACATAGTAGAGATTGGGGAAAACAGTAGAAATTAAACTGGTAGGACCAGGCTCTATTTGTGCTGTTCAAAAACCACAATATAAGTACTTTTTTACTGGAAGGGAACAAAAATGTAGTATAAAAGGTATAAGTGTGACATTCTGACATTCTTTGGAAATAGATACCAATGTTGCCAGACTTCGGTGGATAAAAAAGATAGGGCACAAAAAGTCAAAACTTCTAGCTAAGCAAGATCTAGTTATGTAAGGCCTTGCTGGCCATAGTAAGTAGTATTATATTTGTTTAGTATGAAGTTCTGTAAAAAGATGAAAAGAGAAGAATACAAAAACATTGGCTTATATTCCCTTTTTCTTTATTTTTTTAAAATTATCTTTAGTTATTCTTCAAATTCTTTAACAAGTCAACATGGTTTATATGTCTTACAGACTACTTTATTGGTCAAATGAAAAAAAAATTATTATGTCCAAAGTTAGAAAACTAGAAAATAAAAAAGGAAAATCTGGAACATTCCTCAATATAATAAAGGTTGTGTATGACAAACCTACAGCTAGCATGGTGAAAAGCTAAAGACATTTCCTCTAAACTCAGGAATGAGATAAGAATATCCACTCTCTCCACTTCTCTTCAATTTAGTATTAGAATGCCTACTTACAGCAATAAGACAAGATGCAAACATAATGAGGATCCAAATAGGATCCAAATAATGAAGTAAAACTCTCCCTCTTTGCAGATGACATGATCTTGTATTTAAAGAATCCCATGGACTTCACTCCCAAATTACTCAAGCTGATCCAAAACTTTGGCAAAGTAGCAGGGTATAAAATTAAACATCAAAAATCAATGGCTTTTCTGCATGCCAACAATGAGAAGACCATGGCTGAAATCAGGAAAGCAACTACTTTTGTAATAGCCCCCTCCAAAATAAAATACCTAGCACTTAACTAAAGAAGTGAAGGACCTTTACGATGAAAACTTTGAAAACCTGAAAAAGGAAATCAAAACAGAACTTAGAAAGTGGAAAAACCTCCCAGGCTCCTAGATTGAGAAAACTAACATCATGAAAATGGCAATACTGCCGAAAGCTATCTACAAATTCAATTCAATACCTATCAATATTTAAATCTCATTCTTCAATAAAATAGAAGAAGCAACCGAAAAATTCATATGGAACAATAAATGACCCCAAATAGCAAAAACAATCTTTAGTAGAAAGAACAGTGCTGGAGGAATATCATACCAAATTTCAAACTCTACTACAAAGACATAGTAATCAAGACAGCTTGGTACTGAGACAAGAACAGACCTGCGGACCAAAGGAATGGAGCTGAAGACCCAGAAATGCACCCAAAACCTATAGCCACCTAATCTTCCATAAGGGAACAAAAAAAAAAATAGAATGGAAGAAAGACAGCCTCTTCAGTAAATGATGTTGTTGATACTGGTTAAACACCTGTAGAAATCTAAAGCTAGATCCTTATATATCACTCTGCACCAGAATCAACTCCAAATGGATCAAAGACCTCAGGGTCAAAGCAGACACTCTGAAAACATTACAGGAGAAACTCTAGGTCTCCTTGTCACAGGCCAAATTTTTCTTTCTTTTTTTTATTGTGAAAATACTGTACAGAGGGGTTACAATTACATGGGCAAGATAATGAGTACATTTCTTATCCAGCATTGTAGCCTCCTCCTTTGTTTCTCCTTCCCATCCCTTCCCATCCTCTCCCTCCCCCCCCCACCCAATCCTCCTCCCCTCCCCGACCAAAGTTGTAAAGTTCATAGACCCAGAAACACAACAAATCAAAGAAAGGTTGGACAAATGGGATTGCATGAAACTGCAGAGTTTCTGCATGGCAAAGGACATAGCTAGCACGATCAACAGAAAACCAATGAATTGGGAGATCTTCACTAGTCATACATTGGACAAGGATGTCATATCTAAAATATACTTAGAACTCAAAAAACTAAATCCCCCAACAACAAATCCTCAAATAAATAACTGCCTGATAAATAAGTGGGCCAAAAACTAAAGAGAAAGTTATCTGAAAAAGAAATAAGAATGGCCAATAGACATAAGAAGAAGTGCTCAACCTCTCTAGCCATAAAAGAAATGCAACTCAAAACAACATTGAGATTCCATCTCATCCCATTAGAATGGCTATAATCAAGAACTCTAACAACAACAGATGCTGGAGGGGATGTGGCCAAAAGGGAACTCTTCTACATTGTTGGTGGGAGTGTAAACTTGACAACCACTTTGGAAAGCAGTATGGAGGTTTCTCAAAAGACTTCACATAGAGCTCCCCTATGACCTAGGAATCCCACTTTTGGACATTTACCCAAAGGATCACAAACAACGCTATACTAAAGCTACCAGCATAATTGTGTTTATTGTAGCGTTATGTACAATAGCTAAGATATGGAAGCAACCTAGATGCCCTGCCCCTCAGTAGGTGAATGGATCAAGAAAATGTGACATATATATATATATAAATATATATATATATATATATATAATGGAATTATATGACTCTGTCAGAAAGACTTGGAAAAAATTATATTAAGTGAAGAAACATAGGTCCCATGGTTTCCCTTGTTTGCAATGACTAGTATTTGTCTAAGACAAGCAGAGAAGGTCAAAGGCTATGTACATATGACCACATTAGATAATGTCAAGCAAAATGTACCCCAAGACAGGGATACAAGTATTTTTTTCTTTCTTGCTAGTGTTTTTAATGTACTTACAATGCACTATGTGATTCTTTTCTTTCTTTTGTATGTTCTTCCCCCACAATATAATCCCTGTTCTCACTGGATTTGATGCCAGTGTTCTGCACCTTGTATATAGATTTTTTATAATTTGGGGAGGGGAAGGGATATTGGGGAACACTTAAATGGGGATGCAGGCTGACCCATTGTGATGACAAGATGTACATGTTGAAAAGGAACTTTACAATGTCGGGGGGGGAGGAATTGGGGAGGTGGGGAGGGAAGTGATGATAGGGGAAAAAGAGGAGAAGGTAACAATGCTTTCTACAAAATGTACTCACTACCCTACTCACGTAACTGTAACCCCTCTGTACAACATTTTTACAATAAACATATAAAAAATAAAAATAGAAATAAAAAGAAATTCATAGAAAAAAAGACAATGTATGTATGTATGTATGTATATATATATATATATATATATATATATATATATATATATTCTATGCCTCCATCAGAAAGAATGACATTGCTCCATTTGTTAGGAAATGGAAAGATTTGGAAAAAATTATATTAAGTGAAGTAATCCAATCCCAAAGAAACATAGGTCCTATGATTTCCCTTATTTGCAATAACTAGTATATGTCTAAGACAAGGAGAAAAACTCAAAAGCTATGTACATATGACCATATAAGATGATGTTAAGCAAAATGAACCCCAAGATAGGGATACAAGAGGTTTTATCTTTCTTGCTGTTGTTTTTAATGTACTTATAATGTAGTATGTGTTTTTTTTTTGTTTCTCTTGTATGTTCTTCCCCTATGGTATAAGCCCTGTTTTCACTGTATTTGATTGGTGCCCTGCATCTTGTATATACATTTTTCTAATTTGGGGAGGGGAAGGAAAATAACAAAATGCTGAAACAAGGATACAGGTTGACCCATTGTAACAATGATATGTACAAGACACTATGTAGAAAACGAACTTTACAACTTGGTGCGGGAGGGGTGTGTTGGGGAGGTGGGGAAGGAAGGGATGGTAGGGGAATAACAAAGGAAGATGTAACAATGCTGGATAGGAAATGTACTCATTACTTTACTCATGCAACTGTAAACCCTTTACAATAAAGATTATAATAAAAATAAAATAAAGTAAGGAAAATCTGATTGAATGGTCAAGATAAAGGATCCAGTTCTTTTGTGAGGAGTCAGAAGACAAGTATTTTAAAAGTACATCCACACAAATCTTTTTTAGGATTCTTTATTGTTCCAGAAAAGCACCCAGAGAAAATAAATAAATTCCTGTGTTTGTCTATTCCTGTGTTTTAATAAAGCTTTATATATATATATATATATATATATATATATATATAAAGATACTGTACAGAGGGGTTACAGTTACATGAGTATATCTCATCATCACAATGGCCCAAGCTGCATCCCCATTTAAGCATTCCACTATACCCCTTCCCCTGTCCAAATTACAAAAATGTATATACAAGATTCAGAACACCAGAATCAAATACAGTGATACCGTGGGGGAAGAATTTACAAAGGAATCACATATTGCATTATAAGTACATTAAAAACAAGAGCAAGCAATTAAAAAAAAACCCTGTGTCCCTGTCTTGGGGTATAATAAAGCTTTTTTGTAAACATGAAAATTTGGACTTCACACCATCCTACATGCCACATTTCTCTCTTAATTTTCCTGCCATTTGGAAGTATAAGCTCAATCTTACCTAAAGAGTCATATGAACACTGGCAGTATATTTGACATGGCTCCTAGATGGTAGCTTTCTGACCCTTAGCCTAGATTGAGATGATGACTTTACCAAATTCACAGAAATAGAGAAGTTGTTTCTGATATGAAGAAGACTAGAGAGAATAGCTTTGTGGTAGAGACCCCAAACAAATAAGCCAAGCAATAGATATAGATAATAGGTAGATAGACAGACCAGAATGACAAACAGACAGGATGGATAGATAGACAGACAGACAGACAGACAGACAGACAGACAGACAGACAGACAGACAGACAGACAGACAGACAGACAGACAGATAGATAGATAGATAGATAGATAGATAGATAGATAGATAGATAGATAGATAGATAGGATGGGAGGTACAGGATAGGATGAGAAAATATTGAAAATTTGGGATATATGACACATTTATAATTTTGCAACAAGCTTAAAATTCCACCGAAATATAGTTCCTTCTTTTTTTGAAATTTTATGTTTGGAAGCTCATTTTATTACAAAGCAAATGAAGTTCATCAATACTAGTAATTCAATTTATTATAAATGTTGCCTTTTATTGGAAATTTATCTCCCTAAAGGTTTTGGTTTTACCTATTTTAGCCTTTTTCTTTTGAAACTACACAATCTAACTTCCATCTCTTCCATGAGAGAGTATAGGAATGGCCTGAAGATATCTGCTCTTTCTCTCTCTCCCAATTCTCCAGAGTAAATAAGCCCCATCATCAAGATTGTACTACAACGCATAAATATTTATTGACCAACTAGACCACTCTAACAAGTTTTCCCTATGTAATATCTCCTTTACCATTCCATACAAAATGATTCATTGTCTTCAATTAAGTATAAACAGGACTGTGTAACTTCTCATAATCAAACAAGACTGAATACAAATCTTTCTATGTATAAAATTTAGCTTAATTGAAAGGACAGGAGACACAGACTATTAATGATTAATTATCATTCAGACCAACAAAAAGTCCTTCCAAACATCACTATATCACCTCCACAACATCTACCAGTCCATCTAGAATTACTTACAAGAAAGGCCAAATTGCTCTAACCACAAGCTCCAAATCAAAATACTACCAATGACATCCATTGAGCTGCTTCAAATTCATAAATCTCATCTCTGCCTAGGAAGAGACAGAGATTATTTCTCCCCTTGGATAAAGCATTACTTCATCCAAATGAATCAAACACAAGAGGCATAAAACTCCTTTTATCTCCTTCACGCCTTGCCTTTTTTTATTGCATACTTTATGGCTTGGGGCCTGCTTCTATTTTTTTGTTGCTTTGGATATAAAAATGCGCTGTGAACATGATCAAAAAATATAGGCAAGATCCTCTTTACAAACACTATGCTAGAAACTTTCTGAAAATAAAAATGCAAAAGTGAACAAGTAGAGCTGAATTTCTGAATGAGTTGTATAAGGACGAACCTTGATATCCTGTAGGTGTCCAATTGTCTTCCCTTCCCCTACAGAAGGAGAATCTGTGGCACTGAGCTCTTTATGCTACCACGGCTGTTAGCTCCAACAGCAATGATTTGATTTCACTTAAGAAAAGCTTTCTCTATGTTTGTCCTCTCAAAGCAAACTTGTCTGAAAACCCAGTTTTATGCAGTTCACTTAGGAAGAACATAATGCTTATGCAGACACTACCAAGCGTCATACTTGGCCAACATAGAAATGGTATATGAGTTCACCTTCAAGAGCTGTCATAAAATATATCACAGACGGGATGTTCTAAGCAACAGATTTTGATTACTCCAGGTCCTGTAAGCTAAACATTGAAAAGCAAGATGTTGACAGGTTGAGTTTCTCAGGAGGAATTTGGCCTTGTCTTACAGGTGACTCTCTTATGTCTTCTCCTGACCTTTCCTCTGTATCTCCATACCTGGTTCTCTCTGTTTTCTTATAAGGATACCAATCATATTAGCCTCATCATGAGAAAGGCATTTAACTTTTAAAGGCCTTGTTTCCAAATAGAGTCAAGGAGGTAATTAGGGCTCCAATTTATTAACTAGGGGAGGACACAATTAGTCTTTTACAGTATCAAGTATCAGTAGAACAACAAGCACAGATAAAAAAATTGATTTTTGTTAGAGTATATTAGACTTTCCCAGAAAATCCTGCAGACATTCAGGTATAAAGAACAAAGGAAAGTTTATTGCCAGTAAAGGGATGGGCAAGTTGCCTTCTCACAAGAGAGATGTCAGAAGTGCCAGCTATTGACTCAGGTGACCTATATAAACTACTGAGGCTAGGAGAGGCTAGAAGGTGCTAGAAGTGGCTAGGAGGTAAAGCCCCCAGTGTGGAGGTGAGGACCAGGGTCTTCATCATGGTGGATTAGGATTTATGGCTGCTGCCCAAGTAGTAGATAAGATGTCTTGCAGCTGCCCAGACCTGAAGGTCATCCTAAAGGGATCCTGCTGCTTAGCTGGTGGGGGCTACCCCAGAGGAGTGTCATCTCATGGGAAAGGGGAAAAGGCTTGGAGGCTAATTATTTGCTGTCTTTACTAAGTGAGCCTAGTATTGCCTAGGAAAGGAGCATGCTAAGGGAGCTCATTGGGCTAACAATTTTGCTATAGAAAATAAAAATAGAGCTGGGTGCTGGTGGCTCACACCTGTAATCCTAGCTACTTAGGAGGCTGAAATTGGAGGACACTGGTCCAAAGCTAGCCTGAACAGAGAAGTTCATGAGACATTTTTCCCCAATTAACCACCAGAAAATCTGAAGTGGCTCAAAGCCATATAGCATTAACCTTGAGCCAAAAGTCCAAGGATAATGCCCAGGCACCAAGTTCAAGCCCAATGTCTGAAAAAAAAAAAAAAAAGAACAAAACATTTCCATGTAAAAACTCTCAGGGAGGGCTGGAAACTCTAGGAAAAGAGAAAATTTTGTATTTCAAACAATGTATTACCTAGATCAGTACCCAAGAGTGATAAAAGGTCTGAAAAGACAAAGAGAAGGAATAGCGATAATTCAGGAATTGTAATAGCAAAAGCAGAGATATATCTGAACCACAAGCAAAGCAGAAAGGGGATTGTTACTGTAGCTGTCTATATTCATATGGCAGGATCACAATCACACCTAGGTAGAAATGAAGTAAGGAGACAGGGTCTAAGCAACATTCTTTATCCTTACAGGGATTCTGGTGCCTTGCTAGGTGGAGAGGGCTTTGCATCCTGCTCTGAAGAGCCTAGAGCCAAGAGAAGTCACTTACTGAATTGCAGATGTCATGCTGGTTAGCCTTAGGAGTGCTTTTGCTACATAGAATGCTGGCCTTGGGTTTCCCATAAATAGTGTGATTCACTCGCTTCTGAGTAGCCTCTAAGTATACACCTATAAGGAAAGTTTAAGCTGACCTGTGAGCTGCTTCCCTAGATGGAAAGTTCTGCTGGTACCTGAGCTACTTCCGAGTATGGTCGGCTTTTGTTAAGGCTTGGTCTCCACTCAAACATGTGGGGGTTTTATCCTTAAAAGTTTTGTGCTAGCTCTGTTCTGGGCTGCAAGTCCTTGAGACAGGAGTCTACCTGCAGATGCCAGCTCTCCAATAAAGACTCCCAATCTGACCTCTCAAAATGTGGTTTCTCTGTATCGCACGGACTGAATTCCCATATGACAGAAAATACCAGAACAGAGTTATAATATAAAAAGCTTGGGTTATCTGTCAGGGAATATATTGGTTTATACTGCTGAGGGAATGGAAGAAAAACTCATCTTCAGTGTAGATTTATTTGGGTTCAAAAAATGTAATCATTAAAATACATATTTAAGGGTTCATTTTCCTAACATCACATTATCTGACCTTTTCCGCTTGTTAATGTTTTCGTTTCTTTCATGCATGTGTTTCTAACGTATTTCTTTGTTGCTTTGTATGTCCCTCCCCCACAGTGTAACCCCCGCTTTCACTATATTTGATGTCAGTATAACATGTGGAGGAGATGGGGACAAACAAGTCGTTTAAGGATTCAGGTGGACCTGTTGCAACAATGAGAAGTACAAAATGTCATGTCAAAACCAGCTTTACAATGTCGGTGTGGGGGGGGGAGGGGGTATAATTGGGTGGGGGGAGGGGGGAGGCGGGGAAGGGAGGTGAAGGGTAAACAAAGGAGGAGGCTGCAATGCTTGGTAAGAAATGTATGCATTATCCTGCCCATGTAATTGTAGTCCCTCTGTACAGTATGTTCTCAAATAAAATAAAATAAAATTTAAAAAAAAATGTAATCATACTCATTTCCTTCTTCCCCAATCTATTTATCTTTTTCTTGGCTTTAATAATCTTAAGCCAGCTCTACAATTGGCATTGAGAAGATTTTGAACCTTCTTTCATTCTTATCCAATACTAGAGGTCTTTCTTCCTCACAATCATTTAAGAAAAGAAGAAGAAGGCTTAATTCAGGTAAAAAACAATTCAAAGCACATCTCCAATCTTGCAGAAAATCCTTCTAGAAAAAATGAACAGACTAAAAGAAATGGTTTGGACCAAGTTGAGCTATCCCTTCAGCTAGAGGTGAGCCAAATCTACTTATAGTGCCTGCTGGTCTTCAATAAAGAATGAGTGCAATGAAATCCATGGCAGTAATAAATTGTTCGTACTCTGTAATTTCTTTGTGAGTTCAGGCTTAAAATTCTAGGCAAAATTAATTTTCTCCCATATTATGTGTTATTTTTCCAGAATGAGAAGAAATTGATAAAAAGGGGTTATTGAGAGAATAAAACTGATATATCAGTTAATCATTAAATCAATATGCATGTGCTTAATGAGGTAGAAAATAGATTTGTGAAAACTTTGGAGATTAATAGAAGTTTCATAAAGTAGCCATCCATCCATAAAGCACTACTTTGAGGCACTCTGTCTTTTCGATCCTAGTAACAATGGTTATGATAACATCAGCTTCCAGTTATTGCTAATTATTAACTACCAGGTAGTTATTAGCTACCCACTATTCATTAGCATGTGTAAATTACCTATATCTGCTTTTATTTCTGCATACTGCCTACATTTTTACATTACATAAGTTACCTATATACACAAAAAATTCAATAATCAGGCAGTGATTACCCAATCAAAACAATGAAAGTGCTGAAAATCCAACTCAAACATAAAACACCACAATAATATTCATGTATCTATGTGGAACTGTTATGGAAACTGGAAGACATGTTTGGATTAAAGTTTAAATTATATCTTATTCTGTATTTTTTGTGTGAGTGCCTGTACCAGGCTGGAACTCAAGGCTTAGGCATTGTCCCTTAGCTTTTCTGCTCAAGGCTTGTACTCTATCACTTGCTGTACTTGCTATTCTCTTTTTTGCTTACTATTTGAAGATGATAGTCTCATGGACCTTACTTCTAGGCTGGCTCACTAATCATAGCCTTTGAATCTCAGCCTTCTTAGTAGCTAGGATTATGAGCATGAGCCACTTGCATTCAGCTATTCCTTATTCTGGATTTTTAAAATTGTATCATGTAGTCTGAGAACATAATTTACAATATTTGCTCAACAACCTGTTAGTCTAGGTATTCAGTTGCCACATACATATTTTCTTTAGTTCCTTTTGCTGTTGAATTCAAATTTTACTCAATCGTGCTCTAATAGGTTGCATTTTGTATGTAAGTTAGAAAACAAACTTGTATTACAATTGTATATCTTTTATACATAATTTTCTACCCCAAAACTGACCAAAGTTACAAGTTAATTCTTTTTTTTTTTTTTTTTGTCGGTTGTGGTGCTTGAACTCTGGGCCTGGGCGCTGTCCCTTAGCTCTTCAGCTCAAGGCGAGCACTCTACCGCTTGAGCCACTAGAAAACTTTTCTAGTGGTTTATTGGAGATAAGAGTCTAACAGACTTTCCTGCCAGGCTGGCTTTGAACCATGGTCCTCAGATCTCAGTTTCCTGAGTAGCTAGGAGCCACTGGCACCGGGCAGTATTTAATTCTTATATACCAGGATAATGTCAAAGCTCTTTGGATAGATTCACACTAAAACTTTTTTGCAATTAGTAGAGATCTAAAAAAAAATACCATTGGAAAAATGAATCAAGATAGATGAAAGACTCAGACAAGAAAAATTTTCATCTTGTAGCAAGGAACCATATTCACTACTCTAGAAAAATAAATTAATATTTATTAGTAAAATCTATTCTGTTTTTTTTCTGTTTCATAGCTATACATGTATATAATAGCATATGTGGTGATGGGATTTGAATGTGTGTGTGTGTGTATGTGAGCATGCATGTGTGTCTGTGTCTCAGTGTTAACAAAATAATTTCAACATCAGGGATCAGTGTACCTCTCATGTATTCCATGGCTCTGTTCTATTACATGAAAATATCTAGGACAAGGTGAATGTCAATTACTCATTGCTCTAGTATTCCCTCTAGTTCAATGGCATGATAAGAATGCCACCTCACCTATCATTTGCTGATAAACCTCATAATGAGAATCTGTTAAGTTAATGGTAAGACAGGTGTTCATTATTTAAGCAACTCCAGAGGAGAAGGCTCACTTAGCCATTAATAAAATTTCGGAGACATTTTCTATTTATAGCTTTCATAATGACTTGATTCTACTAGCATCTGGATCATTAATTAGAAGGAAGAAAACAAAAAGTTTAAATTAATGCTGGAATTGTGTAAAATAAATTTTAAAAGAAATCCAATTATGTCAGGATGCTCAGTCTTTTTGTTTTTGTTGTTGTGATTTAAGATTTTTAAAACTCCTAAGAAATAGTACATGTGCACATTTTACTTAAAAATTGAAATTAACATTTTATCTCAGCAATTACCAACTTAATTACAATTAACTTTTGCTTAGTACCTATTATCTTTAGGTCATGATCCCGGTCATGATCCCGGTATTACAGAAAGAATAAAATATGTTAGTTTGATAGAACTGCTGAAACAAGATAGCGTAGACCAGATGATTTCTACCAAGAAACATCATCTGTCAGTCAGTTCTGGGACATAGAAATTTGAGACTGAGGTCCAGAGGGTTGATTTTTGTTTATGACTCCCTCATTGTCTTGTGTTTAGCAATCTTCCATGGCCCTCTGTACACATCTATATCCTAATGTCCTCTTCTTTTTGTTGTTGTTGTGAAACTACTGTATAGAGCAGTTACAATTACATGGGCAAGATAATGAGTACATTTCTTATCAAGCACTGTTGCCTCCTCCTTTGTTTCCCCTTCCCATCCCTTCCCATCTCCCCAGCCCCCTACCACCTACCATCCACTCCCACACCCCCCCCTACCCCGCCAAAGTTGTAAAGATTATTTTTCAACATAACGACTTGTACATCTCATTATTGCAATGGGTCTACCTGTATCCCTATTTAAACAATTTGTTTTTTTCCCTTCCCCTCCACAAATACCAACATCAAATACAGTGAAAGCAGGGGTTATACTGTGGGGAAGGGACATACAAAGCTACAAAGAAATCATCTTATAAATATGTTAGAAACAATCATGAAAGACAAAACATTTGAATACTTACATTGGGATTCATTTCACCTAACATCAACTTATCTGACCTTTTCTGCTTGTCTCAGACATGTACTAGTTATTGCAAATAAGAGAAACCATGGGACATATGCTTCTTTGGTCTTGGCTTACTTGACTTAATATATTTTTTTCCAAGTCTTTCCATTTCCTAACAAATGGTACAATGTCATTCTTTCTGATGGAGGCATAGAATTCCATTCCTTCATCTACTGAAAATCACATTGGATTAGAGCCCAAACTAATGGATTTATTTTAATTTAATTACCTCTACAAAGAGCCACTCTCCTAAATATAGTTACATTCTGAGTTTCCAGAGGTTAAGACATCCAGGTAAGACATCTACAGAGCATAATACAGTCCACAATTGTTATTATGTCATCAAAAGGTACACTTACTAATAAAGGGAATTGTGTAGACTTAAATATAAATAATGAGTTTTAAGATCTCAAAATAATATATATCCTAGATAAATGCTAAGGATACTGCTCATAAAGTGAAATTTATTTCAAAAATATTCAGAGAGGAGTCATTGGGTGAAAGAAGAGATTAAATTTCAGTCTGAGTATTGAAGAATTTGTTCAGACCAGACTTGGAGAATAATCAAATATAATGAGATGGCATTAACTGACATGGACATTGAAGAATGCATAACTATAAAGAAAAGAATATGCAAGTTGAGATGATGCATAATGAGAGTCTAAACTAAAGAAAGACATTGGAACAGAAAATATGGTGGAACAGAAAATTCTACTTGAATACTGATCAATTGAGCAGCAAAAAGTTCTAAAGAAAAAAACCTTCTAAATAACACAAGTATCTATAAAACTGAATTAAATGAGACTGTGCAGTACACCTTTTGAGGATTAACGAGAAGTGATTTGTAGCAAGCCAGTGGTTCACACCTGTCTAATCCTAGCTACACAGGGGAATGAGATCTTGGAGTCCTAAGAATAGCAGTTCTAAGCCAGCCCAGGCAGGAAAGTCCATTATATTCAATTAATTACTAAAATGCCAGAAATGGAGCTTCTAGGGGTAAAGTGGCAGAGTGTTAGCCGAGAAGAGAGAGAGAGAGAGAGAGAGAGAGAGAGAGAGAGAGAGAGAGAGAGAGAGAGAGAGAGAGAGAGAGAGAGAGAGAGAGAGAGTGCTCAGCATAGCATCTAGGCACAGAGTTCAAGTCCTAGGACTGGCACAAAAGATGAGAAAGAAGGGAACAAAGGCGGGGAGAATATGTTCATGGCTCTTAATAAGTTTTTCATTATTTTAAAGTAGTTGTATAAAGGAATTGCTGGTTAACAAAGCAGTTCATCAATGTCAACCCTTTCAATATTTTCACCTTTCACCCCAACCCCCCTAACCTTTCACTCACTCTTCTTAATTTTACAGGATACACATTGGATCTTGACTGTATTTTCCCCATCTTCTTTTCATTTATCTGTCCCTTTCTCCTTGATCCCACCTCACAGCTTTCCCTCTGTAGTACTTGCTTCCTGATGTTTTATTTTCCTGAACTTTGATTAGTGCCTTCCCTTGAATCTACCATATGTCAATTCACACATTTGATTACACGCATAAAATCCAACATATTTATTTAAAAGTATGTAAGCTAATTCTAGCTTCTACATATAAGGGAAAACATGCATCTTTTTGTCTCTCTGGGCCTGACTTTCTTCAAATCATTTAAATTTCAAATCTTTAAAGCTTTATGGAAATGAATCCAAGACAGTATGAAGATAACTACATTAACATAATTTCTGAACATTTCTTGGACAAAAACATAAGCAATGTACAGTACAAATATATATATATATGCTTACCATGCATATTGGTGTAGTGAGCAAAGCAAGATTGTTCAAATAGAGACCCAGGAACCTTCTGGAAATGGGCCAAGAGGAATGGATGTACTTTCATTTACAATGAGAAAAACTACCAAAGTTCCAGTTATGTTTGTCACTCCCTAACAAGGTCAGTCTTAAGACTTTCCATAGAAGAAGAAAGGAAAGTCTGATGGGAGAGATCAAAAGACAGTGATCTACCACTGAACCCAAACCTCACTGAGTCTCACTGTGAAGTCTTTCTCATTGTCTCAACCAAAATAAAGGGGATTAGTTTGTAGTGTCTTTATAAAAGGTTTTATTATAGATTCAGCAAGGGTGAAAAAGGGTGAAAGATGGTTCCTATTTAGGAGTTAGTAGTTCACTACTACATCTTCTAATATTTAATGGCCTCTCTCCTCTAGGGGGAAATTATGAGTTGGGGAAAAAAAAAAAGATAACCACTGCAATCCATGATTTCTTAGATCTCTAAGACCAGAAAAAAAAAGCCTGTGATTTAATTATTCTTAGAGAATCAAGTCCTGTGTTAGGTAATTGAAAATATATAACCCCAGAGAATAAGATAAAAGCTAACAGAAAGAGGAAGAAAAGGAAAAGGCATGGCAAATAAGGATGTTGTATAGATAAGATTTGGGTGACTAGACTAGGAACCCTCTTGCTTTCCCAGCAGAAGAGTGTAAGGCAGTTAGATGAGAACATGTTCCATCTATAATCTCAGCTCTGCAGTTCCAATACTATTATTCTCCTTTGAAAAGAACTGCTTTATCATTCTCCTTTGCACATTGGATAGCTCCTCAGGACTAGCCATAGAATATAATAGCAAGAAGATGTGGAAAAGGAAGACCATATCCTTCCCTCATCTTATTGATCCACTGCAACACAGAAGCTGACAGAGAAGGAGAAGCATGTCCTTTTCAATGACAATCTGTGCCACAGCAACGTTGTCACCTGCTACTCACCTGTGTATTAGAAATCACCTTGTTCCACACCACACACAGATTTAACTTATGCTTCTACCAAAACAACTTAAAGAAGAAACACATAACTTTTATAGGAATTGGAGATAGAAAGGCTTTCTTAAGGATAAACTATAAGCAGATAAAGTGGTGAAGTTGGCAATTTCAAATCTGAAGACATTTGTAAGTAAAATTTATGCAAATAAACTGAAAATGGTCATGATGAATGGATAAAGAATTTATTGAGGTCAACAATGAAAACAACCACATTAGACATATAGGGGGAAAATCATAAAGTAGTGAGTAAAGAAAAACATGTAGGGGCTGGGAAGGTGGCTCAGTGGTAGAGCGCTTGCCTTGAATACCTAAGGCCCTGGGTTTGATTCCTCAGCACCACATAAGCAAACAGAAAAAGCCGGAAGTGGTGCTGTGGCTCAAGTGGTAGAGCGCTAGCCTTCAGCTGAAGAGCTGAGGGACAGAGTCCAGGCCCAGAGTTCAGGCCCCACGACCGGACCCCCCAAAAAAAGAAAAACATGTAAATGTTATGGTTTAGTAAATTCCCACAGGTTAAGGTTCGAAATCATTGGCCACCAAGTTGGTGATGCTATTTTGGTAAGTTCTGGAAACTGCAAAGTAAGGCCTTGCTGGAGGAAGTCAGTCATGACTGCAGGTATTTGGAAGATTATTCCAGTCATGCTCTTTCCTTCTGCTGCCAGGAGAAATGAAGCTCCTCTCTACCATGCTACCACTCCATCATATTCTGCCCAAGGCCATCAGGCCAAGCAATCATAGTATAAACACTCTGAAATAGCAAGCATAAATAAGTAATTCCTCCCTTTAAGTTGTTCTTAAGTACTTTTTATCACAGTAACAAAAGTACAAACCAGGCACTGGTGACTCATGCCTGTAATGCTATCTACTCATGAAGCTGAATCTGAGGATCATGTTTTGAAATTAGCACAGCAGGAATGTCTAGGAGACTCTATGACCAATTAAGCACCAAAAAGCTGGACTTGGAGATGTGGCTCAAGTGGTAGAACACCAGTCATGAGAGAGAATAACAACAAAACAAAAACAGCATCAAAAGCCGGACTAACTAAATATCTAATAAATACCCAAAAGTCTGAAATAAGCTCATGTTAAATTAATAGTAATATAAGAGTAAGAATATTGGTTAAGACAAAAGTAATAAAGAGTGATGTTAAGTGAAACTAATTTTTTTGAGCCTTTGGTAGTGAAATGCTATTAGATTTATTGTTTGTTTGTTTGTTTGTTTAGTCTGGTCATGGGGCCTGAACTCTGGGCCTGGGCGCTGTCCCTCAGCTCTTCAGCTCAAGGCTAGCACTTTACCACTTGAGCCACAGCGCCACTCCAGCTTTTTTCTTATGTGGTGCTGAGGAATCGAACCCAGGGCCTCAGGCATGCAAGGCAAGCACTCTACCACTGAGCCACCTTCCCAGCCCAATTTATTGTTTTTTTAATTTAGCCTTCATAATAACCTCTAGGTAGGTTAATTCAATATATCCATTTTATAAATAAGGAAACTTAGTTCAGATGACATTTTTGTGTGTGTATACCAGACCTGGGGTTTGAACTCAGAGCTTGGACACTGCTCCTGAGATTTTTTCCTCAAAGCTAGTCCTCCTCCAATTGAAGCACAGCTCCACTTTCAGCTTTTTGGTGGTTATTGGAGATAAGAGTCTCATAGACTTTCCTGCCTAAGCTAGCTTTGAACCTATATCTACCCTCAGGTCTCAGCTTCCTGAATAGCTACTATTACAGGCATAAGCCACTGGGTAACTTTTAAGTTGTACATCATCAAATATCTAGAACTAAAGCTTTTCTTGTGCTGTGGTTGCTGGTTTTGTTTTCTTTTCTTTTTCTCTTGTTTGTTAGTTTGTATTCGGGAGGGTAAGAGGGGACACAGAAAAGGTGGAATAAAAGGTGAATAAATACAACAGTGGTACTCATTAGACACTATGTAGAAAATGAACTGCTCTTTTTGTGGGTGGAGACAAGAGTGAAAAGCTGAGAGAGAGCAAGGGAAGGGAAGACATGGTTCAAAAAGAATAGCACTCATTACCTGATTCATGTAACCATAACCCCTCTGTATATCACTTCTACAATAACAATAAAAATAAAATAAAAAAAAAAAAGAAAGACGTAAAGCTTCAACTAGAGCACAAGTGTCTTACATTGTAGAAACTCTGACCATTCTACAGTACAACAAAGAACTCCAGTGGTACATGCGGATTATTGGAAGTGTTGTTAAGAAGTAGCATTTATTAAAAGAAATTAAGTGGGCAACATTAAGAAGTAAAGGTTTGTATACAACTTTTTTTGAAAGGTCAGCAATAGAAGAAAAATATACTATAGGCTTTTGTATATTGGGTCCTCCATTTGTCATCTTTGCAAAACCTTTCACATAAATGTTAGGATAAGATGGTGGAATGAGTTTCCATGCCTTGTACCTGCTTGCCTGAATGTTTCAGAGGCTCTCCTATCATACCAATAGCCACCCTCTTTTATCATTTTACTGGGCAGCATATAGACAAGTGACTTAGACAGTAGTACCTAAGAAATCACTTTGAGCCAAAAAAAAAAAGTATAAATTTAAATTGTCAGTTTCATGGGAACAACACTATTCATTCTTACAGTGCCCAGAGCAAGGCTTTTGATAATCATCCCAGGCCAGATGGAGGTGAAATCTCATCAGGCAAGGAAATGAATTAAATGATTCAAGTGGATGCTAGAAGACAAGATAGACAAACATTTGTTTCCGTATTACAGTTTAGGCCCTCCAAACATCTGGCTCCCACTACAAAGGCACAAATGCTGTCTTTATTTGTTTGCATTCTTTTCCTTTCAATTACAATAATGATTCCAGTTTGAGGAGACAAAATAATTCCTAAGTAGTTTTGGAAACATGTTGTGTTGCACTGGACTCATGTCGCTGATATAATTTAGCTGTGTTTGAAAATGGAAGCTTCCTGTTTAAGCTCAAAATTATATTCCATTCTACAAATACTGAAAAATATGGTATAGAATTTTACTGCTCAGCAACATTAAGGGCAGATCAATATGTTGTTCATTTATGGTGTAAAAGAGAAATTTAAGTTCTTGTCTTTTCAGATCGTGAATCTTAATCATACATTAGATTTTATATCACATGACTAATATGGCAATTCTGAAAATTAAGTCGAACATGTATTCCAGAGTTACTTGACAAGACAATTCTCAAGTTACACATGTAGCTCTTAATTTAACCATGAATCTTCTTGGAAATAAACATAAATAAAAGCACAGGCAAAACATGAATGCTTTCACACCTTTATTTGGTAGATGTTCTATATTATCTTTATTAGACTGGATCTCAAACATTAAATTACCACTTAGCTGCTCAAGTAATCATATGATTGAATTTAACCTTTTTTACATCATTACAACTTTTGAACCTTCCATCAAAATATGACCCTCTGGCATCAGGTAGAATTAAAAATTACAATGCAATAAATTTAGATTTCTATGAAGAAGTAAACAATTCACAGTGGGTTTCTTCTTCTTTCTGTTTGTTAGTAATAAATGTGTAATCCCATGCATATTTTAATAATGATCTTATTAACATATGTAAATTTGTTGCAATATTTTTTAAGAGTTTCATCAACCACATAAAGGTATGTCTACATAGCCTTCTAGTTAGATAAGTCCTCATGACTCCTTATATGCAGAACCAATGTCAGATATTTGGAACTTTCTCTTTACTTAATGTTATACTGCATTCAGATCTTCATACTTTTGAAATGATGGACAATCATGACATTTTGCTCAATAATTTCCTCGTCAGAGTCATTTTCATTCAAGGTATTCATTATAGCCATCATATTGCTATAGGTAGTGCGTCTATCACATAAAGAACTAGTGTGCTTGTAGTTTTAGAAACCTCCTTGATTCCATACTGAAAGAAATTCTTGCATCATGGGCTGCCTCCAAACTCCATGACTCCTAAAGTTAAAAGTCTACACAGAAAATCTAGGCAAACTTCAACATTAGTGCCTCTAGAGATGTGAACAGTTCGATTTCTATTACAGGATGTACTGTTTCCTGACTCTTAAAAGCATTGACATATTGAAAGAAGTGATACTTATTTGCAATTTATAGCTCTTATCACCAAAGCTATGTTTGACCCTGATTTTCTTTAAAAAAAAAAACAAAAAAAAAAACCAACTCATCAGCCAGGCACCCATGGCTCATGCCTGTAATCCTAGCTACTCAGGAAGCTGAGATCTGAGGATGATGGTTCAAAGCCAGCCTGGGCAGGAAAGTCCGTGAAATTCTTATCTCCAATAAAAACCACCAGAAAACCAGAAATGGTTCTGTATCTCAGGTGGTAGAGCGTTTGCCTTGAGATGAAGAGCTGAGGGACAGCGCTCAGGCCCAGAGCTCAAGCCCCATGATCGACAAAAATAAATAAAAAAATAAAAAAAAACTCATCAGTATTAGCTGGGCACTTGTAAACCGGGAGAAAAATGTGTTAAGTCCTTATTATAATATTAAAAATATGAAAGTCATACTTCTTGTCCTAGATAATTTGAAACCTAGTGACATATTGGAAAATAAGCAATTTTTATTCCAAATCTGTTCAAAGATACACACTAATATACTCAATACTCAAACATTGAGACTAGATTCTTTGAACATGTGTATGTTTGGTCAGATTAAGTGGAAGACTGGGCACCTGTCAGGAAAGTTCAACCTCAGTGGGATCTCACATGGCATATAAGCATTTCCTTAAGAATAGCAAGAGAGGGTCTAATAATAAATGGGTTCCCTAAAGTGTAATGAGCACTTGAAGGAGTCTGTGTTTGAGACAGAGCCAATTATTTTTCTAATTTAGTAAGAATTTGGGAGTAAACACAAAGAAAATTATATCTCAGTAGAACTACAGTAAAAATATCCAGGAATATTTCCCTTTCAAGATATTTAACTGGACAGCAGAGTAGGAAAAGTTTACTTAATTTAGACAAAGACTTAACTAAATTAATATGTAAATTTACAGAGTAATGATGCATGCTAAAGCAACTGGGGACATTTATAACTGTAAGAGTCCTTTTTCATTAACATTACAATCTTCCAGAGAAGGTCACATAATCACATGCTGATACTCATGACCTTCAGGAAAGGAAAGGAATCAAGGTAAGCCTCTTTGAAATTAGTACAGCTTAAAGAAATGTTTAAGAAAGATGAAAGTGCTCAGACATTTATTTATCAGATTAAAAAAATAAAGATGGTTGTAAATATTTGTATAACATTTGCAATAAGAATGACACATAAATCCACATGTCTTGTTGAGCAATATCTGCACTTTAGGCTTTTTATTTAATATTCACAATGCATTTTATGACTATTATATTACTACAAAGTATCACAATATCTGACACTGCACAATGTATCCAGATCCTCTAATAGTTTCATTTTTTTATAAACTCATCTTCCTTCAGCAGATATAATTCCCAGTATAGCTCTCTTCAGCAATGAGCTTTAAGTAAAAAAAAAAAAATCTAATTCCCTGGACAAAGAAATGAAGAACATTTGCTATAATTCACTGTCATTTTTCCCAGAATATCAGACTTTTCTTGCTCCTTAATATCTTTTTATCCTTACCTCCTGAAGTCTATAGAAATATCTCTATAAATTTCATACTTTATCCACTTGAATGCTATTGTTTAGTTATACAAGATTATTGTCTACTTTATGTTGTTGATATCATTATCATTTATTAGGCATCAATAATTATCAATGTTGATAGTCAAATGAGAATTAGGAAATTGGTGGAAAGTTAAGGAAGGGGTGGAGAGAGGAACAAGGTGGGCAGAAGAAAAGTAGTACTAGTATCGTTATGGCAACCTAGATCCGAACCACTTTTAGGGAGGATAAAGGACTTGAACGAGGATAGTGTCAGAAGGAAGTTTGGATGGCAAGGGAGTGGAGACCTTGAGTTTTATACACAAAATAGGCATTAATCAGATATACAAAATGTCAGGTAGGCTGACATCAACTTCTGACCAGAAGGATAATTCTAGTTGTGCAGATAATTCTAGTTGTACAGAAAACATGACATTTTGTTACTACCCTTCTGTATTGTTATTTAAAAATGTCTTGTGGTATTTATCAGGTCCAAGTGCAATTTTTTATCTTTTGCTATCCAGTGTGTTTACTTGCAGATTTATAGACACTTTCTAGTTACAACAAATGAAGAAAGCCATGCAACCTGTGTTTCTCTGGGTCTGGCTTACCTTGCTTAATATAATTTTTTCCAAGTTTTTTCATTTCCTTACAAATTGTGAAATATCATTCTTTCTGATGGAAGAGTAGAATTTCATTGTATATATACCACGTTCTCTTGATCCATTATTCCATGGAGGGGCATTTGGATTGATTCCATATCTTGACCACTGTAAACAATTACGCAATGAACATGGTTGTGCTGGTAGCTTCAGTGTGACCTTGTTTGTGGTATATTAGATAAATGCTCAGGAGTGGAATTTCTGGAACATAGGGAAGCTCAATGTTTAGTCTTTTGAGGAACCTCCATATTGTTTTCCAAAGTGACTGAACAAGTTTACATTCTTAGCAACAGTGTAGTAGTATTCCCTTTTGATCACATTCTCACCAGCATCTGTTAGTTTTAGTTTTCTTGGTCATTCTAACTGGGGTGAGGTGAATCTTAATGTTATTTTGATTTGCATTTCTTTTATCACCAGATAAGTTGAACATCTCTTCATTTGTCTATTGGCCACTTACTTCTTATTCTAAGAAGTCTCTCTTTAAGTCTTTAATCCATTTATTATTTGCATTGTTGTTTCTTTGAGAGTTTACAAGGGGACAGGTATTTTTTGAGCTCTTAGTATATTTTATATATGAGGCCCTTTTATGATGCATAGCTATTAAAAGCCTTCTCTCCTTATGTGGGCTTTCTATTTATCCTGGTAGCTATATTCACACAATGAGACCAAGGGAGGATACTCCAATCACATAGGCTCAATAGCATATGTGC
Organism: Dipodomys merriami; assembly: GCF_024711535.1. NCBI lineage: Eukaryota > Metazoa > Chordata > Mammalia > Rodentia > Heteromyidae > Dipodomys > Dipodomys merriami. Next base: position 450,432 of record NW_027205182.1, on the reverse strand, counting down.
ATATAAAATGATGTTTCATGAAATGAACTTCACGAAATGAAAATGAGAGGTTTTTGTTATTTTACTTTTTGTTTTATGTTTGCTTATTTTTTTCCTCCTTTGTTGCTGTTTTTTATTTCTGTGCCTTTTTTCTTATATGTAAGTTTATCTGTTTTGGTGAGGGTAAGAGGAACACAGAAATGGTGGGACAAAGGGTGAACAATTGCAGCAGTGATTCACTACACACTATGTTGAACTATACAACTTGTAGAGAAGGGAGTCAGGAAGGAAAAACTGGAAGAAAAAATGAGGGAAGAGGTAAAACTGTTCAAAAATAAATTTGCCCATTACCTGACCTATGTAAATTGTAACCCTCTGTACATCACTTGTACAATAAAAATTAAAAATAAAGAAAATTAAAAATGACTTCTGATAGAAAATTAAGAATGACTATTGATATGGATAGCCCAAACTCATCCGCCAGCAACATTCTAACAATAGTCACACTTGGCTACTTTCTGGCAACTGAGGGGGGGCCACATTCTGACAACTGGATGCTAGAAAGTTCCTTCACTGGGAGGGGTAACTATTCCATATCTCTTCCCAACATTGCCATGGTATTCTCTTTCTTCTATGTCTTGCATGCCATCTAATTCACAATTACACAAAACATGGTTCTTTCTGGCAACTATCCACAATGTTGGTCGATGCCAATAATTTTGTCTTTTACAAAACCTGTGTATGAGACACTTTAACAATAAGCAGCAAATAAAAGCTTATAATTATCTATTGCAAAAATTACCCCTGAAATGCAAAGTCCATGCAGCTATTAGATAGACATAATCAAATGCCCAACCTGTATCCTCCAATGATGTGGGTACCAGTGAAAGTATTTTTCTTTGGCTATCTTCTAGTCAACTGCATCTCATTCTTTTGGAATCATTTTGTGATCAAAAGGTTTGTACATAAAGACAGTTGAGATGATAAAAACCACCATTCCTAAAATAAGATGATTTTAACCATACCAATAAGTACTTTTAAGTACTTTTCATGTAAATTTATTACCAGATCCTTAATACAAAATAAGAAAAAATATAAGCAAGCCTACCCATACACAAATTCAGTACTTAAGAAGTTTTTCACAAATAATGGTCTTCAGTGAAGAACTCCAGTAATTCCATAAGAGTAAAAGAAAAGATGTGACATTTGTGTAATCGCTGTTTAAATTTTACCTTTTCATTTCATTGCTACTGTCCTTCAAAGAAGACTTGTCTATATAAAAGTAAGTTTTCTAGTATGCTGCAAATTTTATATCCCTGCCACTCTTGGGGACAGCAAGGAGAATTAAACTAATTCTATCAAACATAGCATCATATAAAGGTCAAATGTCTTTGAGTGTCAATAATTAAATAAGCCCTCAAATCTTATATTTAGAGTAGTTATTTTTTACCAAGACTATCATGTAAATAATAGCATTTTCAGAAATAAATCATAATTAATTACTGTACGTCATTTCTTGCAACTGGACCAGATGGGTCCTTGCAGTGAAATATTTATTGTTTCTATTTTTGATGACAGTGACAGGGCTTGAACCTGAGGCCTGGGCTCTGTCCCTGAACATTTTTGTTCATAGCTAGTGCTCTACCACTTGAACCACAACTCCACTTCCAACTTTTTTCTGGTTAATTGAAGATCAGAGTTTCAAAGACTTTCCTGTATGTGATGTCTTTGAATCATGATCCTCAGATCCCAGATTCCTCATTAGCTAGGATTACTGAGTAAAAATTTACAGCACTCAGCTGTAAATGTTGTTTTGACCAAGTTTCAAAGTGACCAGAGCTAGTTGATTGTCCTAAATCAGCAGCTAAGAAGTTCATGACCCAACAACTTTTTTTTCTGTTTGTTTATTGTTAGTGTAGAGTTGAGATAGAGGGGCTACAGTTACATGAATCAGACAATGGATAATGAGTACAATTCTTTTTGAACCATGTCTTCCATTCTGTCACTCTCTCTCAGTTTTTCCCTTATGTCCTCACTTATAAGATACTCAGTTCATTTTCCACATAGTGTCTAGAAAATCTGTTGTATTTCTTCATCCTGGTTCTACTTTTTATGTGTCCTTCCTTACCCTCCCGAATACAAACAAACAAAAGGAAAAGAAAAACAGCAACAATGGCAACTGAAGAATATTTTTTGTTTCCTTTACTTGGAGTTCATTTCATAGAATATTATTTTATATGATCATCTGCATATAGTTATTGAGGCTTTGTCCTCCGCTCCCATGCATAGCTTCTTTTGGCCTTATATGTTGATGACTAGGTTTGTATATAGTTTATCATATTCCAGTGTTATTTAGTTATTTTAGTCATTCATTGTGTTTACTTGTAGATTTATAGGCACATTCTAGTTACCACAAATAAGGGAAATCATGAAACTTTTGTTCCTTTGGCTTGGCTTACTTTGCTTAAAATTTTTTTCCCAAGTTTTTCTATTTCCTTATAAATGGTACAATAGCATTCTTTCTGATGGATGAGTAAATTCCATTGTGTACATATACCATATTTTCTTGATCCATTCATCCACTGAGAGACATCTAGGTTTACTCCATATTTTGGCAATGGTAAACAATGCTGCAATAAACATGGTTGTGCCGGGCGCTGGTGGCTCACGCCTGTAATCCTAGCTACACAGGAGGCTGAGATCTGAGGATCGCGGTTCAAAGCCAGCCCGGGCAGGAGAGACCATGAGACTCCTATTTCCAATAAACCACCAGAAAACCGGAAGTGGCGCTGTAGCTCAAGTGGTAGAGCGCTCGCCTTGAGCTGAAGAGCTGAGGGACAGCGCCCAGGCCCAGAGTTCAAGCCCCACGACCGACAAAAAAAAATAAAAAAATAAAAAAATAAACATGGTTGTTCTGGTACCTTTAGTGTGACCTGGTCTGTGGTCTATTGGATAAATTCCCAGAATGGAATTGCTAGGTCAAAGGGAAGCTCTGTATTTATTCTTTTAAGGAATTCCATATTTTTTTCCAGGGTGATTGAATAAGTTTGCAGTCCCACCAACATGGTGCAACATTTCCAAAACAAAGATCCTGAATTACAACAAATCAAAGAAAGGCTGAATAAATGGGATTGTATCAAACTGGAGAGTTTCTGTTTAGCAAAAGGACATAGCTAGCAAGATAAATGGAAAACCCACAGAATGGCAGATAATAGTCACTAGCCTCATATCTAAAATATACTTAGAGCTCAAAAAATTAAAATCCCCCAAAATAAACCCTCAAAAACTCAACAGTACAATCAATAAATGAGCTAGAGACTTAAAGAGAGATTTCTCAGAGGAACAACAAAGAATAGCCAATAGACACATGAAGAAATGTTCAACATACCTGGCCATAAAAGAAATGCAAATCCAAACAACATTGGGATTCCATCTCACTCCAGTTAGAATGGCCATCATCAGGAAAACTAACAAAACAAATGCTGGTGGAGATGTGGCCAAAAAGGAACAATTTTTCTTATTGGGTTCTCCTACTTCAGAATTCTAGCACCTGCCCTAAACACTCCCTGGACTAATTACCAAACAGATAGTTTTAGCTCCCATCACTTAGATTAGCTAGTGAGTCGACAGGGAGCTGGGAAAACTTAACAGAAGCCAATCCAATCAGTTTTTCAAACTATGCTCTAGCTTGCTTTGTCCCTGTCTTTAGCCTGAGTCTCCTGTTACTCTCTGCAAATCTTCTCTATTAACAGAAAGCATCTATGCAGGTTCAATGTGTTCTAATTCATCAACTAAAAAAAAACCCAACATTTAATTTCTTAAAGGAGTTCCTGTATACTAAATTTCTTATCAGTGGTTGTCATTAGTGGAAAAAAATCATTATTTGTGAAATAATTTATTCAATACATAATTTATGATTCTTGCCCATAGGTGAATTTACAAGACAGGTGAAAGTACACATTTTTATTCATGTTTTTCAGAAAGGTTTTTGCATAAATAGCTGTTGTTATAAAATTTTGACAAATATTGATGTTCTCAGTTTATATGTCTACAATATGCCTTTATTTCTCCAGTTCGGTGAAGTAAAAAGTTTAAGAAAGATTGAAACAACCAATGGGAACTCTCAATCTAATCACATTGTATTATCTGTATACAGAGGCAGAGTTATTATCATAATACAGTTAAAACTATAGTACTTTAAATAAGTTGTTCTTTCTACTATATTTCATAATAGAACTATAAACATGGAAAGTATAGATATATTAATATTTAATAGATATTTAATATTTAATATTTAATCAATACCAAGTCATATTTTCCTACCATAGCAAAATAGAAAACAGAAAGTAAACTTCAGACACATTGACGAAGAAACTTTCAAAAGGAGCAAAAGTTGAGAAGGCAATGCAAAACAGGAGGAAACAAAATAGAATAGTAGGGACTTCCAATGTAATAATTTTAAGAGTAACAATATGGAGATTTATTAGTTCCGAACTTGCACATAATACTGTCCATTTCTTTGCACTTATTTGTTTATTAGGAAGAGAAGAGAACATTTGTATGTCATCTGCTTTTTTCTGGACACTGGCTCAGTGCATCACAGTTTTCTTATGCCATACAGCAATGTCATACTGCTGTAATTATTGCCATTTTACACAAGGATGACTCTTCAGAAAGATTCAAGTTCAGAGGTAACATCCATGATCAGAAACCCCTGAAGTCTGCTTTGTTCTTATTCATGGCTAGAGGATGGCTATGGAATTAAAGAAGCCAGAGAAACCATTAAAACCCTTAGTGTGTTCTGTCAAATAACTCTGCAAGCTATAACTGTGGAATGACACAATAGTCAAGAAAATGAGACTGAAACATGAAGGAGATATGAAATATCTGATAAGAGGAAGCACATGATACATAAGGAAACTTAAGTAATATACATGATATCACTTCTCCTACCAAAACCTTGATGCCAATAGATTACATAAACATTAGCATTTGGAGGTTTTTTTATTTGCCCAGATTTTATTCATGATAATTATTTCAATTAATGCAATGATGAAACAAGTGGAATCTCTAGCAGGTGTTTAAGTCTTCATGATTCGGAGCCTCTATGGCTCTGCTTTCATGGAATTCAAGGTCTTAGGAAAGGAATGTAAGAAAGAAATTTGACACTCCCCTCCCCTCTCCCTACCATGTTTGTCAGCGCTCAGTCTCTCTGAAGGATGCAGCAACAAACTTTTCCTGGAAGCAATGAATAAGATCAGCAGTCACCAAATCTGCAAGTACCCTAGTATTATACAGAGACTTCTATTATTTATAAATTTCTTGATCTAAAGACTTTTTTTTTATTGAGACAAGATTTCATTGTATAGTCTAGGTCTGCCTGGTACTTGCTGTGCAACCGAGGCTAACCTCAACTCTGTGATCTTCCTGCCTCCACTCTTATTATATAATAGAAACTATTATAAATAGAGTAAACTTGGTGGTGAAAAGTAGTGTACTCAAGCCGGCACCGGTAGCTCATGCCTATAATCCTAGCTCCTTAGGAGGCTGAGATCTGAAGATCACAGTTCAAAGCTAGCCTGGGCAAAGAAAGTTTATGAGACTCTTATCTCCAACAAACCACCAGAAATCCTGAAGTGGCACTATGGTTAAAGTGGTAGAGCACTCGCCTTGATCTGAAGAGCTGAGAGACAATGCCCAGGCCCAGAGTTCAAGCTCCATGACCAACAACAACAACAAAAGTAGTACACTCAACAAAATATAATCATACCATAAGATATTTCAAATGGTATTAAATGAGAAGATTTGATTACTTATATTCAAAAATATCCACAAACATCAGCATCTTTCTTATCTTCAGACTTGATGGAATGAATTTCATCACCAGTGTTGCTGCTATCTCTATTTATGCATATGTATACATGTATGCATGTATACATACACATGTGATTATTACACATAGTGACACACACTATGAATTTAATAGTTTTCTTTCAAAGTTAACTTAGAAAGTGTCATATGACTCAAACATTAAAAGTTCTGTTTGCACTAAAAATGTAGCTCAAAGTGATGACTCAAACTCAAAGTATACTTAAATTTAATTCACATATAATGCATAGACAGTTTTAGGCTACATTTTATTATGAAATAAATTTTGTAAATTTCTGCCTTTCAGCAAAGGAAATTCAGTAAATATTAGAGTGGGTTGGTATGCTAAGTTTCATTTAACAAAAAACAGCCTCTATGGTCTCTAAGAGGAAAGTTCTGTGGAAAATTACCAAATATTGTTGTTAATTGTCAATATTACTAACTTTACATGAAATTTCTACCTTATTACGTTCATTTATTCTTTGGATGGTTTTGAAATAAAAGGATAAACATGTACTTAAATAAATAAAACATAACATGAGTTTCATAAACCAGAATACTCCATAAAAGAAAAAAATCAAATAGGTAATACAATAGCTATTTCATGGGTAGATAAGATTTATTCAACTCATGTCCTTTTCCTTATTTCCAATAATTTGCTCTTGAACTGCTAATATTATATCTTTATAGAATTTGCTTGGGGTGACTATAACTTGAAGTCCAGCATAACACAGTAGTTTTGTTTAATATTTTGGTGATAAAGATATTAAAAGCAAGCATTCTGGGAACTGAGCATGGTGGCTTAAGCTGGACTCAGGATCAGTTTCACAGCTCCAGGCCAGTGCAGGCACAAAGTTCACTGGAACACATTTCAGCAGAAAAAAATGTTGGGAAGGTGGTGCATGAAGTGTCTAGATATGGTGTTACATAGGAGAACAACATTCCAGGTTGGACTGGTGAAGAAGTAAAATCCTATCACAAAAGAACCTGAACAAAAAGGGATGGGAAATCTCCACAATGCTTTCCAGAGTATTTGGGCATATTTACATTCCCATTAACATGGAATTTAGGGTTCCTTTTAGGCCACATCCTCAAAAGAATCTGGTTTTTTCTAATTTGCTTTCTTGGTAATAGCCATTCTAACTGGGGTGAAGTGGAATCTCAATGTTGCTTTGATTTGCATTTCCTTTATGGACAGAGATATTGAACGTTTCTTTATGTGTGGGTTGATCATTTTCACTCTTTAGTTCATTAGCCCACCTAGCAATTCCACTCCTGGGCATTTATGCTAAAAGATTACAAACCAGTATATGGGTATTAGCCTAAATGTCCCTCTATGGAGAAATAGACCAAGAGAATGTGATATATATATATATATATATATATATATATATATATATATCTGATATATATAGGTCTATATGTATATAGACCAAGATAGATATATTTATCACATTTTCTTGGTCTATATACATATAGACCTATATATATGTTATGTATACTTTATATATATATATATATATATATATATATATATATGTATATATATAGGTCTTTATGTATGTAGACCAAAATGTGATATATGTATACATATATGTATATATACACACATATATACACACATGATGGAATTTTACACATTTGTTAGAAAGAATGATATTGTATCATTTCTAAAGATATGAAGAGGTTTAGGGAAGAATTATATTAAGAGGAGTAAGTCAGGCTCAGAGAGAAAGAAGGATGCATGTTTTCCCATATATGTGGACGCTACATTTAGCTTACAAACTTACAAGTAAATATAGTGGATGGTATACAAGTGTACACAAATGTATTAATTAAAATTCAGTAGATTCAAGGGATATCTCAAACAAGGTAATTCTCTAGAAAGCTAAAATCAAAGTTCAGAAAAATAAAACATCAGGAAGTGGATACTGAAAAGAGTGGGTGGGGTGAAAGGGAAAGGAAAAATAAATGAAGAGTGGGAGAGGGGGATATGTGTCAAGAATCCAATGTATAGAAGAATCCAATGTATCAAAATTGAGAATGAGGGAAGGTATGAGTGGGGAAGAAATGGAAAGAATTGTTCAAGATAAATTGTATTCATAAATTGTTTTGTTAAATGACAACTCCTTTGTACAATTACTTAAAACTAATAATAAAGAAAAAAGAAAAAGGGGTGGGGTTGTGACTAAAAAAGTAGAATACCTGTTTATCAAACACAAGGTTCTGAGCTCAAACTCTAGTACCAATAAACAAACAAACAAATAAAAACAAGTACCCCAGAATAAAACTAAAATGAACCAAAAAGAGAAAGAAAAACAAGATTAAGATTAAAGGAATTTTTGTCAGTTCCCAGAGCTCACACAGGTAATCTTAGTTACTCAGAGTAATGATTTGGAAGTAATGTAGGCCTAATATTCTGCAATATTCAGTCTCCAAAATACCAAGCAGAAACCTGGGGAAGCATAGTTCAAGTGGTAGACAAGCAAACCTAGGGAGCATAAGGCTTTGAGATCAAACCTCAGTCCTACAAAAAGAGAAAGAAAATTTAAATTAAATGATAGAGTAGGTTCATAATCTGCAAAATATAATACTTAAAAATCTTCAAATTTATCTGTAAAGTTAATGCAATCTCAATTCCACCAGAAGTTTTGAAGGAAAAATCTTTGAGAACTTCTAAATATATATGAGTAGGCAAGATCAAGAATGGCTGAATGGTAAAGAAGAATAAAAGAGGCCAAGACCTTAAATTATCTTGACGTGAAGATTTATTGTAAAGCTAAATAATAAAAGTGGCATTAGGGTATCGTTTGAGAAACTGGCCAAGGACGAAATCGGAAAGGACAGGAGTGCCCTTTGCACTTCTCTAAGACGGCTTTTCATAACATAGTCTTTGTTACCCCGAATAGCAAAAATGCTCCTCAACGGTAAGAACACTGCTGGAGGAATATCAATATCAAATTTCAAACTCTACTATAAAGCCATAGTAATCAAAACAGCCTGGTATTGGCATAAAAACAGACCTCAGGACCAATGGAATAGAATTGAAAACCCAGAAATGAACCCACAGACCTATAGCCATCTAATCTTCGATAAGGGAGCTCAAACAATAGAATGGAAGAAAGACAGCCTCTTCAGTAAAATGGTGCTGGCAAAATTGGTTAACTACTTGTAGAAAACTAAAGCTAGATCCTTATATAACACCCTGCACCAGAATCAACTCCAAATGGATCAAAGACCTCCAAGTCAAAGCAGACACTCTGAAAACATTACAGAATGGAATAGGAGAAACCATGGGTCTCCTTGGCTAAGGCCGAAATTTTCTGAATAGAGACCCGGAAACACAACAAATCAAAGAAAGGTTGGACAAATGGGATTGCATAAAGTTGTAGAGCTTCTGCAGGGCAAAAGACATAGCTAGCAAGATCAATAGAAAGCCCATGGATTGGGAGAAGATCTTTACTAGCCATACAACGGACAAGGATCTCATATCTAAAATATACTTGGAACTCAAAAAATTAAACCACCCAACAACAAATCCTCAAAGAAACAACTGTCCAATAAATAAGTGGGCGAAAGACTTAAAGAGAAGCTTCTCTGAAGAAGAAAGAAGGATGGTCAATAGACACATGAAGAAATGCTCAACCTCCCTAGCCATAAAAGAAATGCAAATCAAAGCAACATTGAGATACCACCTCACTCCAGTTAGAATGGCAATAATCAAGAACTCTAACAACAACAGATGCTGGAGGGGATGTGGACAGAAGGGAACCTTACTTCATTGTTGGTGGGAATGTAAACTTGTTCAACCACTTTGGAAAGCAGTATGGAGGTTCCTCAAAAGACTTCACATAGAACTCCCCTATGACCCAGCAATCCCACTTTTGGGCATTTACCCAAATGTTTACAAACAAGACCACACTAAAGCTACCAGCACAACTATGTTTATTGCAGCATTATTTACCATAGCTAAGATATTGAAGCAACCCAGATGCCCCTCAGTAGATGAATGGATCAAGAAAATGTGGTATATATACACAATGGAATTCTATGCCTCCATCAGAAAGAATGACATTGCCCCATTTGTTAGGAAATGGAAAAACTTGGAAAAAATTATATTAAGTGAAGTAAGCCAGGCACAAAGAAACACAGGTCCCATGGTTTCCCTTATTTGCAATATCTAGTATATGTATGAGTCAAGTGGAAAAAGTCAGATAATGTGATGTCAGGAAAATGAACCCTTAGATAGGTATTTTAATGTTTTTTTTTCTTTCATGCATGTGTTTCTAACTCATTTATATGATTATTTCTTTGTTACTTTGTATGTCCCTCCCCCACAGTATAACCCCCGCTTTCAATATATTTGATGTCAGTATAATTTGTGGAGGAGATGGGGAAAAACAAGTCGTTTAACGATTCAGGTGGACCTGTTGCAACAATGAGAAGTACAAATTGTCATGTCAAAAATGAGCTTTACAATGTCGGTGGGGGAGGAATGGGGGGAAGGATTGGGTGGGGGGGCAGGGGGGAGGCTGGGAAGGGAGGTGAAGGGTAAACAAAGGAGGAGGCTGCAATGCTTGGTAAGAAATGTATGCATTATCCTGCCCATGTAATTGTAACCCCTCTGTACAGTATGTTCACAAATAAAATAAAAAAAAACAAAAACATAGTCTTTGTTCAATCAGATAACAACTTGATGAAACACCATGCAGAAAACTAAATAGAAAAGCAAAAGCAATTACAGAAACACTCAAGAGAAAACGTTCATGAAACTTACATAGGCAAAAGTCTTTTAAATAAGATACTTATTACCCACTGTCTTTTGATGGAAACTTGAGTAGCTCTGGGATGTGGACTATTTAGTGACTCTCTTTCAGAAAATATGTATGCATTTCTGTTGGCTATAACCTACAAGTAGACTTGTTGAGTTGTAGTTTGTTCAGACATTGAATTTTAGAACGTATCAGTAGAAATTTCTCTGAAGATACCTTCTTCGTATGCCTTTTTTTGTTTCATGTGAGAATTGTGACTGTTCATGTTTCCTAAAGCCTCAGAGAAGTTTCTGTCCTTCTTTAATTGCAGTGTATATGTGATTGCTGTTGTTGAGGTTCAAATTTACATTTATCTGATGATTATTAATATTGTCCACCTTTACATAGGTTTGCTGTACATATGATTATCCTGTCAAGAGATACCTGCATAGATATTTCTCATTTGTCATTTGTACTTTGTGTATATTTTATTTTATATAATATGGATGATGGAAGTTTATTTTTATAGAAAAATGTTTTTACATTTTGTGGGTAGATTTTCTATAATAGTCTCAGTTAAAAAATATTTCTCAATTTTAACATAGCCTAGTTTATCTTTTATTTATTTAAATAAAATAAATTGGAATATAGTTCCACCCAAGAAAACCTGAAAGCTATGTGAATAAATGATCCACAATTAATTACTTGCACCAAAAGAAGAAAGATCAAACCTTACCACAATAATATTTTGATTATCAGCATAGGTATAAGGCCAGGAACTGGTGGCTCACCCTGTAATCTTAGCTCCTTAAGGAGGTGGCTGAGATCTGAGTATTGAAGTTTTAAAAGCCAGCCCAGAAAATAGAAAGTTTTGAGACTCTTTTCTCTAATTAACCACCAGAAACTTGAAAGTGGAGTTGGGACTCAAGTGGAAAAGCATCCGCCTTGAGTGAAAAAGCTAGAATAAGAGTCCCTAAATTTAAGCCCCAGTCAGTCCAACAACTTTTCCACACACAGGGAAACACAAACACACACCACACACACACACACACACACACACACACACACACACACACACACACACACACACACACACACACACAAAGACCAGGCACAAATAAGTATATATATGATTTTGTTTGTATGAAATAAGAAGATAGGCACTAGTAATTTGTATGGTGTGTTGAGCACACAGTAGTGATTATGTTTGTTCAAGTCAGGAATAAAGGGCAGAGCCTGAAGAGGCATAGACAGTAAGAAAAAGGTGATTCTGGGGTTATAATAATATATATTCTAGTTTATATATATTAAATATAGCCCCTGTTTACACAGGTGTGTTTAGTTTATGGAAATTCAACTAACTATAAAGACTGTGACATCTGCATTTGTACAAATATGCTATGTTTCAAGAGAGAGATTCTAAAAATAATACAAAAAGGACTCCACCCACATGATACTAAAGTCTCTAAATTCTGAAAAATTAAAAATAATAAGTTTTAATTACAGACTGAGCAATTTAGTAAAATAAATAGCACACTTTAATTTAAACATCATAAACATTTATGAACCTTGATTTTATTGTATACATTTTAATATAATGAGTGGTTTTATTAAAGTCAATTTAAATTACATTTTTACACATTTGTGAAATTTCACCAATGAATTTGCAAATAGGTTTTAACAAATGCTTGCCACCTGGCATTAATTTCATAGCACTGAGGAACTATGTAACAAAAGCATCCAGTAATCATAGATGACTTTCACTGAAAATAAATATTACTATTCTCACCATTTTGTTTAGTTCTGTGGAAAAATTTAAATACAAATGCCTCAATTAAAAGTACAATGTACACCTTTGATTTAAAGAGTAGCTTGATAATAAAGTACTTGTCTAGCATGCATAAGATCTTGGGTTAATCCCTAGCATTAACAAAGGAATAAAGGAAAAAACCATAGAGATTGGAAAAAACAAAAAATGTCTAAAGGAGAATGCATGACTATAATCTTGGCATTTTGAGAGAGTGGGGTACAGGATCATAATTTCAAATCTTTACTGAGCTACATAGCGAGACCCTACCTCAGAACAAACAGAAACAAAAGCAAGAGGAACAAAAAACATAAAATGTAGTTTGGGATATGGTACATTTTTTCACCTATACCTTATTACCTTTGGATTTTTTCCCCTACCATTTCCTCTCATTTATTCTGACTGCTGTGTCTGAGCACTACAATGAAGTAAATAGCTGATTTTCCTCTGTAAACATCTAGTGAAATCCAGAGTCAATCTAAGGGCAAATCTCTGTAATATAATGAATATATAATGAATATAATTTTCCTTTTTTCTCAATGTCCATGCCAAACACACAGTCTCTATGTCTGTCTGTCTGTCATCTCTCTCTCTCTCTGTCTCCATCTCTCTCTGTCTCTCTGTCTCTGTCTGTCTCTCTCTCTCTCTCTCTCTCTCTCTCTCACACACACACACACACACACACACGCACACACACGCACACACACACAAAGTCTCATCCACTAACAGTTGTGCTGTGTGCCCAATGCTCTATCCATAAGGAAATTGCATTTGGCTTCTAGGAATAAAGCACATCCTGCACTTTTTGCCAATAAGACATGCCTATTTTATGTCCCTTTTTTTGTACAAACTAATTGTACTAAACCTTTTACATGATATTCTCATACACATAATAAAAATACCATTATATATGTGAAAATATGTATTATAATCTTTCTTAACTCTCCTTTTCCTTCCACCCTTTTTAAGGAGTTTCACTGTGGTATTTTCATACAGGTATGTAATGTACCTCTAACATAGTCTCCTCATTCTCCTCTGTTCCCACCCTTCATTTATGTTCTCTGAGAACCAAGTATACCTCTTTCCAAAGAAAGAGATGAAATTAATCTGACATGTAGTCATGTGTGGGTGCAGTTCCTTGCTTCCCAGGGAATACATTGCACCTTCTGCAATAATGGTCTTGGCTCTGGGCTTTAAGATATGATGCTAATGATAGGCTTGTTATACTCCATAGAACATTCACCAGAGATTTTGTGGGCAGAAAGCATTCTGCCCGCTCGCCTTCCTATACCAGTAACAGTATGGTTAATCTTGTCTCAACCATTCTCATATAACAAGACCTGAAGAGTTTCCATCCTTTAAAAATAAAGAGTCAAAATAGAGCTTGAAAACAGATGTTGCTAACACATTTGTTTATTGAAATTAAATGAATAAATTTGAATAGCAATTATTCAGAAGTAATCAGACAATGGAATACTAGCCATGCTGATTTAATCTATAGCACATGAATTTACTTATGCTTCTGATTTCACAGAATGCACCCTTTGGAAAGCTGATTATTTAAAAATATGTTCTACTAGATCCTTTGTTAAGTGTGTTTTAGTTAGGTAGGCCAGAAATGCAAAGCTTATAGGAATGTTCTGACCTTTGAAATTAATGTTTTGTTCTTAGATAATTGATCAAAATGGTCTAATATCTAAAACAATCTCTGATACAAGTTTTCTTCACAACATTAGGACAGCAAACTATCATTTTTAGTATTTCTTTTTTAACATTGCCCAAACTGAAAAGCAAAACACTTTGTAAAAATTTTATAATAGAAAGGAAATGCTGTCAATTTAAGTTAAAAGAAAATCTCCCTCTCCTTACTGTGATATTTTTCTCAGTACCCAAGTGAATGTTACACATTTGAAAAACAGTTTCTTTAAGATCTCATCTATTTTATAAGTTATTTAAAAAGAGTTCATTGGAATTTTCCAATGTAAATAAGGAAAGGGAGAAGTATGGCAAAGATCTTGTACTGCACAGTTGTTTTAGTGAATGATATTCCAAAAGTCTTGACATTTATTCCCACAGAAAAGTATTCACTCTCTCATTATTTATTTACAGCACCTAAGAAGGCACAATATGTGTACTGAAAACCATTTTGTGTTATTGAATATGGCAAGAAATGTATAGTGATGCAGAAAAATAGACAGTAACTAGATGAGCTAAAGTTGTGACCATGAGTGAAATCCAGATGGGAGCAATGCCTAGAAAGTTGGAGATGCTACAGGAATCCCTTGGAGGCAAATATTGGAAAAGCCATCCTGCACCCAAGGAGCTAAGCAGAAAATTTCAAAAAGACTGTGGTGGGAAAAACAGAAAGCTGCCACAAAATGTACCAATGATTAACATTCTAGAAAAGTAATAGCACAAAAATACTGCATTGCTATGCATAAGATTGCCTGCTATATAATCGTATGCTTTCCTCTTTTTTCAAATCTCCACATCTCTTCTTAATGAATATTTAAATTCTACAAAGAGTTTGTCACGATTACAAACAAACTTCCTTACAAAGAATAATGATTTTGAGGGAAGGTTTGGCAAGGGTATTGAAAGGTTGCTTTGGGCGTAAAGATCCATTAAAAAGAAGAAAGATAGTATTCAAGTTTTACAGAGAAAAGTGTTTGTATTAATTTTATAGCTGATATTGTAAAAGATTCATACTTTTTAAAAATTGCTAATTCAACCATCAAATCAGAAGTGTGAAGGCACAGATCCTACACATGTTAGAATGTAGAAGAGGCAGTGCTGAATACATGGGAAAGCTCAGGCTTCAGTTCCCAAAATGATCCTTATATTACTCCATGATTCCTACTCTGTCACTCAGTCAATGGATATTAATTTCCCTACAAAGCACTAGGGACCACACAGCTGCTAGCTATTTTGTAGGCTCTTCACTTTAGGGGGAAAACAAACCCTTACAATTCAGCACAAGAGAAGCTTCTTGTGAGTCCATATTTTGAGGCCTGTGTGCAATAATAAAATTTGTTCTTTCCCTTTGTGAAGTAAACAAATAATGTTGCAGAAACCTTTAGAAGAAAAACTAACATACAAAGGGATTTGGAAAAACACCTTCACTTTAGAAGTCACCTTGTTGAATAGCATGTAACCTTTAGAAAACCATGTAACCTTTAGAAAATCCTTGAAATCCTTTTGGGTTCATTGACACTGGAACTGGTAAAGATGGAAGTTGACTGTATTAGCTTCTTCCACATGTCATCTCTGGAGGTTCCAGGAGAAAAACAACAGATTCGGGGACATAAACACACATTCCTTACAATTTTAGAGTTTTCATCAACTTTCAACACCTTGAGAACATTTTAAATGAACATCAAAACCAATGAGCAGTTGAATGTTCCTGGAAATAAAGAATTGGTCTTGCTCTAATTACTCTGCTAATACGGATAGATTTAAAGCTATATAGATTTAAAGGGACAGCATCTACATTTCCTTAGAATTTGTTTTGTACAAAACTAAAGCATTATTTTACTTGAATATTTGGGTCTTAATTTCCCAACAGGCTTGTTAGTAGACATTGTAGTTTATCTCCTGAAGAGAAAACCATTCTGTTTGACAGCTAGTCCTGACCAAAACAAAGAAAATAGTTGGAGATTAATTTGGAATAGCAGCTGAAATCCAGAATTAGTGTGCTATTATTTTGATGTGGGATCACTAAATTGCAGTGTATTGAAATTGGCTTGTAATTTGGTTTTCAGTTTAATTTTTCATCAGAGCCTGCCAAAATCTCTCTCTGTCTCCCTCTGTCTCTCTGTCTCTCTCTGTCTCTCTCTGTCTCTGTCTCTCTCTGTGTCTCTATCTCTGCCTTCTATAATTTCATCCTTTTTATTGGGATTAGATGATAAGTTTATGGACTTGAGACCAGATGATTTTAAGTAAACAAGAGGTTAAACAATTTCCCTATCTAATGTTCTCAACCAAATATAATGTTAGCATACTATCAGATGTATTTCATTTTTTTCTTGAAAATGAGATCTTCAACTGGCCAAATGTTTATCATACAAAGGTAAGTGTGGATTTAGAGAAAGAGAAAGTTCATCAAAAAAGACTGTTGCCTTAGGAAGAATGTCTCAACTCTCTTAGGTCTGTAAGTGTCTTAAAACACAAAAAAAGATATAAAAAGCAGTTTGCTTCAATGGGAATGTCTTCCAAATAATAGTGGAATATTGATTGCATCAATACACTGAGATACAGGAGATTTCCATCACAATGGTCTTCATTCACCAGTCCTTTCAAGACCATGCACACTCTTCCTCCATCTCTAGCACTTAATTTTTGTAGTCTCTAGCATACACACCATCTCTATAAATCTGATGTTCCCAAAATATTACATAATGGAGTAGTTTTTTGTTTTCATCCTCATGACACTCTAGAAATTCATTCAGACTGATCCATTTATTGATATTTTGTTCTCTTATTTTTCCATTGGATATATCACTACTTTTATTCTATTTGTTAATTCAATAATTAAAGGAAAACTGCTGTACTCTCAATTTGGGGCTACTATGAATAAAATTTCTATAAATTTTTGAATACAATTTTTTGTATTCAACAAATTTCTAGAACAAATTTCTAGAAGTGCATTAGTTGTTTATTTGGTAATTTAGTATTTACTTTGTTAATAAATTGAAACGTCTGTCATAATAGTCATAATTTCTAATAAAGTTGACAGCAATGTTCAGTGGTCAATTTGTTCCACAACCATATCAACATTCAGCATTACCAGTAGTTTTAATTTTAGCTATTCTAGTAGGTGCCAAACAATATAAAAATGGAGATGTAACTACAAACAAAGTTGAATATCTTTCCATGTGTTTAAAATAACTCTGTCCTCTTTGGTAAAGCACTTATTTTAATAATATTTGGCCTAAGTCATATTTTAATTCTTTTATCTCTATGAATATAAAATAGTTGTACAAGAGCCAGGCACTGGTGGCTCATGCCTGTAATCCTACCTACTCAGGAGGCTGAGATCTGAAAATCAAAGCCAGCCCAGGCAGGAAAAGTCCATGAGACTCCTGTCTCCCATAAACCACTAAAAAACCTGAAGTGGCACTGTAGCTCAAGTGGTAGAGCACTCACCTTGAGCTGAAGAACACAGGGACAGCACCCAGGCCCAGAGTTCAAGTCCCACGACCAAAAAAAAAAAAGTTGTACAAAAGACTTTATTGTAACATTTCCATACTTGCATACAATGTATCTTATCAGTTGATTGGTTGATTGAGACAATCCTAGGGATGAGGCTTGAACTCCTAACCTGGGGCTCTGTTCCTGAGGGTTTTTTTTTTTTTTTTGATCTATAGCTCCACTTTCAGCAGTTCAGTACCTAATTAGTAATGAGTTTCACAGACTCTTCTGCCCAGTCTGGCTTCAGATGGTGATCCTCATATCTGTCTTCTGAGTAACTAGGATTATAGATATGAGCCACCAACTCCCAACTCTTACTATATACCTTAGTCAACTCATTTCCCTTATTATTCTCCCTCTTCCCCTCCAAACTTCCTAAAACAATGTCACCACATTGTTCTATTTTCTATATTTGAATGAACTACTTTTAAGACATTGATCCTCATTCACTCTCTTAGTTAGCTTTCTCCTTCTCAAGGGTAATCTCTTCCCCAACAGAACCTGCTTTACTTTCCTGGCATTTTTTACATTTTTTAACTCATATATATTATACCAAGGTGTTCTGCCATGATCATTCAGATGCACATGTGCTAAATTTTTATCGGAATATGCCTTTCTATTGTTGTCCTTTTATCTTACTGTCCAGCATATTATTGATTATGAATTTTCATTGAGATTCTTCATATATCTTCATACATAGTTGCAATTTACTTAGAAATTATTCACCTTTCATCTTTCTTTTCCCTTCTCATTTCTCCTTCATCCCTTAATAGTCCCATAATTAGAAGCATCTATATATATGTATATATACATATACATATACATATATTTCCATGAATATATATGTCTTTTAGACCTAGCTTCCAAGCTTTTTGAGCTTGCTGTATAATGCTCAACATCATATTTTCCATTCCACTGATTTTATTGAAAATTACATGACAATTTTTCTTAGCAGGTATGAAATATTGTGTGATGTATTTTTTACCACATCTTCTTTATCTCACCCATCTGTTGCTGGACACCAGGGCTGATTCCACAACGTGGCTAATACGAACAGATCACAAACATATAAGTGTCTCTCCTATATAGTGATTTGTACTAGTTCAGATACATGCTAAAGAGTAATGGTGGAGTAATAACGTTGCCTCTATGTTTAGTTTATTAAGGATCCTCTATCCTGATATCAACAGTGTTTGCACTACTTTATATTCCCAGCAAGTCTGTATGTCCATGCCTTCAGCCTCTATACTTTAATTAAAATAAATTTACATTAGCTTTTCCAGTAGGGTACAAAAATATTAAAATTACACTATTTTAAATGAATATGTAACAATAAAATGATGTACTCTGTTGTATTATTTTAATAAAATCAGAAGACTAATTTATTGTGTAATGTCAATATATATTTATAATATTTTGAAAACTATATCCATATTTTTCTAGTATTAAAGTGGGACATATACATTAAGAATATATTTATTATTATTACTATTTCTGTTTTTAATGTCAAGGTGATATACAGAAGAGTTATAATTACATAAGCAAGGTAATAAGTACATTTCTTGTCAAACTTGTTACCCCTTTCCTCATTTTTCTCCTACTTTTCCTCTCCTCCACCCCCGCCCCCAAGATGTACAGATCATTTACAATATATTGTCTTGTGTCTATCCCTGTTGCATTTCTAAACATAAATCTGAACCTTACCTGGGAGGGGATAGGAGTTAGGATTAAAAACAAACGTACTAAAGAAACTATTTCATTGCACAAAATACATTGGATTTATCATACCATGTGGCGAAATTTGAACATAGACTGAATATCTGGGCAAGAGAATAAATCTCAACACTGCAGTATCAGGAGTGACTTTTTAAAATATCTATAGCTGGTATGCTGAAGTTCTTAGTGGAGATCAGTCCCGATTACATCCCACACCCTCGAGCACTTCAGACATGAATATGGCATCTCACCCAGACAGGCTGCAGCTAACTTGCATCACTATGGACTTTGAATTTCCAGTTGTCAAATATGATTTCTGGTTGTCAATTGAATTTCCAGTCATCAAATATGACTGGGCACGGTCCCTTAGCTTCTACTCAAGGCTGGTATCTGCCCACTTGAGCCACACCTGCACTTGTGCCATTTTTGGTGATTAATTGGAGATAAAAGTCCCATTGTCTTTGTTCCTCGGCTTACTTCAAACTGAGATGTTCTGAACTCAGCCTCCTAGTCTAGGATCACAGGCATGAACCATCTGTAGCCAAATTGTCCCATGTTTTTATTATTTTCATATCTTATTTCTGCTCATTTAGTGCTAAAGTCATAATTATATCCTGTGTATCTTTATACTAGTTTCTCTTGCCTCTTAACATTACTGCTTAATTCAAACTAATAAATCTCCTATAATATTTAGATAGATAGAGGTAGAGAGAGAGATAGAAAAATAGATGTGAACATATGATCTACATCCAACCAATTGGACTCTTCTTTTCTTCCTTTCTTACATTTTCTAATGATGAAAGTCTCTTAATGCCTGGTAATGAAGTGGTCAGAAAATGAGGTGAGAGTATCTCAGGTCCATCTGTTGTCATTTGATGAAAACTGGTCAGTGGTACAAAGAACATATGAAGGAAACAAATAGAAGAACCAGAAATGGAATGAAGAGAAAGAAAGTTTGTAATGTGATGGGTTTACTCCTAGTCATTTCTATTTGTATTTTCACAGTTCTTTGTTTTATAACACAATACAACCCTCAGTTTTCAGGGAAGGTTCCTATCACAAGCAGGAAGAACAAAGCTGGCTAGGATAATCACCTATCATTACCTTTATCTGATAGACAGATTGGCTTTCTATTCATATTTATTTATACCTTTCCCCATCCTTCTTTCAGTTAAAATGTATGAATTTTGTCTTTGATTTTATAGCCTGTTTTTAAACATCACAGCCTGAAAAACTTCTGTGACACTCAGAGAAAGAAAACAACATAGCTGACAAATTATAAATTGATAACAGTTTGCTTACTTGCGAAATTATCATGTTAGAAGGTTGTGGTTATTTTCTTGGTTTGTTGAGTTCTCAGTAGTATTATAATGATGCAAATTAATATGATTTTATTTCCCTAAAGGGTGTCATCTATGTTTTTCATTCCTTGTAAACTGGAAAAAGTCAGAGAAAAAGAAATAATTTGTCATTGTGACTTTCTAGAATTTGCTTAGCATTCTAAATTCTTACATTAGGATTTTTTCTCTTCAGCTCCATTTATAGTATTCCAAAACTGCTGAGAAATTATCCCCTCAAAGAAAATAAGTTCATATGCTTAATAGCTATGCTCAGATAAGAATCCTAATCTATGCCTTATAGAATTATTCTAAAGATAAAATGAGCTGTCTTGTCTCTCCAATTACCTCGAAAACTCCTTGAACATAAAAATTCTGTCTTTTGTTTTTTGCTCTTTACGTTGTGCCAGCAGAAAATTTTCTTCTCATAAAAGGACTGCTAAATTGTTATTGACCAATTAAGCTGAACATAGGAGTCTTTCCTCTTTCAGTACTTTATTCTAGAGCTTTTTGTTGGAAAAGTCAAGGTAGATAGGTGTCCAGTGGAGGAATGGCACAGGGGTTCGGAGCCATACAGAGTGCAAATCTCCGCACACCAGAAATGGCAGCAGAACTTGGGAGCAGTTCAAACAGTGTAACATAAAGAGAAAACAAGTGGAAAGAGGAGAGACTCCTCCACAGTGGGAAGAACGTGCTAGAAATTAACTCAGATTCCACACAGGAAGAAGACTGCATCCACACAGGGGAGGACATAAAAGAAGATACAGGTTGACCCATTGCAACAATGAGATGTACAAGATACAATGTCGAACAATGAACTTTACATCTTTGGAGAGGTGGGGCGGGGGGAGATGGGAGGGCAAGAATGGTAAGGAAAAAACAAAGGAGGAGGCAACAATGCTTGATAAGAAATGTACTCGTTATCTTGCTCATGTAATTGTAACCCCTCTGTATGGTATTTTCACAATAAAAAACATTAACAAAAAGAAGTGGGAAATTAGACATATAGAATGGGTTTGATTAAATAAAAAAATTTCTTTTTTTAAAAAAAATGGCTTGTAGCAGATTTAAATAAAGAACAGTACAAGACACTAAGCATAGCATAGGTGTCTTTCCTATATAAGGGTTTCAGTCCATGGTATGATGATTGCCTTACTGGTCCAGGGCAGGAAGTCAGAGTTATATAATGCTGCTGCCAAAGGTAAACAATTTGAATCTAAACACAGGGAAAACAGCCTCAAACAGTAATGCTGCCACCCTCAAAAGTTAAGATAAAATTGAGAAATTGGGCAGATTAAAGTAACTGAAGAGAGATAATTGTGCAATGTGCAATAACTACATCACTTTGTCATGCATAAATTATATTATTAAGGAAATGGGTGAGATTTGAATGGATGTGGATTAATCAATGTTATCTTTCAGTGTTTGTGCTTTTATTGTGGTTATGAAGAAGTAGGTTCTAAATTATAATAGTCTTATCTACTGCTATCTATTAAGTACTATGAACTCATTTATACAATTGAAATATTAGATTATCACGACAAATTATTTAGGCAACTTAATCTCAAAAGGATCACAGAATAATGTTGCTTGCCTTGTACATCTGACATTTATGTAAATTATTACTACAAAACTACTAGGAATACTATTTATGGACATCAAGAACATTAAGTTGGCCTGTCATACATACACAATGAAAACCATTACAGGCACTCCACAATAAAAACCATAAGACAAACATTCATTTTGCTATGTGTTTCATATCTACTGTGCTGCCCGTATGCTCCTAAGTAGAAATCAAATGTTATCTTTACATAAAAAAAAGAAAAAACAGAGATGAAACTGCAGGAGTAATATGTTTGTAAGAAGCAATCATTACATTTGTTCTATTCAATGAGCGATTTAATTCTTGACTTCTGTTGCTTTGCACTGAAAGACAAGAACAGAGCTATTACAATTTCCTGGCTGTTCCTGTCAGTCCACAGCTTTGTGAGTACCTGAAGAGCTATATCTTTCTTTGATTCTGCTTTACCTACCCAATGCTTATATATTCTTACAAACAACCTTTCATTAACCTGTTGCTTAGAGAGAAAATAAGAAAAGTGGCGGGGGAGTGGGGAGGGGGACTTTTGCCATGGATTGTTTAGCTTCAGCTTGATGACCATAGAAATGATCACTATCATTTAAAGTAAGCCATACTAAGCCAGGGCGCCCAGTGAGACATATCAGCAGGAGTGAAGACACAGCAAACGAGAAAAAGCTATACATTGTCACAAGAGCAAGACAGAAAGCAGAGTATATAGCGATCAGGTTTTAGTCTATAGGCTATATATGCTAACCTTTCCCTTCTAGTCCTCTTCTATGATACCTGCCCTTCCAGGGTGTCTGTATTCCAAAGATCTCTATGACCTTTGCTTATTTTGCAGGACACTTAACCAAATGAGAATATTTCCAGAGGCTCAGATGGGCCTATTAAAAGCCCCTCTAGAAAATCAAGCTAGCAGAGAATCAGACATTGGATTGCAGAGCGTAGATTCAGAAGCAAAGCAAACTGAACTGAAGGCAAAACAGAAAAGGAGAGGGAGAGGAGTGGAAAGATCAAGCAGTTCTGTAAAGAAACTAAACATGTTACCCACATTCTCCAGCTGTGATTCTTATTACAGCTTTACATTATGTCCTTGTCTTTCATGTGACCCCCTTGGATCTTCTGACACAGTATTTCCTTTTGTGCTGTAGATATGTTAGATAATTTGTGTTCCTTACATTCAAAGTATGGCAAAATGTGAGTGCAGCACATAAAACCAACATCTGCCAAATGCACAGTGATGGTTGAACCAGATACTTTAGCCTTAACAACAAGAGGAACACAAAATCAACTCAACTAATTTACAAATGCCTCATTATTACATCTTGTTTGTACAAGGGGGAGTTTCAATGTGACATTTCCATACATTCATGCAAGGTCCTTTAATCAAAGTCACTCTCCATTTCAATCCCTTTGCTCCCTTTCTTTAAACATTTTCAACAGGTTTACCGTCTGGTTTTCATATACATACATAATATATTTTGACCATGTTTACCTACTTGGTTGACCCCTCCCCCACTGGTATTTATCCCTCTACAAAGCCAAATTTTATTGTCCACCTGTTTTTTTTTTCATTTTTAGCAACTATTCATTAGGCAAAGGTGTTTCACCATGGTAGTAAATCACATATGCACAATATTATACTTAAGGCAGATTCACCTCATCTCCTGTTTTCTCCCTCCCCAACTCCATAAATTTAGCTCTAGTGAGTTTTCTTCTGCTGTTTTAATAGATAGACATGATGTGTTTCAAGACTCAACTGAAGCAAAACCTATTCATCTTAACTCCAGTATTAACAACTTAGAAGTTGTAAGTGTTGAGAACAGAACACTTTCAGTGGAGTTCTGGGGTCACAAAAGTGGGCTGAGGAATGAATGGAGGTATAAAACAAGTCAAAGTAAGTGCAGATGAATTTTGCATCATTTCTGAGACTGAAAATGGTGAATGGCATAGGTTGATGAACAGAAAAATTGTCACTTTTTTTGCCCAGGAAGACAGATATAACCTAAAATTTAGGTATATAAGAAACAAAAGGAGTAAATGATAATGTATGATTAATTATGGCTATTAGTTGAATGCCTACTGCTGTGCTGAGTTCCATTCTGGGAACAAGGTTCAAAGTTGTGTCTTATAAAAATCAAAGAGTAGGAGAACCATAAAGACAAAGAAAATGTCATAAATAAGATATAGCATATTGATGGGATATAGAATTTGAGAATCCCAGAATGTGCTGCTCTTCTAGAGAATTCAATGATTCTTTCTCATGCTCATTTATGAGACTTAAAAATTATTTGTTGAACCTAGGTACAACTCAGTAGGCAAGCCCATTCTGTGAAGTCTGTGTTGCCTATTTCATCTCTCTTCAGGTGGATTTCCTTTTCACTTTCTTGCAGTGTCTTCAAATAAACAGCAGTGTCTATTTAAGCCCAACTTAGTCTTTCTCTTATTATTGGTGTGTGTGTGTGTGTGTGTGTGTGTGTGTGTGTGTGTGTGTGTGTGTGTGTGTGTGTGTGTGTGTGTGTATTAGGGCTTGAATACAAGACCCCCTGGGTACTGTCCCTTAATTATTATTTTTTGCTTTCAAGGCTTGTGCTATACCACCTGAGCCACACTTACACTTCTGGATTTTGAGTGGTTAATTGGGAGATAAGAGTCTCATGGACTTTCCATCCCAGGAGAGCTTTAAACTGTGATCCTTATATCCTAGCCTCCTGAGTAGCCAAAATCACAGGGGTGAACCATCCCTTCAAGGCTTGTTTGTTTCTTGAGGCAAGGTTTCATTTTGTAGTCAAGGCTGGCTTCCAATTCTTGAACCTTCTGAGTACTGAGACTACAGGTATTTGTTACCAGGCTGCTGGCTAGTTTTTTTGCATATGCTCTTCAGGAATGTTATTTCTATTCTGGAGCTTCAAAAATACTCTCCTACATATTTTTTCATAGAAGCTTCATTATTTACTTTACATATTTACATACACAAAACATTTTGATTGAATTTTGTGCATGAGTTTCGAAGTGGTCAAGGTTCATTTGTTTTCATCAGGATATCAATTGATCCAGCATTATGTGTTGAAAAAACAATCTCTCTCAACTGAAAGGTAGTGGCACATTATTATATACCAAAGAAATATGTATATGGAATTTCAGATACTTATGATCCTTGCACTGATATCACAGCATGTCAATTTCATTGAATATAGCAAACCTTGAATTTTCTTTTCTTTAGATGTTTTGTCTATTAAATATCTCCTCCTTAAATTTTTGACTCTACTTTTAATAGTTTTGGTTCTGTGTTTGTTTTGTTTTGTTTTGGTGGTGCTAGAGATTCAACCTGAATCTTGTTCATGCTAGTCAATGCTCTACCACCAAACTGTAATCACACCCTGACTCGTATCTTTTATACACTACTATATTAGCACAAAGAGAATCAATATATTTCTCTTTTTGGGTGAGGGTTAGAGTTTAGTAAGGCTATATTTAGTAAAGGAGGAAGAAAAAAATTTAAAGTAGGGGAAAGAAGAATATCTCCTGCTGGAATATATGTGATGAGAGCAGAGAAATGCCTAACAACTTTCTCAAAGGGTTGGGCCCTGTAACTCATGGCTATAATCCTAGCTACTGAGATCTGAGGATTTTAGTTCTAAGCCAACTTGGGTAGAAAAGGCTGTGAAACTTATTTCTAATTAAACATCAAAGAGCTAGGGCTAGGAAGTGGCTCAATGGTAGAGCGCCTGCCTTGCATGCATGAGGCCCTGGGTTCAATTCCCCAGCACCACATAAGCAAAAAGAAAAAAGCCAGAAGTGGCGCTGTGGCTCAAGTGTTAGAGCACTAGCCTTGAGCTGAAGAGCTGAGGAACAGCACCCAGGCCCACAGTTCAGGCCCCACGACTGGACCCCCCCCCAAAAAAAAAACCATCAAAGAGCTAGATGTGGAAGTTGGACTCAAGTGGTAGAGTGCCAGAGTGCCAGCCTTGAGGGAAACACACACACACACAGACACACACACACAAAAAAACTAAGGGACAGCACCCAGGCCATGAGTTCAAGTGCCAGTATTGTTACAAATAAACAATTTTTTAAAATGAAGATCAGTACAATTCAGTATTCTTTTCTATTCTTTTCTGCATTGCACAAGTCTACACTTTCTTAACTCACTGCCAAACACTGATAGAGCTTATGCTAATTTAATACACTAATTCAATCACAATAACTTTTAAAATTTAATCAAGCAGGGGTTTTAGTTGTATAATTGAGAGTATTAAAGGAAGTACTCAATGATTAAATGTGTCTGCCTGAAATAGTAGGAGATATCTGATTGCCCATCTCAGACTGTGTTTATGATTAAATACAAGTGACAAGTTTGTTTTATAAAACAACTAATATAGCTTTTTTATTTTTTCTGCTATCACAGCAGCTCCTAGTCAGGTTTTAATGATGCAATAATATTTGGAAGTCCAATAGGAAACTAATTTTTCCCCACATTTTGTAAAGGTCTAATAGGTTACTTATTAATTAGGACCCTTGAGTATTTATATCTGTTTTCACGAATTCTTAAAATTCAATAAAAAAATTAGGCAGAACATACCACAGCTCAGCTAGAGCTGACTGATACAAAACACTTTAGAAGTTATGTGATTAAATATTTCCTAATATTTATTCAAATTCCAGAGTATATATGCATTAACCAAAACTACAATTATATTCTAGGAAAAAAAAGCTGTTCTTAAAATGATTTGTCTTGCCTAAGTACAAATATAGGAGTTTCTGAATTAACAAAATGATAGGAAGGACGTGAAATAATTCTTCTACTCTTCTGCAGACATAAAAGTTATGCAATGTATTTGTCAACTAAAATAAAATATGGTGTGTGTGTGTGTGTGTTGTGTTGTGTTGTGTGTGTGTGTGTGTGTGTGTGTGTGTGTGTGCACTCCAGTTTTAAGGCTTGAACTCAGAGACTGGGAAGAGCCTTGTGACTCAAGGCCAGCACTTTACCTGGAGCTACAACTCGAGGCTACTGCTGCTTCTTTTCTTTTCTTTCTTTTTTCTTTCTTTTCTTTTTTTTTTTTTTGATATTTAATTGGAGATAAGAGCCTCATAGGACTCATCTGCATCCTCAGATGATCCTCAGATCTCGGTCTTCTGAGTAGCTAGCATGACAGGCATGAGCCACTGGTATCCAGCAAGATTTTTTTTTCCATCTATGAAATTTAGGAATTAGTTTCCTGAAACACTATTGAAAAGTGTAATATAGAGATGTTTGCCAATAGACTCCATATGGATGTTGAAAGTTTAAACTATTTTTCATAATACTGTAATTGACCTTCCAGAGGGGAAAAATTAACGCAGATAACTCTTAGTAGTAAAGTCAATTTTAACCTTATTTCCATAACTTCCTTTGGGAGAAAGCAGTTTCTAAGAAACAGTCATTATAGACCAAACTTAGGAAGTTGTCTTTCAACTGTAATCAAAGCTGAACAACTTGCTTGCATTCAATCGTTTGAGTAATCCTCCAGCTGGGCATTTTGCTAGTTAATTGAAGGTAGAATCTTTTGGATTTTTTTTGGTCTCAGCCACCTGTATAGCAAGGATACCAAGTGTAAGCCACCAACATCCAGCTTATAGTCAAAGTTTTAATAATTTAAGAAAAGTAA
This sequence comes from Dipodomys merriami, assembly GCF_024711535.1. NCBI lineage: Eukaryota > Metazoa > Chordata > Mammalia > Rodentia > Heteromyidae > Dipodomys > Dipodomys merriami. The sequence goes on along the minus strand of NW_027205182.1, from coordinate 422,551 downwards.
AACTACAGTGTTTGAAAGAGTTTAAAAACTCTAGGAAATAATAACTAAATAAATGTTCAGTACTTTGTGATAATATTGATTGTTATTAACTAAATTAATGCTTGATTTTAAAAAAGTGCTTCGGCTGGGGTTTCAACTCCTTTATTCGGCTTCCTTAGGTTTTCTTACTCCTCCCCCAAAGTTGGTGCTCTATCCTTGAGCCACAGCCTCACTTCCTGCTTTATGCTGGCTAATTGGAGACAAAGTGTCTCAGACTGGCTTCAATCCCAGATTCTCAGATCTCAGTCACCTGAGAAGCTATGATTACATATGTGAGACACCAGGCTCAGGTGACAACATTCAATTTTGAAGTAATTCTAATTGTTTACTTACCTGGAAGAAACATGAATTGAAGGAAATGTAAGATGTAAAGACTAGGACCCATACAAGAGAAAGGAAAAATGAGTAGAAAGTTTTATACAATAATCTTGAATCTTGATTTTTTTAAAAATAAAAAACAAAAAACTTACTGCAGTGTGAGATGTTGGATGTTCCACCTATTTTGACCTTAACTATGGACAGAAAGGAAAAACCAAAATGTCTCCCCCAAATTCCTAACTGCAAACTAGCCTTATTCACTTCGATCTTAGCTTTCAAATAGTACTACCCAATTGTTTTGCAGCACCACACCACATTTAATTTAAAATAGTCCTGAAATGGTAAAAAAAAATTTTTGATATATTAGAATATTTAAAATAATTTTAATATATACATATGGGCCAAAAGGCTATAAAAGTAGCCAAGTATATTTGAAAAATGACCAAGTAGAAGTTTTTAAATAGCACTGTATTGAAAGTATTTGAAAGTTGAGAGCAATTTTTAATTAAAATAAGGTGTCTTTGTGTTGTCCAAACTGTTTTGAAACCTATGGGCTTACGTAGTTCTCTCATCTCAGCCTCCTGCATAGTTGGGAGATTACATAGCTGGGCCACCACACATAGTTCAACTGATAGTTAAACATAAAATTTAAATAGCCAGATAAATCCACAAAACATATTACTATAATAAAAGGAAATATTAATGTAAGGAAAAGTAGACAAAGAGGAAAAGATATAATTTCAAATTTTCATCTAAATAGTTATCTAAGGGGAAAAATAATACACAGGGAAAAAAGAAAAAAATAAAATTCCAGTACTACAATCTTTAATTATCAGATGGTAGAATCTCAGCATTTCCAGAATATTAAATAATAGGAAATCAATAACTATACAAGTAAAACAGAAATGTCTAAACATAAGAATGAAAGTTAAAGATATTCACAGAGCAAAGACAGATGAGATAGAATTACATAATTTAGCAACTGATCCTGTTTGTCTCCATAGGAACAGTACACTTTCTGTTAAATACTTCTGTGGATATTCTTTGGGTCTTATGATGGGTAGAAATTAATCACTGACATGTATATTGGACTCAGTCATATTACTTACATTGGCTAAGGATATTTAGAAGAACAATCTCTAAATAGAGACAAATTACAATTTAAGAGTTGGTCATGATTTCTCTTCTGAATTTTCCCATGAGAAGTTCTTGACCTTGCTATTCCGGTTATACAAGATAAAACGAGACAACTGACTTTGCATCAATTCTCTAGGACCAAACTTAGTTAATGATAAACTTTATCAGCATACTTTCCAGTCACAATATGGATGCATGATTTTTTTTTCTAACCCCTAGGTTTTTAGTGAATAGGTTTTTTGTTTTTGTTTTTGTTTTTTTTTTTTTTTTTGTCGGTCATAGGGCTTGAACTCTGGGCCTGGGTGCTGTCCCTCAGCTCTTCAGCTCAAAGCGAGCGCTCTACCACTTGAGCTACAGCGCCACTTCCGGTTTTCTGGTGGTTTTATTGGAGATAGGAGTCTCACGGTCTCTCCTGCCCGGGCTGGCTTTGAACCGCGATCCTCAGATCTCAGCCTCCTGAGTAGCTAGGATTACAGGCGTGAGCCACCAGCGCCCGGCATTAGAGAATAGTTTTAAAATAGTATTGAGACAAAAGCTAACCAACCCGGATGTTGACTACAGTGAACTCACTTTAGTTGCCTTTTCAAAACAACAACAACAACAAAGAACTAAAATATGTCAGTGGATTGATAACAACTCTGTAGTAATCAAGGTGAAAAAACTGTATCAGAAGGTATACAACACTGTTAGAACTAAGTCAAGAAGCCGAAAAGTGATCATCTGTGTTATGTATTTATGTAGTAGAAAAAAAAATGATGAAAATAGATAAGATCATGTGAAAGCTGCAGTGAGTATGCAATAAGTTTTAACAAAATGTAAAAAGCACCAACTGATTTCTTTACTTTCCCTTTTTTATTTTTTATCAGATGTAATGGATAAGAAATTATAAGAATAAGTAGTAAGGAAGCTAGTCAGTTTGTATGTAAAAGTGTACTATGATAAACTAATTCCAACATCACAAACTAAAATTGTTTCTTCAAAATCAAGTGTGAGTCAGCACTAGAGGCTCATGCCTATAATCCTAGTTTATCAGAAGGCTGAGATTTGAGGATAGGAGTTTGAGCCAGCTTGAGCAGAAAGAGCCCTAAAGACTTTGTGCAATTAACCAGCAAAATGCCAAAAAAAACAGAAGTGTGGCTCAAGTGGTACAGCACCAGCTTTGGGAAAAAATGCTAAGTGAGAGCCTAAGGACCTGGATAAAAGCCCTAGTACTAGCACAAAGAAACAAAACATCACAATAAATCAGTGACCTTTACGTTTTCCCTGTGAAGGGAATCATGTCCCAAGTTCACACGTACAGAAGAGTTTAGGATAATAACCAAAAGTAGGAATAGAACACCCCTCCTCTTCACAAATTGTTAAGCTTGTCGTAATTCTTAACTTGGAGGGGAGGATATAAATCTGGTTTATGAATTTTCTAACATTTGAAGTCTTATGGTTATTTAGCAGCTCTAGTTTGGATTAGCTTTCACAAAAGTCATAAAGGTAATATTAGATTCTTTCAGTTGCCATGAAATGAACCACAGGCTGGTGGTTTAACATAATGAAAATCACTCTCCTACTTCTGCAGCCCAGGCCTTACTCCCCATGAAGCCTAGAAGAAAGAATCCTCCTGGTACTCTAGTAGCTCTAGGTAGTTCACGGCATTCTTTGCTTGTAACAACATGTTTCCAGAACTGTGGGATGTGAACAGCTAGGAATGTGCAAACAATTTAGCATTTCCACATCTTAAAGACTAATAGGACTAATAGGAGGTGACAGGGACTACAGAGAAGGAACACAGTCTGAAATGCCAAATCATTAATGCAAATGCATTAATGGAGGATTATATTTGTATGTATGTATGTATATATATATATATATATATATATATACATATGTGGGTGTATCTGTAACTATGATTTCACATATTCTCCAATTTGCTTACTTTTCTTCCTCTTTATATGAAATAAAAATGCTCCTCAGAATTGTACAACCCAAACTACACTATCATTTTGCTTAATAAATGTATCAAATGCGACAGTTTCACAGTGATGACCAAAAGATAAGGTTTACTCTATCATGTTATTCAGAAAAATATATAGCAATATAAATAAGCCCAAGCACTGGTGGATCACCCTTGTAATCTCAGATATTCAGGAGGCTGAGATCTGAGGTTTGCTATTTGAAGCCAGGCAGAAAAATTCATGAGACTATTATCTCCAGTTAACCACTAAAAAGCAAGAAATGGGGTTGTATCTCAAGTGCAGACACTAGCCTTGAGCAGAAAAAGGAAGAGAGAACATGAAGCCCTAAATTCAAGACCCAACACTGGGACAAAAACTGATAATTATAATATGAATGAAAGCATATAATTTTAAATTTAGTATATTCTCTAGAATCAAAGATAAGCTTATCTCCTTAGGCATTCCTTTCTTATATGTACATGTGTACTCATTGTACCTTGCTTTTTTGTTTCATTAGTTTTCCAACTGCTCAAGGTTAAACTTGCACATCAATGAGATTGCATGATCAACCTAGAGAAAAGTCTTTTGATTATGCCTTTTAAATTCGAAGAATAAATTCACTGAGTTACTAAAGAGTCAAATCACCTTGCATTTTTGCAAAGAAATTTACATTACAAATACAAGTAAAATAATCACAAATATATCGCTACATTTGCAATGTGACAATGTCACTTTTCCTCCGACTGTGAAGAAAGAAAAAAATAAAGAGGAGTCACACACCAAAATAGAATTGTTAAAATATTCCTTTTCTCAATCTCCATCAGTCTCCATGAGGGTGTAATTGGTTTCACATTCTTAGTAGGGAAGAAGGAGAAAGGAGGAGGAGGAGGAGGAGGAGGACTAGGACGCGGAGGAGGAAGACTAGGACGAGGAGGAGGAAGAGGGCAAGGGTGGCGACGTAGAACAAGAAGCAAATTAAACTGAGAATAGAGAAAGGCTTTAAGTTGAAGATGTAAAGTATTGACTCTAACTTATTTTCGAAAGAAGGACTTTTGTGGAGAAGAACATAAGAGAGGATATTTTGATATTGGTTGAGTCTCTGATAACTAGCAAGGGATGAAATAAAATAAGCAGAATGTTCATTCAGATATCATTTTCAATTAGAATGGTTTCCAGAACAGCTCCATTAATGTTAATAAATGTGACCACTTCTTTTAGCTATGTGTAAACATTGCAACAAAAAAGGGGGAAAATAGGAATATAAACAATTTATTTGTTTCCTCAGCAGCAAAAACACATTTAACAACATGGTTTAATTCCTGGCTTTTTAGAGGTATGTGCTTTTTGTTTTTTGTTTATCTTTAAGTAGTTGTATAAAGGAGTTGTCACTTAACAAAGGAGTATATGAATATAATGAATCAGAATCAATGTCATCCCTTTAATCATTCTTCCCATTAATATGGTTTTTGAAAGAATAAAACCCAAGCTTTTTGTTTGTTTTATAGTACTGGTGGTTGAACCCATAGACTCACATGCTTCACAAACACTCTACCATTGAATGACACCTCTAGCTCTCACAGAATATAATGAATACAATTTTAATCTTTCCTTTCCTAGAGATAATAACATTCAAATCTATTTTTTTTGTCAGTTGTGCGGCCTGAATTCTGGGCCTGAGCGCTGTCCCTCAGCTCTTCAGCTCAAGGCTAGCACTCTACCACTTGAACCACAGCACCAGTTTTGTCTTTTTCTGATTATGTGGTGCTAAGGAATCGAACCCAGAGCCTCATGCATGCGAGGCAAGCACTCTACCACTGAGCCACCTTCCCAGCCCCTCAAATCTAGTTTTTTTAAACTGGGAAATAATTGTTGAACTTTTTCCTGGTTGTGTGTGTGTGTGTGTGTGTGTGTGTGTGTGTGTGTGTGTGTGTGTGTGCATGTGCGTGTGTGTGTGTGTGTGCGTGTGTGTGTGTGTGCATGTGCGTGTGTGTGTGTGTGTGTGCATGTGCGTGTGTGTGTGTGCGTGCGTGTGTGTGTGTGTGCGTGTGTGTGTGTGTGTGTGTGTGTGTGTGTGTGTGTGTGTGTGTGTGGCATACCAGAGTTACATCATTTAAAAACTTTTAGTACTGCTAGGCAAGCAAAATCCTGGCATATATGAAACACTCTCTTCAAGTGTTTAACACTTGAACATCCACTTCACATATGAAACATCCACTTCATTTTCTTAAAACTAGAAAAGCTATTTTAATAAAAGCTCATATTCAATGCTATAGATCTGTAAAAAGCAGTTTGAAGAAAAACTAAATATTAAGAAGAGCAAAGCATTGAACCCTAGACACAGAAATCTCTGGCCCAGGGATTTCTTAATCTCACAGGCAAACAACATCACCCACACATGCACACACATATAGACATACACACAAAGTCAATACGCCTGTTTCTCCATCAACTTCCTTCCTGTATTTGCTAATGGCCTTCAAGTAGAGCACATATCCTTTTCATCCCTGGTCTTAAAGAGATGTAACTCTTATATCTGTACAAACATTCCCATAAACATTTTTCTTAGATTAAGATGCAGATTAGCTACCTAGGACTTCTACTCATTATTCCTGACTGGAAACAGAAAGTTTAATCTCTCATCTCCATGACAATCTACATAAATGAAGATACCAATTATATCTTTTTGAATTTGCTTCCAGATCTCTACAATAGTTTTAATGGAGGAGTTATATATCTCCTTATCATTATCTTATCAAACAATGAACTAAGGTGATGTTGTCTTATGAGTGTATTTTGATTGTGATTGCTTTTCCTTTGTGCATTGGTAAAATTAGTTAAAAATGGAAGCAGAGAGAAGTATCCACTGGAAGGGACAAGGCTTTAACCAAGAAAATTTGTGTTCTCTGAATCATGGTGATATCAAGGGGTATTTAATAACAAAAAATAAAGATTGGTATGGGAAATGGAAACTGGAAGAGAGTGAAGATAAGGATTATACTGTCCAAAAGAAATGTACTCATTATCTGATTTATAAAACTGTAACCCCTCTGTATATAACTCTTAAAACAATAAAAAAAAGAGTAGTAAAAAACTAAAAACTAAAAATGATCTGCATTCATCTTGGATGCAAAATAGTTTCTTTCCATTTATGTTCTCTCCATTCTCATTTTTTTTATGCTGGTACTGTGGTTTGAGCCACTCCTGAGGACCTTGAGCTCCAGCTTGATTTTTACACTCAAGTCTGAGACTCTACCACTTGAGCCACATCTCCACTTCTGATTCTTTGAGGGATAATTGGAGATCTAAGTCTCATGAACCTTTCTTCCTGGGCTGGCTTTCACCCTCATTCCTTAGATTTCAGCCTCCTGCATAGCTAAGATTATAGGTGTGAGCAATCAGTACTCAGATACTCTCATTGTTTTAATTGAAAAACTAAGAAGTTTTCAATGTACACTTTCAACAGATAGTACTTTGTCTTTCAACTCTGTGCACATATATCATAAAAAAAAGTTACAGAATAGAAACAAATGCCTGCTTTCAGCTAAGTGTCACACAGGGCTGAGGCGTCCATAGGAGATAATGGCACATAACACAATAAACATGAGAAGGTTTTGACACTCCAGTCACTGTGAAAAAAACACAATAGCATTGTCTTTGAAATGTATAAAAACAGGACAGCATTAGTAGTTAATGAAACATGAAGACCTCTTCCAGGATAGAAATACCTTCAGAAAGCTGAGTGTTGATTCTGAATGCTTTGATGCATGATTCCTGGGTCTTTGATAATAGTTACGCATTTGTGCCATGGAAGAGAAAATGTATTATTCTGTGAGCAATTCTTCACCAAATAAAAGAAGTATAAAAATAGCACTAACTAACATTCATCTGATTTTTTTGGTAAGGCCATAAACTTAAATAACTCATTGGCTAACTCATTGGCTTTTTTAATATCTTGAGCTGTCTTAAAAATTTTTATTTTTAACATGTGACATCACTTTTGAATGTGACACATTGAGAAAATGACCTTTTTAATGGAAGTCATTTAATATTTGAAATATAATCACAAGGAAACAGCAAAATTATCTTGAACAATTTATAAACTAAGCCAGAAACAAAGGGCAACTGCTTTTACTAATACATGTGCTCACTGTTTTATTTGATTCAGATGTAGATCCTCTACATAAAGGTACTAAAGGCCAAATTGCCACCACAGCATGAGCCAACATTTCTAAGCTGACTGGCTTCTAGTCCACTTTGTAGAGGCAACAGATTTCTCTGCTGTGGAGAGTATCTGCATATCACAGACTGCACCTGATGCCTTCTCCATTCAGAAAGAAAGAGTTATCATTATTTCAAGAAATAAGAAAGTCCAAATTGTTTATGGTTTAAAACAGGATCAGGGAAATCTAACTAAATGTGTTTTTTTTTTATTAATGTTGTTTTTTGTTGTTCCCAGCACTGCGGCTTGAACTCAGGACCTCATGATCTAGCTTATCTGTTTCTGTTCAAGACTAGCTTTCTACAACTTGAATCATTCCTCCACTTATAGCTTTTGGCTGGTTAATTGGAGAAAAGAGTCTCTTAGATTTATCTACCTGGGCTGACATCCCACCACAACCCTCAGATCTCAGCTTCCTGCGTAGCTAGAATTACAGCCACTGGTGCGTAGGTGAAGAAATGAATACTAATCCAAGCTGTACCTATTACTTCTAGGATTGTGAGCAAGTCATTTAAGCTCAGTGCATCACAATTTCATTGTTTTTAAAATGGGTGTAATAGAGGAAGTTGGAGGAAGATGGTGGAGGAGAAGCTGGAGGCTAAACAAGCTCTAGCGTAGAAAGCAGGTTTAGTGTTCCAGTGAACAGTCCTAGGCCAGAGAATCACACAAAGTGTGCCATCACAGGACAGAGAGTTTGGACAGAGAGGGAAAATCCAGGCAAGGAGACAGATCTGAGCACTTGCTGGTTGCCATGGTGGCGGCAGTGGTGGCAGTAGCCAACAAAACTGCAACACAGAAAGTCCAGGACAAAGGTGCCAGACGAAGCTGGTGAGCAGATTCTACTCAACACCAGCAAGAACTGACAAGGAGCAGGTATCTTCATCCTGCAGATCACAGACTAGAGATGACCCAGGAACCAAGAATTAAAAACCCAGAAATGAACCTCCAGACCTATAGCCATCTAATCTTCGATAAGGGAGCTAAAAAATAGAATGGAAGAAAGACAGCCTCTTCAGTAAATGGTGCTGGCAAAATTGCTTAATCACTTGTAGAAAAGTAAAGCTAGATCCTTATATATCACCCTGCACCAGAATCAACTCCAAATGGATCAAAGACCTTGGAGTCAAAACAGACACTCAGAAAACATTATAGGATGGAATAGGGGAAACCGTAGGTCTCCTTGACAGAGGCCAGAATTTTCTTAAAAGAGACCCAGAAACACAACAACACATCAAAGAAAGGTTGGACAAATGGGATTGCATGAAATTGCAGAGCTTCTGCATGGCAGAAGATCAATAGAAAGGCCATGGAATGGGAGATCTTCACTAGGCATACAATGGACAAGGGTCTCATATCTAAAATATACCTGGAACTCAAAAAATTAAATCCCCCAACAACAAATTCTCAGAGAAACAACTGCTCAATAAATAAGTGGGCTAAAGACTTAAAGAGAAACTTCTCTGAAGAGGAAAAAAGGATGGCCAATAGACACATGAAGAAATGCTCAACCTCTCTAGCCATAAAAGAAATGAAAATCAAAACAACATTGAGATACCACCTCACCCCAGTTAGAATGGTTCTAATCAAGAATTCTAATAACAACAGATGCTGGAGGAGATGTGGCCAGAAGGGAACCCTACTGCACTGTTGGTGGGAGTATAAACTTGTTCAACTACTTTTGAAAGTAGTATGGAGATTCCTCATGTGACCCAGCAATCCCACTTTTGGACATTTACCTAAATGATCACAAACAAGACCATACTAAAGCTACCAGCACAACTATGTTTATTGCAGCATTATGTACCGTAGCTAAGATATGGAACCAACCCAGATGCTCCTCAGTATATGAATGGATCAAGAAAATGTGATATATTCAAAATGGAATTCTATACCTCCATCAGAAAGAATGACATTGCCCCATTTGTTAGGAGATGGAAAGACTTGGAAAACATTCTATTAAGTGAAGTAAGCCAGACCCAAAGAAACATAGGTCCCATGGTTTCCCTTATTTGTAATAACTAGTATATGTCTGAGACAAGTAGAAATGGTCAGATAAGTTGATGTTAGGTGAAATGAACCCCAAGATAAGGACTGAAATGTTTTTTCTTTCTTGCTATTGTTTCTAACATAATTATAAGATGATTTTTTTGTTGCTTTGTATGTCCCTCCCCCACAGTATAACCCCTGCTTTCACTGTATTTGATGTTGGTATAATTTGTGGAGGGAAAGGGAAAAAACAGATCGTTTAAATAGGGATACAGGTGGACCCATTGCAACAGTGAGATGTACACGGTATTATGTCAAAAAATAAACTTTACAACTTTGACACAGTGGAGGGGTGGGTGTGGGGGCGGGGGGAGGGGAGACGGGAAGTGATGGTAAGAGGAAACAAAGGAAGAGGCAACAATGCTTGATAAGAAATGTTCTCATTACATTGCTCCTGTAATTGTAATCCCTCTGCAAGGTATTTTCCCAATTTTATGTATATGGAGAGAGAGAGAGAGAGAGAGAGAGAGAGAGAGAGAGAGAGAGAGAGAGAGAGAGAGAGAGAGAGAGAGAGAGAGAGAGAGAGGGAGAGGGAGAGGGAGAGGGAGAGGGAGAGGGATTGAGAGAGGGATTGAGAGAGGGATTGAGAGAGCGAGAGAGAGTTAAAAAAAAAGAAAATGTGAGTCAGCTTCTAGCATGCTGAGTGATCCAGGAGAATTGGCATTCCAGACATTCAATGTGGGACTTATTTCCAGAAAGGAAACTTTCACTTTGGGCTCTGCCTTGTACCCATTAGTCCAGGGATGTGTTTCACTCTTTCCAGAGAGAAACCTTCAGTGTTGTGTTGGTAGAAGTGATTGGCAGGTGCCATGTTGGGCAGAGAGAGTAAAGAATGGAATCTCCTTGTAGAGTTTTGATCAATGCACATTTAAAAAAGCCTCCTTCACTGCTGCTTCTTGAGGTTCTAAGTATTATCATTTCAAGAGCCTTGAGAAGTTCAGTGCATGAATGGTATTGCCCTTTGCTTTTCCTTCTGATGGTTGAATCAGTTTCTGCAATTCACTGCAAGCCTTTTCATTTGTAAGTGTGATTATGAAATTCTTCTTTCCTGTGCCTTCTTTTCTTCACTCTTTTGACTTTGTAGATTTATGTGCTATGTCTTTTGGGGGCAGGGAGGGAAGGTGAGGGGCTAGAACTGAGGCTTGAACTTAGAGCCTCATAATCTTACTTGGCTTTTCCACTCAAGGCTAGCATTTTGAAACTTGAGCCACATCTCATTTCTGGCTTTTTGCTTGTAATTGGAGATAAAGGTCTCTCTGACTTTCTGCCTGGGCTGACTTCAAATTCTGATCTCAGATCTCAGCCTCCTGGAGTAGCTAGGATTACAAGTGTAAGACGCTAGGGCCTGCCTAATGTGCTCATATCTTTTATTAAAATATATTGTTGAACTTCCATTTCAGTAGGCTCTTGTCTCTCTAGCTAGGAGTGCTCTTTTTGCTTCTCTTGCTTACGCATTGTGCACCCTTCATGCCTCAGCCTAGATGCTGCTTCTTTAAGAAGTTTCAAATGTTGGATCACAACTATCCCTGTGTTTCCATTTCTTTGTATTTTACCGGCCACTCTTTTCACAAAGTGACAAAATTTCCTGGTGGCCATCTATTCCTCAGTAGATTGTAGTCTCTGTAAGGACAGAGACAATGCTTGTCTTATTCAACAGTGGTAGAGTAGATACACCAAAGAGAAGACACTTTACCCAATCAACCCTACCAAAGCACAAAGATGAACAAGAGAGGAGATAAAAATGAATAAAACAATAAATTAATGAATTAATAGAAAGAGAAGAATTTTTTTATTTCATGAAATTGTTTCTAACATATTTATAAAATGATTTCTTTGTTGCTTTGTATGTCCCTCCCCCACGGTATAACCCCTGCTTTCATTGTGTTTGATGTCGGTATAATTTGTGGAGAGAATGGGAAAAAACAAATCATTTAAATAGGGATACAGGTGGACCCATTGCAACAATGAGATGTACAAGTCATTATGTCAAAAAACGAACTTTACAACTTTGGCCGGGGGTTAGGGGGTGGGGGGTGTGGGGGGAAGATGGGAATGGATGGGAAGGGGAAACAAAGGAAGATGCAACAATGCTTGATAAGAAATTTACTTATTACCTTGCCCATGTAATCGTAAGCCCTCTGTACGGTATTTTCACAATAAAAAAAAATGGATGTAATTCAAGCAGAGGTATTGCATCTGTAGGCAAAGAATTGTCAGATTTAAATGTGGTAGTTCTTGTCCAGGTGTTACCTAGGTTAAGGAACACCTCGGCAGTAGAATATTTGTCTGATCAGAGAAGGAAGAAGCTCAGCAGAAGGGCACATATGATATCTCAGGCTAGATCCCTGGCATGGCTAAGAAGAAATATGTGCTATTTTACATATCTATGCAAAATTAGTCAAAATATTTCTGGAAAGGAATAATGAAGTAAAACTCCAAGTTAGATGAAATGTTTTGTAGGTTAACTTTCAAAGGGATATAAAAGCACATCACCTTCAGAGTTAATAATATTGTAGAAATGTATTGATTTCTCTTGGTCATCTTATAACCTCACAAGAAAAGCTGCTTTTATCAGTTTTTTCATTATTAGCCAGGCAGTCTTCAATGGCCATTAGATGAGCTTATTGGAAAGTTATCTAACATGGAATTGCAACAATCAAGCAATAATCATTGTATCTTACCAGCAAGTTCAGGAAATTATTCCTTTCCATATTTTCTTATTAGCATAAATTAATTGTGATGCTTTCATTCCATATGTGCATATAGTGTACATTGATCAGATCCAGTCCTTTATACTCTGTGCTAACCCTCTTCTCCTCCCTTCTACATTGTAAGACTTTTTAATGGATCTCATTATGCTAGCTTTGTGTGTATGTGTGTGTATGTGTGTGTGTGTGTAATATACTTCTATAGCATTCACTTTTGTTGCCCTTTCCACTCCCCACTCTACACCATTGTGACCCCTCAATCAGGATTGGTTAGAAGCTCTTCCATGAGCTTTAAATACACTCAGATTTTAACACTCTTAGAAAGTGCCTGGCACCACGCTAAATGAGATACCCAGGACTCCAGCAGCAGTGAAAAGACTTGGATGGGGAATCTGCTGTGCTCTGAAGGTTTGCATGGTTTGTCCACAATAACATTTCAAGTCTGACATGAGGGTGATTTGGTTGTCGACTTCATTTCATAGGCATTATTTAACGCAAACGTAAGATCTTCTATATTAAAGAAATTCTACTTATTCCGAAGCTTAGAAGAAGAATGGTGCCTAACTTCTTGTATAAAATATTGTACCTATATACAATTTGATTCTTATAAGTTGCAAAATTAGAATTTCCACCTTTTTGAAGTTCCAGCTTTTCTTAATAGAGTTTCCAACGAATAAAGAAAAAAATCAGCCGGGCGCTGGTGGCTCACGCCTGTAATCCTAGCTACTCAGGAGGCTGAGATCTGAGGATTGCGGTTCAAAGCCAGCCCGGGCAGGAGAGACCGTGAGACTCCTATCTCCAATAAACCACCAGAAAACCGGAAGTGGCGCTGTAGCTCAAGTGGTAGAGTGCTTGCCTTGAGCTGAAGAGCTGAGGGACAGTGCCCAGGCCCAGAGTTCAAGCCCCACGGCCGACAAAAAAAAAAAAAAAAAAAAAAAAAAAAAGAAAAAAATCAAATAGCAAAATAGAGGACAGAATATTAAAACTAACCTGAAAGTTTCATTATATCAACAACCCCTTATATTTTTGAGCCCAAATAATATGACTGTTAAAATATTAAGTACATCTTTTTATTCTCAAAGCATCTGGGCTCTACTATATTACTGTATATTTAATTTAATTTCTATTTGTGCAAAGTTAAAAAAATAAACATTTGAAATGTCCTTTTAGACTCATAATCTAGTAAAATAATACATTTTATTAGAAAGACTTTTACTATGACCAAAGTTCCAAAATCTTTTTTACCTCAAGCAGTGTTGAAGATGGTATTTGTTTAATATTGGAAAAGGATTATGCCACAGCCACTTAATCAAAGTCTTGTTTAGTGTCAGTATCTATTCAATTTTGCATGTCCCTCGCTTGATGGAAACTAAGTACCTTGTAGCACTCTATAAATATTTATATTGTAATCCATTATTGATATCCTACAAACATTTGACTATCACTTGCTAATGGCTGAAGCATAACAGTTCTGGATGGAGCTGGGCCATTATTTTCATTTTGATCCCATAAGACATGCTTTTCACATATCAAAAACAAAAATGCCAGAGACAGTGTTTAATTGCAGCAATCACTACAAACCCAAAACAGAAACAAAGTTTCTGAATGAAGACCTGAAATAAAAACTTATAAAATACTCTGCTACAGCTCAATTTCTCTGTTATGTTCAAATTAATCATACTTATTGATAGCATGACCTCTCATACTCAGCTAAATTTATCTGAGTTTTATATTGTCATTATAATAGTGGAAATATTTCTAAATTCCTACTGTTCAAATGAAGGAAATGAGTTCAGAGTAGTTAAATGAGCCAGGCACACATGGCTCACCTGTAATCACTCTGAGGATCTCAGTTTGAGGTGAGCTCAGACAGGTCTTTAGCTTTAATTCACCACCAAAAAGCCAGAAGTGGAGGTGTGGCTCAAGTAGTAAAGTCAGCCTTGAGCAAAAAATCCAAGCAAGAGCACAAAGCCCCAATTTCAAGCCCCAGTTCCATCATAAAATAAAACAAAACAAACAGAAACAAAAGAAATTAAATGACCTATGCAGAGATTCAAGCTAGTGGGATTCAAAATCAGGGCGACATCTGAAACAAGTCTAACTCTGCCTCTTCCCACAAATAGGCCTTCTCTCCTGATATCCTTCACCACACATGCTAAATGCCTCATCTACACTACATGTACAAATATATTCTGTTCACTATCAGAACCTAGGATATCCTAATATCCATCTCATGTTTGTATTTGTTTCAGTCATCAAGTGCATCTGTTTTAGGTGTTAGGCTGCAGTTCACTGAACCAGGGTTAATAGCTTTGAAAATACAGGGGAAGTGGTTTTCACTATCAAGACAGAAAGTAATGGATCAAGATGAGATCAAGTCAGGAAGCAGTGTACTGTAGGATGGGAAGCAATGAGTAGGATCCAGACGTGTAGGGGCTTCCATATGCATCCACTATCTGTGTGGCTCACAATGAATAGTACCAGCATTAGTACAATTACTACAATATTGTGCTGGGTACTGGTACTCATGCCTATAATCGTAGCTACTCAGGAAGCTGATAGCTGAGGGTTTGGGTTTGAAAACAGCCTGGACAGAAAATTCAAAACACTCTTTTCTTCAATTAACTAGCAAAATTCTGGAGGTGTGGCTCAAGTTGTAGAGTACCAATCTTTTGAATGAAAAATCAAGTGAGAGCACAAGACCCCAAGTCCAAGCCCAAGGGCACACACACACACACACACACACACACACAAAGATAATGTAATTAAAGAGTTCAGTATAGTATAAAAATAGCACAGAGTAGCTTCTTGATAAATTAATGATCAATCTTTACTGAAAAGGAATCTCTTCAGCATATATTGCTTTTGTAAACAACAGGGATATTTGTAACATGTTCATAAAAGTGATTATCATTATTAAGGATTGGTATAATCTTCTAATGAAAAATGGCTTGGTGTAGTTTGACCAGGTATTGTAAAAGTCCTGAAGTCTGTATAGTCTTTTATAAAACATATTTACCCACTTATTTCATTTGACCTACTATAATGTTCTCTAGATTTAGTTCATAATTTGTCTTTATCATCATCATGATTTCTGTAATTAAAATGAGGAAAGGCACCAGGCTCAATTTCCTATCCCCAATATTCTCACCTACCTCTTACCAGTGGCAAAGGTGCCATCTGATATGAGTTATATTGTAACAGACAAATGCAACAAAACCATCATTCAGTCTTGTTTATTTAACTTGGCATCCATTTTCATTCTAATAATTTATTTCAACAGAAATCACTTTAGAATTATGGGGGGGGGGGAGATGGGAGAGAATTACCAGCACATATCTCTTACCAGATTATGATGGAGCCGGATAATGTCATAACAAAAAGTTTCCATTGGTTTCCATGACCATGTTTTTAGTTCAAATTACTTTGCCCAAACTAAACCAAGATGATTTAAAGCAATGTAACAGACCCATATCAAGCCAAAATAGAAACAGCAATAACAGACCTCACACCCAAGAAAAACTCAGGACTGGATGGATTTACAGCTGAATTCTACCAGGTCTTCAAACAGAACTCACACTAATACTCCTCCAACTCTTCAATAAATTTGAAAGTGAAAGTTCACTATCAAACTCTTTCTATGAAGCCATCATAATCCTCATCTCCAAAGCAGGCAGGGACTCATCAAAACAACAACAACAAAAAAAAGACCTATAGACCCATTTGTTTGATGAACATTGATGCAAAACTTCTCAACAAAATTTTGTCCAATCAACTTCAATAAGTCATCAAAAAAATATACACCATGATCAAACAAGATGCATTTCAGGGATGCAAAGCTGGTTTAATATATGCAAATCAATTAATATAATTCATCACATCAACAAGAGCAAGAGAACCACATGATTATTTCAATAGATGCAGAAAAAGCATTTGACAAGATCCAACACCCCTTTATGATGAAGACTCTGGAGAAGCTAGGAATCCAGGAAACATTTCTCAATAAAATAAAGGCCATGTATGACAAACCTACAGCCAGCATTATACTTAATGGTGAAAAACTAAAGTCATTTCCTCTAAACTCAGGAATAACATGAGATTGTCCACTCTCTCCACTCCTTTTCAATTCAGTATTAGAATGCCTACCTAGAGCAATAAGACATGATGCAAACATAAAGAGGATCCAAATAGGGAAAGATGAAGTAAAAATCTCCCTCTTTGCAGATGACATGATCGTGTATTTGAAGAACCCCATGGTCCATTGCCAAATTACTCGAGCTGACCCAAAACTTTGGCAAAGTATCAGGATAGAAAATTAACCCTCAAAAATCAGTGGCTTTTCTGTATGCCAATAATGAGAAGAGTGTGGCTGAAATCAGGAAAGAAACTCCTTTTATAATAGCCCCACAAAAAATAAAATACTTGGGACTTAAGTAAAAAAGTGAAGGACCACTATAATAAAAACTTTAAAAACCTGAAAAAAGACATTAAAGCAGAACTAAGGAAGTAGAAAAACCTCCCATGCTCCTGGATTGGGAGGATCAACATCGTGAAAATGGCAATAATGTCAAAGGCTATTTACAAATTCAATGTGATACCTATCAAGATTCCAATCTCATTCTTCAATGAAGTAGAAGAAGCAATCCCCAAATTGATATGGAACAATAAAAGATCCCAAATAGCAAAAAATAATCCTTAGCAGAAAGAACAGTGCTGGAGGAATATCAATACCAAATTTCAAAGTCTACTACAAATCCAGTGTAATCAGAACAGCTTGGTACTGGCACAAGAACAGATCTGAGGACCAATGGAATAGAACAAGACCCAGAAATGAACCGGCAGACCTATAGCCACCTAATATTGGATAAGGGAGCTAAAAAATAGAAGGGAAGAAAGACAACCACTTCAGTAAATGGTGCTGGAAAAATTAGTTAAACACCTGTAGTAAACTAAATCTAGATTCTTGTATATCACCTTGCACCAGAATCAACTCCAAATGGATCAAAGTCCTCGAAGTCAAAGCAGACACTGAAAATATTACTGGAAGGAATAGGAGAAACTCTAGAGCTCTGTTGGTACTGGCTGAAATTTTCTTAATAAAGACCCAGAAACACAACAAATCAAAGAAAGTTTGGACAATGGGATTGCATAAAACTGCAGAGCTTCTGCATGGAAAGAACATAGCAAGCAAGCTCAATAGAAAACCCACGGATTGGGAGATTTTCACTAGCCATACAACAGACAATGGTCTCACATCTAAAATATACTTGGAACTCAAAAAACTAAGTTCCCCAACAACAAATCCCCAAAGAAATAACTACCTGATTAGTAAGTGGGCTAAAGAGAAACTTCTCTGAAGAGGAAATAAGAATGGCCAATAGACACATGAAGAAATACTCAACTTCTCTAGACATAAAAGAAATGCATATCAAAACAACATTGAGATATCACTTCATCCCAGTTGGAATAGCTATAATCAAGAAATCTAGTACCAACAGATGCTGGAGGGGATGTGGCCAAAGGGAAACCCTACTCATTATTAGTGGGGGTGTAAACTTGTTCAACCACTTTGGAAAGCAGAATGGAGGTTCCTCAAAAGATTACTACACACAGAGCTCTCCTATGACCCAGGAATCCCACTTCTGGGCATTTACCAAAACAATAACAAACAAGGCCATACTAAAGCTACTAGCACAACTATGCTTATCACAGCATTATTCCCCATAGCTAAGATATGGAACCAACCCAGATGCCCCTCAGTAGATTAATGGATCAAGAAAATGTGGTATATATATATATATATATATATATATATATATATATATATATATATATATATATATATATATGCCTCCATCAAAAAGAATGACACTGCCCCATTTGTTAGAAAATGGAAAGACTTGGAGAAAATTATATTAAGTGAAGTAATCCAATCCCAAAGAAACATAGGTCCTATGATTTCCCTTATTTTCAATAACTAGTATATGTCTAAGACAAGGAGAAAAACACAAAAGCTATGCACATATGACCAAATAAGATGATGTTAAGCAAAATGAACCCCAAGATAGGGACATAAGAGGTTTTATCTTTCTTGCTGTTGTTTTTAATGTACTTATAATGTACTATGTGTTTTTTTTGTTTCTCTTGTATGTTCTTCCCCCATGGTATAATCCCTGTTGTCACTGTATTTGATTCCGGTGCCCTGCATCTTGTATATACTTTTTTGTAATTTGTGGAGGGGAAGGGAAATGACAAAATGCTGAAATGACAATACAGGTTGACCCATTATAACAATGAGATGTACAAGACACTATGTTAAAAATGAACTTTACAGCTTGGGGCGGGGTAGAAGTTGGGAAGGTGCAAAGAGAAGAGATGGTAGGGGAAAAACAAAGGAGAGGATAACAATACTGGACAGGAAATGGACTCATTACCTTACTCATATAACTCTAACCCCTCTGTACAGTATATATATATATATATACACAATAAAAATAAATATTAAAATATAAATAATTTTATTGTTATTTTAGGATGTGCAGAGGGGTTACCATTTCATTATTCAAATATTGAGTTTCTTTTTGGACAATGTCATCCTTTATTTCACTTTCTCCCTAATTCATGTTTTTAAGACACAAAAACAGAGTTGCCGACATCTTTTTGAAGAATAGTTTGCTCTATTCAGAATAGAGTTATTAAAGGAGGATCACATTGAGAGGAAAGAAGAACTACTCTATATCTTTCAGCTAGCTGCCAAAATGCAGTGTAGACTAAGATTATACAGAACAATACACACACATGGGGGGAGGGGGGAGGCGGGGAAGGGAAGTGAAGGGTAAACAAAGGAGGAGGCTGCAATGCTTGGTAAGAAATGTATGCATTATCCTGCCCATGTAATTGTAGCCCCTCTGTACAGTATGTTCTCAAATAAAATAAAATACAATTTAAAAAAAAAAAGTCTGAACTCAGAACAATACACACATTCTACTGCATTCATCCTCCAAAACTTTCTGTCATCCACTCAAACCTCCTCATGCCATTTGAAGGTTTAATAGAGTAGAATAGCTATCTGTGTCTGCCTTATAGGTTCTTAATCTGCAGCAATCATTTGCTAACAAGTCTAAATTCCCACAAGCCTACTTTTCTATTCCTTTAACATACAGCTAATGTCATACATTTGAAAAGCAATAAACCAACTGTCTTTTTGAGAACTACAACACCTTACTTTTTTTCTCCCTGTATCTCACATACATGACATTTTAGAAGTACAACACTCTCAATTGGAGAAAGTGAGGTTCACAAAGTTCATGATTACAAATCAAACACACTAGTCCACAGTAGAATCAGAACTTAAATTTCTGCTGACTTAAACAGAAATGTGGTTTCTGCCACCCTGTTTCTTCAGATTAAATGAGACTTCCATGAGGAGTGCTATTTATTTATTTATTTATTTATTTATTTATGTTTGGTAGTACTAGGGCTTGAACTCAAGGCTTCTACTTGCTAGGTAGGGACTATACCATATAAGCCACATTGTCAACACCTCTTACTTTAGCTATTTTTCAGACTGAGTCTCACGCTTTTGGCCAAGGTCAACCAGAACTATGATCTTTTTTTTTATGGTTTTTTTTTATTGTGAAAATACTGTACAGAGGGGTTACAATTACATGGGCAAGATAATGAGTACATTTCCTTTTTATATATTTTATTATGAAAATACTGTACAGAGGAGTTACAATTAAATAGGCAAGATAATGAATACATTTCTTATCAAGCATTGTAGCCTCCTCCTTTGTTTCCCCTTCCCATCCCTTCCCATCCTCCCCTCGACCCCCACCCAATCTTCCCCGCTCCCCCCCTCCCACCCACCTACCCTCACACCAAAGTTGTAAAGTTTGTTTTCAACATAATGACTTGTACATCTCATTGTTGGAATGGGTCCACCAGTATCCCTATTTAAACGATTTGTTTTTCCCCTTCCCCTCCACAAATTATACCGACATTAAATACAGGGAAAGAAGGGGTTATACTGTGGGAGAGGGACATACAAAGCAAAAAAGAAATAATCTTATAAATGTGTTAGAAACAATCGCAAGGAAGAAAAAAAAACATTTGAATATATGTTAGGGTTCATTTCCCTAACATCAATTTATCTGAGCTTTTCTGCTTGTCTCAGACATATACTAGGTATTGCAAATAAGGGAAACCATGGGACCTATGTTTCTTTGGGCCTGGCTTACTTCACTTAAGATAATTTTTTCCAAGTCTTTCCATTTTCTAACAAATAGGGCAGTGTCATTCTTTCTGATGGAGGCATAGAATTCCATTGTGTATATATTCCACATTTACTTGATCCATTCATCTACTGAGGGGCATATGGGTTGGTTCCATATCTTAGTTATAGTAAATAGTGCTGCAATAAACATAGTCGTGCTGGTAGCTTTAGTGTGGTCTTGTTTGTAAACATTTGGGTAAATGCCCAAAAGTGGGATTGCTGGGTCATAGGGGAGTTCTATGTGAAGTCTTTTGAGGAACCTCCATACTACTTTCCAAAGTGGTTGAACAAGTTTACATTCCCACCAACAATGCAGTAAGGTTCCCTTCTTTCCACATCCCCTCCAGCATCTGTTGTTATTAGAGTTCGTGATTTTAGCCATTTTAACTGGAGTGAGGTGGTATCTCAATGTTGTTTTGATTTGCATTTCTTTTATGGCTAGGGAGGTTGAACATTTCTTCATGTGTCTATTGACCATCCTTCTTTCTTCTTCAGAGAAGTTTCTCTTTAAGTCTTTTGTCCACTTATTTATTGGGCAGTTGTTTCTGTGAGGATTTGTTGTTGGGGGATTTAATTTTTTGAGTTCCAAGTATATTTTAGATATGAGACCCTTGTCCGTTGTATGGCTAGTGAAGATCTTCTCCCAATCCGTGGGTTTTCTATTGATCTTGCTAGCTATGTCCTTTGCCATGCAGAAGCTCTGCAACTTCATGCAATCCCATTTGTCCAACCTTTCTTTGATTTGTTGTGTTTCTGGGTCTCTATTAAGAAAATTTCGGCCTGTGCCAAGAAGACTTCGGTTTCTCCTATTCTATCCTGTAATGTTTTCAGAGTGTCTGCTTTGACTCCTAGGTCTTTGATCCATTTGGAGTTGATTCTGGTGCAGGGTGATGGATAAGGATCTCGCTTTAGTTTTCTACAAGTAGTTAACCAATTTTGCCAGCACCATTTACTAAAGAGGCTGTCTTTCTTCCATTCTATTTTTTTAGCTCCCTTATCAAAATTAGATGGCTATAGGTCTGTAGGTTGATTTCTGGGTTTTCAATTCTATTCCATTGGTCCTGAGGTCTGTTCTTGTGCCAGTACCAAGCTGTTTTGATTACTATGGCTTTATAGTAGAGTTTGAAATTTGGTGTTGATATTCCTCCAGCACTGTTCTTTCTGTTGAGGATCATTTTTGCTATTTGGGGTCTTTTATTGTTCCATATGAATTTTTGGATTGCCTCTTCTATTTCCTTGAAGAATGAGGTTGGAATTTTGATGGGTATCGCATTGAATTTGTAGATAGGCTTCTGAAGTATTGCCATTTGCACGATGTTGATCTTTCCAATCCAGGAGCATGGGAGTTTTTGCCACTTTCTAAGTTCTGTTTTGATTTCCTTTTTCAAGTTTTTAAAGTTTTCATCATAGAGTTCCTTCACTTCTTTGGTTAAGTTAATTCCTAGGTATTTTATTTTTTGTGGGGCTATTACGAATCGAGTTGCTTTCCTAATTTCAGCCACACTTTTCTCATTGTTGGCATACAGAAAAGTCAGTGATTTTTGAGGGTTAATTTTATACCCTGCTAGTTTGCCAAAGTGATCTTCTTTTTATATAGGTGCAACATAGTTTCAATTATAGAATTAAGCCAACACACATGCCTTATTTGTTGAGATGGAACATCATAACATTCTTTTCCATCATGGCCAGCCTACAAGTTGCGCTACTGATGGCTATATTAACACTTGTATAAGTTTAATTTTGGCATATTTGAGGTGTCTTGCTTAATCCCTGGCTTTTCATAAGCTTTTAATTCTTCTTTCTTATATCTAAATCAGCTATTAAGACCAAATGAGGAATAAAATAAAACATATGTACATTTTTATCTTGCCCAGTAATAGATAAACATTTAGAAAGCATAGCAAAACAGCAAACTATGAGGAGGTGCAGATAACTTTTGGAAAATACATTTTACTGTAAATCTGAACATGGTCAAGATGGTAGCAGCAGATCTGGAAGGGTTTCCTCTGCATGGATGGCTTGTGTGTATCAACATGTAGACAGACAGACAGACAGACAGACAGATAGAATGGAAAAAGCCAAAATAAAATGACAGTAATTTTCATTGAACTTACTAAAATTTAAAATAGTATATATTTTCTATAAATTAGGTGAAATAATGTTATATATCTCCTCACAAAAATCTTATAAATTTTCAAGAGGAAGGAACAGCTTATTTGTAAGGACTATTTACTGGGAGTCCAATTAACAATACAAAAATAATGTTATTTTTTCTGTTTTTGTTATTACTAAAAAGCATAAGAAACAATGCAGGAAGCAAAGAACCTAGCTGAGCATAGTGAATCGTGCCTGTAATTCCAACTATACTATAGGGGAGGCAGAGATTTAGAGGATAACAGTTCAAGGCTGGGAGGACAATGAATGAGTTCGTGAGTTACCATCACAGTGAATATGTTGGTTCACATTTGCCATTTCAGCTGTGAGAAGATCCACATCAGCTCCTAGCAAAATCTTAAGTCCCTCTTGTAAAAGAAAGAGTTAAAGCAAAAAGGGCTACCGGTGTATCTCACATGGTTGATGGCCTATCTAGCAAGTGAGTTCAAGTGCTAATACTATCAAATAGAGAAAAGGAAGAAATGAAGATTGTCAAAATGTAATTCATGACAAAAGTAGCCTAGCCACATATGCCATATTCGGAAAAACAAAGTATCTGCCAGAACATCTTTTGGTAATTACTCTTGGCCCCTGAGAAAAAGTTGCTCAAATCTACAGTGCAAATTTTAACCACTCGAAGGAAAGGAATGGCAGTAAAAATTAAAGAAAATTTTTAAGTGCTGATTAGAAGCTTAGTGTTTTGAAATTTTTAGCACTTTCACCTGGGATAAAAGCAGCTCATTATGTATATATAGCAAGTAATTAAAACCAGGTAAACAACTATTTGTGAGGTTTTTGGTAGATGTTTCAAAATCACTTCTATGGAATTTCAACAGGGAATTTGTCTTGAAAGGGAAAAACAAATGCTAGGCACTAGTAACTCATACTTGTAATGCCAGGTACTCAGGATAATGAGCATTTGAAGCTAGTTTAAAGATAGCCTAGGCAGAAAAAGCCAAGAGATCACTCCAGTTAGAACAGCAAAAATCAAGAACTCTAACAACAACAGATGCTGGAGGGGATGTGGACAGAAAGGAACCTTACTTCATTGTTGGTGGGAATGTAAACTTGTTCAACCACTTTGGAAAGCAGTATGGAGGTTCCTCAAAAGACTTCACATAGAACTCCCCTATGACCCAGCAATCCCACTTTTGGGCATTTACCCAAATGTTTACAAACAAGACCACACTAAACCTACCAGCACAACTATGTTTATTGCAGCATTATTTACCATAGCTAAGATATGGAACCAACCCAGATGCCCGCAGTAGATGAATGGATCAAGAAAATGTGGTATATATACACAATGGAATTCTATGCCTCCATCAGAAAGAATGACATTGCCCCATTTGTTAGGAAATGGAAAGACTTGGAAAAAATTATATTAAGTAAAGTAAGCCAGGCCCAAAGAAACATAGGTCCCATGGTTTCCCTTATTTTTAATATCTAGTATATGTATGAGTCAAGCGGAAAAGGTCAGATAATGTGATGTCAGGAAAATGAACCCTTAGATATGTATTTTAATGTTTTTTCTTTCATGCATGTGTTTCTAATGCATTTATAAGATTATCTCTTTGTTGCTTTGTATGTCCCTCCCCCACAGTATAACCCCTGTTTTCACTATATTTGATGTCAGTATAACTTGTGGAGGAGATGGGGGAAAACCAGTTGTTTAAGGATACAGGTGGACCTGTTGCAACAATGAGAAGTACAAGTTGTCATGTCCAAAATGAGCTTTACAACGTCGGTGCGGGGGAGGGGGGGAAAGGGGGGAAGGAGAAGGATTGGGATTAGGGGGGAGGGGGGAGGCTGGGAAGGGATGTGAAGGGTAAACAAAGGAGGAGGCTGCAATGCTTGGTAAGAAATGTACGCATTATCCTGCCCATGTAATTGTAACTCCTCTGTACAGTATGTTCACAAATAAAATTAAATTAAATTAAAAAAAAAAAAGAAAAAGCCAAGAGACTCCATCTGTAATTAGCTGGCAAAATTCTGGACTGAAGGCATGGATCAAGTGGTAGAGTACAGCTGTACATAAGGTTGCTGAACAAGAAGGTGAAGTTCAAGCTGAGGTACCATCACACACACACACACACACACACACACACACACACACACACACACATGCAAATAATTTATAGAAATGTCTAAAGCTGAGAGCAATGGCTTACTGGAGACTCCCTGATAAAAGTAACAAAGATTACAAAAGATAAAGGATACCTACCACTTCATATGTTCAGATAGATATTCAGTCATTTCTCTTACCATAGAAATATCCACTCATTTCTACATATCTATTACCTTCCCTTATAACTTAAATCTGGTTCTTCCTTTTTGATCTTTCTCCTTCTCTCTGTTACACACACACACACACACACACACACACACACACACACACACACACACACACACACACACACACACACCTCTTCCCTCTGAACTTTTGTGTCCTTTTACAGTCTTTATATGTGCTCAGTGTTCCTTTGTACTGTCAATTGTGAAGTCATAATTCTGACCTGTGGCACACTGAAGCATCTTTAGTAGGTCTGGGCAGTAAGTTCTGCATCTTTATTCTTCTCCACTCCCTTTTAAAGCACATGCTTAATCTATAAGAGAAGGAAATAAAAAAGTTTAACCTGAAATCTGCATATGTAAATCTTGAAAGAGGCATTCAACCTCTTTGGTTCTCAAAACAATATTTAACATTGAATTTCACTTCCCAAGTTGGCACATAGTATGTGAAAATAAATTAGGTACTTTCCACAAAGTCACTTTTAAACTATAAAAATATCATCTCTACGTTAGAAGTACATTCTTAATATTAAATAATAACTAAATCCACAGAGAACACCAGATAGCTGGGTACTGCAGTTCTTCCCACTTCTAGTGACTGGCTAGGTCCCCTTACAAGCCCTTTACCATCAAACAAACCATGACATCACTAATACATGTCTATCCAGCCACTGTGAAGAGAACATCCCAAAGCATCACTAGAAATTCATCAATAAATGGCAATCAAACATTAGGCATTATTTTCAGTTATTTTAAACATGGTCCTCGATATTTTGTTTTATTAATTTTTTATTATCTTTAAGTAGCAGAGCAAAAGGGTTTCAACCTCACCTGTCAGTTTACAATACATCTTGATCAATGTCACCCCTTCTGTCATTCTCCCCAATATGTTCCAACTCTTTCTTTCCCCTCATGCTCTTTGACTCCTTTTATTTGAGATGAAAGTACTCTACAAAAAGGTACTGTTTAAAAACTGCTAATATAATCTAAAACAACTCTAGCAATTCGTTTATATGGAGCATTCTATGTTTATACCTATGATGTTGCAATATAAACAGATAGCTATATCAACTCAATGCTAAGATATTAGCCAGCAGTTGGTTTTTAAAAAGTCAGTCTGGCCGGGTGCCAGTGGCTCACACCTCTAATCCTAGCTACTCAGGAGGCTGAGATCTGAGGATCCTGGTTCTAAGCCAGCCTGGGCAGGAAAGACTGTGAGATTCTTATCTCCAATAAAGCACACAGAAAACTGGAAGTAGTGCTGTGGCTCAAGTGGTAGAGCACTAGACTTGAGGGATGGCTCCCAGGCCCAGAATTCAAGCCCCATGACTGACCAAAAAAAAAAAAGTCAGCTCTGATTTTTGATCACTTTTTTTTAGTACTATTGGTACTCAGGGCCTTGTGATTGTTCTGCTGATTATGGAACACCTTAGTTACACCTCCAGCCCTATATTTTGTTGCTTACTTTTGGGAGAGAATCTGGCTTCCAGCTTGAGCAGGAACTAGAGCTGTGATCCACCTATTATGCTTGTCATTGTTGTTGGATTCCCTGGCACTGAGCATAGCGTCTTTTTGTGGAGGAGGCTCCCAGACTTTTATTCCCCAGGCCAACCTGGAACTGTGATTCTCCCAGCCTTAGCCTGCCATGTAACTTAAGATGACAGGGACATACCTTTGTACCCAGCTAAGGTTGAGAGGGATCTTCTAAACTTTTCTGTCCATGATGGCCTTGAACCAAGATCCTCTTAATCTCAGCCTTCCATTTAATTAGGAGTACAGTCATGAGCCACAAAGTACCCAGGTGTTTCTGATTATTTTTAATCTACCTGAGTGTACTCAACTCCCTATATGAAATGTCTGAAAATAAAGATATGGTAGTAGTAAAATGCTCCCAAAATAGGAAGAATAGCTGTAGAATTTTACAAAATGCTCAATCCTAAAATCCCTATCATATATATTGTATCAATTATCACACACAATCCTAATGAACTCAGAAAGGTCTTGCTATTTCTGAGGCTAATGATATTTGAGTAGGTCATCCTTAAAGGCTTAATTATTCAATATTTGATTAAAAGATTCCTATTTCACAGTGAAGATCATATAATAAAATATGTAATAGTATTTTGAACATTTTGGAGATTAGAGAGTTAGAACAAAGACTGGTTAAATCTTCACTATCAGTATTATTACTATTTATTATTATTATATTACTATCATCTTTATTATAAGATATATGTTATTGTGAGAGCTTTTCAAAGCATTAGGAATAAATTCTTTCTTCCAGTTTGCTACATTACAGAGACTCTTCCTAGCTTCACTCTAAGCTGGATTCCAAGTAAGAGTTTGGTACCCAAAGAAATTATTTATGAGAATTCCAAAAACATTTATCAAAGCTGTTCAATCTCAAAGAAAGAGAAAGTGTACCACCTGTTTTTTTTCTAAAATAATTGTAGCACCACCTGGAGCATTGATTTGGGAGCATTATTCCTGAAGCTTTCAAGAAAGGTACCTAGCAGATGTATAAGGGGAGACAAGAAGTTGATTCTAAAGGGATTACATGGTTGATCATCTTAAAGGAATTAAGACATTCATATTTACTTTGCCTAAAAATAAATTCTACCCATATCTACACACAGAACACTCAGGATACTTATAATCTTTACTAAAATAAAAATTTAACTAATACAAAAAAAGGAAAAAGGAAATAGTTGCATGGTGAGTAAATATTAGCTCATTTGTTTTTATTTCACTGTATGTAATTAATATGGAATTTGAAGTACTGTTCAAGAATCTAAAAATAGCTACTCAAAGAATTTTTATTATTTTTAAGGCACTGACATTCAAATTGCCTTATTCTCTCTTTCGGGCAGATCCTGCTTACAGAGACAATAAAATATGTTTATGTTAAATTAATCTTACATACTCTAAAATATCCAACATAAGAAATTGATTGCCTATCTATCTTCTATGTTGAAGTCTTGTTTACGAACCTGTTATTGACAGAAAAATGATTATTCCTACAGGAAGAGACAGAATGCATTCATTCACAGTGGGTCCAAACACAAAAATTGTGTACTATATAATTTACCATCCAAGAGAGCATTTTAAACTATACCTAATGAATAACTACAAAAAGTTTTTAACATGTGCTTAACGTATGAATTCTTGATAAAGAACAATAAAAGAACACTGAAATTTCTTCCCATTTAAAATGATATTATTCATACATTATCCACAATACAGATACTCTAAATATTTCTTTTAATAAATACAATGGGTACTTTCAAAGTCATTTTTTAATATGTAAGTAAGTTAAGCTTTTTATAACCTTTTCCATTTTAAAACCATGTGAGATTTCAGGATTTTAATCTCAAAGACAGAAAGAACGGAAAGCCACTAATGTATTACTCCCTATTGTATAATATTTCCCAATTGTATCTTCTTATGACTATAATTATTCCTTAACTAAAGGAGCTTAATGCTTGGGCCATCTTTGACCTTCCAAAATTCAATTGGCAGAAGCAGCTGTTATCTCCATGTAACATATAAAGAGGAATTTACAGTTTCTTACTCCATTCTGTCTCTATGTAACACTTTCAGAATTTCCTACATTTCACCCTGGCTAAAGCTCAGGATTTCAATGCAGATACTTGGCTTGAATTAATGCTAAAAATATCTGAAATATCTTCAGTTAATACCCAAAATGTCCCCAAAATGCTTCTGTTTTAGATATTTTAGCTACAGACTACAGAGTAGAAACAACCCTGAAAAATAAAACAAAACAACCTTTTTGTATATATATTTTATTGTAAAGATATTGTACCGAGGGGTTACAGTTACATGAGTAAGGTAATGAGTACATTTCCTATCGAGCATTGTTACTTCCTCCTTTGTTTTTCCCCTACCAACCTTTTGAGTCATGCTTTGTTCCTATGGCTCATGAACAATTAGCTTTGAAATTTTGTCATTCCTGCACATGAAATTGCCCTCTATCTCTTCCCCTTTATTTACTTTCCAATTATGTCTGACCTAAATTATTGCAAAAGTCATCTAAGAATCTGAAATTTCCTTTCTCTTTCAAGTACCCTACCCCCTAGGTCAGTCAGTACATAGCAGGGAAGAAATAAGTGATGAATGAACCAAAATTCTATCCCAGGTGAACAGTCAAGTTTAGGTAGTCAACCTTTAAAACAGACATGAAGGATCTCAAGAGAACGACCATTAAACGTTTGCATATTAAACCCCATTCCCTCCCAGTTATCCACCAAAAACTCAAGATATAGTTTCAGATGGAAATAACTGAAATGGAGTGACTTAAAGGAAGCCATATAGAAAAGTACAAATTCATCTGAAGCCATATTTGTACGCGTAGCTCAGAGCTCTTCAGTCAGTTCCAGACCTGGCCTGTCCATCATCTACTGAGTGGATGACAATCCTTGAACATCTTACTAGCAGCCCAAATTAAACAGGGAAAAATATAAACCTTACAAAATTTCCCTTCAATCATTCTCCAAAGATTGGATTATTTATCTCTTAGAACACAACCTGTAAGTGTTTCTACCTAAAATATATTTGCTTAACTTCATCACTCATGATGGCTCTTATACAAGTCCTCTTGGATTCCCACAAAATATCTAGATTCAAGACATTTTCTGCATCTCTGTCTATGGTCAAAACCCCAGGACTAGCAGGTACCTTTTCTAACCTGAACTTCTTCAACAACCTCATTACTGCTGATTCTACTTTTGTTCCTTTAATCCACTTTGCTCAGTATAGCACCATAAGGGCTTTAAATAATACATTCAATCATATCTCTTGTAGGCTCAAACTCAATCTCCTTGAGATGAGAATGAAATCAAAAGCTCTTAAAACTGTCTCTGAACTCTGTGTCATCTGGCTCCTTGGTGTCATCTCATATTATTTGCTTCAGCTCAACGGGACAGCAAACACTCACAACTAAAACCTGACCCACTGTTCACCTGTAATTCAAATAGAAATGGGTAGCCCATAGTTTTGTTTGGTTGTTTGTGTTTTGTTTGCTTGTTTGTTTTGCCAGTCCTGGATCTTGAACTCTGAGCTTGGGTTCTGTACCTGAGCTTTTGTGCTCAAGGCTAGTGCTCTACCACTTGAACCACAGCTCCAGTTCTGGCTTTTTGTGGTTAATTGGAGATAAGAGTCTCATGGACTTTTCTTACAAACTGTGATCCTCAGGTCTCAAGTCCCTGAGTAGCTAGGATTACAGGTGTGAATTCTCAGTGCCCCTCCCCATTTTTATCTAACAGTTCTAGTCATGGGACCTTCTGAATTGTTGCTGACATGACAACCACAGTAGCCTTTTTAAGGTTGAACTGCTTTTTAATGCTTGTTATTCCTGCTAGCAGCAATTCTTCTCCAGCAAGATTTGAGCTAACAAGCTACTCTTTCTAGATTTATTTTTAAGAAGCTGAATTGTAAGAGTCATCTAATATGCCCAATTAAGTGAGGTTACACCAGTAAATTTTCATAATACTTTTCTCCATCTCCCCCTCCTCCTAATCTTCCTCTTTCTCTTCCTCCTCCTCTTTCCTCTTCCTTCCTCCATCTCCTTCTGCTCCTTCTTTTCCTCTTTCTCTCATCTTTTTTTCCTTCTCCTTCTCCTCCTTTTTTTCTTCCTCTCCTCCTCCTACGAATATAGAATATATATAATTATTTTTATATTATATATGCCTCTGTAATTTGGCTTAACCACTATTAACAGCACTAGCAGCAAGTTAAGCATATGGTAGAGTATATATATATATTATATATATACTCATATATATATATATACACACACATAATTAGGAAGGAAAAGAGGCAGAGAGAGAAGGGAGAGAGAGTGAGACAGAGAGACAGAGAGAGAGAGAGAGAGAGAGAGAGAGAGAGAGAGAGAGAGAGAGAGAGAGAGAGAGAGAGAGAGAGAGAGAGAGAGAGAGAGAGAGAGAGAGAGAGAGAGAGAGAGAGAGAGAGAGCCCATTTAAGGCAATCTTATTCTATGTGCCTATGAGGCCTGACATTCTATAGTCTCAGTGCATTTGCCCTCTTTGAACCAACACAACTACCTGCACACCACAGTATTATGCTGTTCAGTCATCCAGATCTACTCATTATGGGACATTAATTAATCACCTACTCATTTATATACAAACAAATTAGCAAAAGAATGGAATGTTCAGGGGAGGGTTACAGTGGTGTAACTCTTCTGACAAACCAACAACAGTTTAACAAAATGAGTATCAGGATGCTGCACTTGTTTTTGTCTTCCTGCTGGAGCGCTTGATGATGTATTACAAGATCCCCACCTACTTCTTGGGGAGACAGGGGTGTGGGTTCTAATGTTGGCAGTCTTAAACAACAAACCCATTTCCAGAAGCATTGTGAAAAATAAATTCGAATTCTGGGGAAACTTTGTTGCTATTATTTCTTTGTGTTTTGTTCATTTTATTTCCAGATTCAGCATTAGACTGATCTTCCAAATTTCATGGCTTCTGTTAGAAAAAATTATTAAAGCTGCAAAAAAAATATTTTGCTGACTCCACTAGCTCTAGAACAGATATTGTTGCAGCACAAGAAAAATCTGTTCAAATTTACAGGCTTTGGTTAATTCCCTACAAATGGTTTTGTAGTCGTTTCTGTTCCTGTAGGCTTTCCAGGGACATTTTTTTTTACCTTATATTTGTATCTTTTAAAGCAAATGAAACAGCCAGTATATTGGTATGAGTTGGTTTAAAAGAAAAGAAAAAGTGAAAATAGTAAATCATTCATGGGGAAATAGGGAGGAAATGCAAAGTTTCATTTGGCTACAAGGGGTGACTCTCAAGCCCAGTAAGTCAGAGCATCTTCAATTCTTCAGCAGCACAAGGGACATTTAGTCAATAATTTGACAGACTGCAAACAGAGCTCAGGCTTCAGCCCAGTATGTAAATAAAAGTTCAGTAAATTGACTTTTTCCCATCCCTAGAACCAAAGTTAATAGAGGGGAAATGACAAAATGTGCAGCAAGCTTTGACAAGGTAAGCTTGTTTCTTATGTTAGTTTTTTTTCACTAAACGGTGAATAACTAGAGAATCTTAGTTTTTCAATATACACTGAGCTGCAAACATCTTTTTAAAGTATTTACATATGAGAATGACTGACCGGCTGTGATTTAAACACTTTACATCACACAGAAATTTTTCAGAAACTGTGTAAAAACAAGGATACTAGAACTCTAGCTATAATAAGTTACTATGCAGACTAACCATTTTGTTTACAAATTAAAAAGGTTTATGATATTGTTGTACCATAAGTCAGATATATATCCTGTCAAGAGAAAACAGAGAAGCCACATTTTGGGAGATCGAATCTTAGCGTCTTTATTAAAAGGCCGGCAACTGTATGGTGGACTTCTGTCTCAAATACCAGCAGCCAGCAAATACACTTAACACTGTTTGGAAACTGAGCCATGAAGGCTCCAGAGGAAAGAAAGAACAAAAACAATATCAACAGACCAATAGTGGGAAGCCATCGTGACTAGAGAAGCCACAGGATACAGGACAGGAGCAAACAGGAGTTACCCATCATTTAATGGCACCTGAGCTGGTCTCAGCTTAAGTACTGGGAGGGGCAGTTCACAAGTCCCAAGATACTCCAGCCCCAGGCATTAGGCTGACAGGTTTAGTAACATATCATCCAAGTCCCCTCGGCTTCCTCCAGGGATTCAGGCATGCCTATCATTTGAGAGGTGGGGGTTTCACCTGCCCCCCTACCAAGAAGATAGATGTCAGATCCTACCATCCACCATGTGGCCAAGATGGCACCAGGCAGACCTGATTTCACGACTTCACTATAGCATAGGAAATACCTGTTTATCAAACAAAGCTGAGTTCCATAGATTTATTGCAGAAACTATCACTGGGCAGCCTCAGTATTAAGTCTCAAAATTCAGGGATTAGCAGGAAAGCCAATGGACCTGGTACTCTGGACCTTGTGCAGAGCGAGCACACAGTTGGAAGTGGGAAAAAATGATGATTAAGGAACTTTGATTGGAAGGTATACCAAAGTTAAGTAGGGTCTTGAAACAAGTCTTACTGGTCAAAAGACATACTTATGTTTGCTTTACTGTTTTATCTTCCAGGGAAAATTCTTTCTGGGAGCAAATAACTAGGTTTTTTTCCCCTAGTCCTAGTACTATTTTGCACAGAAACTAGAAAGTGTAGGTTTGCTCACAGAAATTTTTGCACCTCAAATTATGTTCACTGCAGGGTTTCTCCTGAAATTTTCTATATTTCATTTCTGTTTAATTCCTCTGGTAGAAATCTGAACTGTTCTCAAATATCCCTGACTCTTCATCTTCTTGTGTAAAATGTTTCTGATAGGCATGAAAAGCAGCCTCTGTCCTTATTCAATACCCTCGGTTTTGCTCCCCTGAAGATGGCAAACAGATTTTGGTGTGAAGTCAGTGGAAATTAAACACAATACAGGATGCTTAGCATGGAACTCCTTAATAAACCATCCAACTGGTTACATGTTTGCCTACCATACTCAGACAAAAGAAGAACCCTAATTTACTGAAATTAAATTTTTTCTGGTTATATTTGAAGCCTTTTTCCCCCGTGTTAACTCAGGGCATGGACTTTTGCTCTTTCCTTTTGCTGCTGCCCAGCTCCAGGATATGCCCAGCTCCCATGGCCATGTGTTTTGGAGACCTCAAGAGCCACTTGGGCCTCCAGGTGCTCAATGATTTCCTGGCGGACAAGAGTTACATGGAGGGGTATATGCCATCGCAAGCAGATATTGCAGTATTTGAAGCAGTCTCGGGCCCACCCCTTACTGATTTGTGTCATGCCCTATGTTGGTATAATTATATCAAATCCTATGAGAAAGAAAAAGGGCAGCCTGCTAGGAGTGTAAAAACCTTTGGACAAGTATGGCCCTGCCAATGTGGAAGATCCCACTGAAAAGTAAGGATGATGACGACATTGACCTCTTTGGGTCTGAGGAGGAAGAGGAAAGTGAGGAAGCAAAGAAGCTAAGGGAAGAATGTCTTGCACAGTATGAGTCAAAGAAAGCCAAAAAAACCTACGCTGGTTGCCAAGTCTTCCATTTTACTAGATGTGAAGCCCTGGGATGATGAGACAGATACGGCAAAATTAGAGGAGTGTGTCCAAAGCCTTCAAACAGATGACTTGGTCTGGAGGTCCTCTAAACTGGTGTCAGTGAGATACAGAATTAAGAAGCTTCAAATGCAATGTGTAGTGGAAGATCATAAAGTAGGAACAGACATGCTGGAAGAACAGATCATTGCCTTTGAGGACTACGAGCAGTCCATGACTTGGCTGCTTTTAACAAGATCGTCCAGATCATTGCATTGAAATAAAAGTTTCAAAGATTTAAAAAATAAAGATATTTGAAAAATGTGTCCATTTTTACCCATTTTATCATATTAATTTTGGTTCTTCCCTAGGAATTGATATTGGTAAGTGAATGGGAACTTGGGAAATTCTTAATTCAAACTTTTTATTATTTTAAATATATTATAGTCAAGAAATATCAGGAAAACTGTCACCTGCCCAAAGTTGCAATGGTAACCAGCTTCTTTAGATGACACATAATAGATTTTATATGTACCAGTCCAATTTCCTTTCTTCATATTACCACTCTGCCTCATTTTCTTCCCATAGACCTTGGAGAGAAGAATGTATCTGCTTGCTAGTGCTGTATCTCATCAGAGTTTCATATTTCCCCAGGCCGCATCCTCTGAACTCTCATGGACCAGACTCTCTCCCTGTATCCATCCTAGGTTAGCACACTCCATTCTCAATTGTGTGATTAAGTCCTTCTTGAGCCATTCATTATTCCTTGGTTGTTAGAACATGATTGAGGCTATGGATTAGAAGGAAAGTTGCCATGTGTCTCTCTGTTTGGAAAAGCTGAAGAAAATACTGGGGAAAAAACATTAAGAATAAAAGAAGCAATAAGATATTGCTGAGTAGGCTATAAACACCAATAAAAAGAGAAAAACTTTATTATATCTGTATTTTTCTTATATTATATCTATATTTGCCAAGACAGGATATCAGAGATACAGTTGAAATCAACAGAGAAGAAAAGTTGGAAAAACTTTTTAACTAGTAAATAATGAACAGATAGCATGAGACTAAGACAAATATCAACCAGACCTTGGCAAAAATCAGTACCTTAATCTACAGTGCAGACTGTAAATTGCCCATTCTGAAGACTGGTGGGGGGTGGGGTGGGCAGGATTCCAGAGCACAGCATTGGTGTGAGTGCTCACACTGGATAATCAACAGAGCAGGCAACGGGAAGCTCATTCACAGGCATCACCAACAAAATCTATAAGAGCAGAGGATTATGCTGCATAATAACCAAGAAAAAAGGCTTACAGACCATGTATAAAGCTTACTCTGTGAGATGTTAGGAGCCCTGTAGCTTTCAGAAGAACAGGGGTAGACAAACACTGATACTGATATGCTCTCCCTGAAGCACTAGGCCTGAGGAAATATAAGCTACTTTCTCATCTCTTAATTATTGTTAAAGGTAGAATCCTAACCAATGTATTAAACTTCTATAACTCTGTCATTCAAGCAATTTCTTGTTTCTTATTTCCATTCCACTAATGGCTGATCAATCACAAAGTTAACATTTATGGAACTGATAACTAGTAAATATATTTGATACCACTTTACTGATGCTTAGAAATTAAAGCTAATAGATGATGATAAATAATTACAATAAACATTAATTATTAAGGATAATCATTCATTAAACTATATACATATATAGAGAGAATATATATGTATATATGTATAAATATATGTATATATATATATATATATATATATATATTCTTTTGTCTGTGTGTATGCTAGTCCTAGGGCACAAACTCAGGAGCTGTCACTTAACTTTTGTGCTCAAGGCTAGCACTCTACTACTTGAGCCAAAGCTCCATTCCTTTTTGGTGGTTAATTTGAACTAAGGGTCTCATGGATGTTCCTGCATGGACTGCCTTTGAACTGTGATCTTCAGATCTCAACCTCATGAGTAAATAGGATTCAGGCATGAGCCACCAGTGCTCCACTATGTGTATGTGTATATATATGCATATATATATATATACATTATATATGTATAGATACATATATATGCATGTGTATATATGCATATAAATTTGTATATATATATAATTTTTATATAGAGATATATGTACATATAACTTTTTAATAACATATTTATTATTAATTGTTTATTTCTCAAATGTGTATGATTGTATATGATTACTTTATATGGAAGATCCTATTTGGAAAGATAAATTGAGAAATGAGAAATATGTTTATTTATTGCTTCAAGAAATTTCTGAAAACTCATTTGTCTTGGCAAAACTTTGCTCATCTGGGCAAAATTCTTTTTCATAATGATAAGAATTGTTCACTAGAGCAAAGATCTTACTGCACAAATTTATCAATAAGCCATGACTCAAGTTCCTTATCTCATCCTTCTACCAATACTAAATTTATCTATCTACCTGAAGCAAAATTCAATCCCAATCAGATCTCTACCAAGGAAAATGCCACCAAAAATTCTCTGAGCATACAACTCTGAAAAATCATAATAAATGTTATCTCCTGAAAGCACCTTTCTGAGAAACGAAGACTCCTTTACTGATATACAAAATGACTAACAGACCTAGTGTTGCTTGGTTGGAATGGTTGACTAGGCACTGGGAAGTCAGCAACTTAGAACCATGCACGTGTCATTGACCTGGCAGGTGAGACCCACCAGCATCTCTCCAAAATAACTTGACTCAGATACAGCACACTCTTCTCCAACCTCTGAGTTCCCTGCTCAGTGTGTTAGGTCTGTGATTCTCTTTTCCTTTCTGTCTTTTTTTTAAATTTTCTTCTCTCTTTTCTTTACTTCCCTTTTCGTGTTTTCTTTGGTTGGGGGGCATAGAATGGGGCTTGAACTCAGGTCCTGGCCATTTTTCCTGAATTTTTGTGCTCTACCACTGGAGTTACAGCTCCACTTCTAGCTTTTTGGTGCTTAGTTGGAGTTAAGAATCTTAAAGATTTTGAACCATGATCCTCAGATCTCAGCTTCCTAACTAGCTAAGAGTCAGCCATGAACCTCTAGCACCAGCTCCCCTTTGTCTCTTCTTTTCCTTTCTTTTTTCCCCCTTATTTCCTTCCTTTTTTAGCATCCTAATTCAGAGTTTATCTCTTAGAAATATTGAAAAACTTTCTCAACTTTTAAAATATTTTCTTGGATAAAGTATAAGTTGATGATGACACTGTAGTATCTTTATCAGCTTCTATGACTTCTTGCGGTATATGAGAAGGCCTGTATGGGAGAGCACAGATCTAAGTCCATCTTTCAAACAGACTCAAAAGGTTCACAAAGTCAGAGGGGTCATCACATTTATAGGATGAACATTGCCCGGAATAATTTAGTAATGTCTTGTTGGAATTTTCTTAAACCACGTGTTGTCTTCTTTATAAGGATATAGTTCTGAAAGAGAGTTCTTCTCAAAACAGATCCGCTGCACATTTGTCAGTCTCCAGTTGGTCCCTTTCAGCAGATCCCTTACTGAACCTTGTTCCACCAGCCTCTCAGCTCACCATGAACGCAGAACTCATGTGTCAGTTCAGTGTGTCACAGACACAGGTGAGGGCTACTGAAGTTTCTCTTTAAAAACAGACTCTTCACTTAGGTTCTTGACTCTGATTGCAGAATAACAGTTTCTGGACAAGTCATAATGCCAAGAAAACTTGGTGGAGCCTTATTGAGTAAGTAAGCAAGCAGGCAAGCAGACATAAAAGCAGAAAAACCTGTTCCCAGATGCAGGTGAAGTTTAATGAAGTTTCCCTTTAAATGTAGGAACTCTTTACTTAGGTCCTTGACTTCAACTACAGAATAAGAATTTCTGGCTGGGTGCTGGTGGCTCATGCCTGTAATCCTATCTACTCAGGAGCCTGAGATCTGAGGATCATGGTTCAAACCCAGCCCAGCCCAGGCAGGAAAGTCCCTGAGAAAACCAGAAGTGGTGCTATGCCTCAAGTGGTAGAGTGCTCACCTTGAGCTGAAAAGCTAAGGCACAGCACCTTGGCCAAGAGTCCAAGCCTCATCAAATACAGTGAAAGCAGGGGTTATACCATGGGGGAGGGACATACAAAGCAACAAAGAAATAATCTTATAAATATGTTAGAAACAATTGCATGAAAGAAAAAACCATTTGACTATATATCTTAGGGTTCATTTCCCTAACATCAACTTAACTGACCTTTTCTGCTTGACTCAGACATATACTAGTTATTGCAAATAAGGGAAACCATGGGACCTGTGTTTCTTTGGGCCTGGCTTACTTCACTTAATATAATTTTTTTCCAAGTCTTTCCATTTCCTCACAAATGGGGCAATATAATTTGTAGAGGGGAAGGGAAAGGAAAAACAAATCGTTTAAATAGGGATACAGGTGGACCCATTGCAACAATGAGATGTACAAGTCATTATGTTGAAAACAAACTTTACAACTTTGGTAGCTGGGCGGGTGGGAGGGGAGGGGGGGAGGGTTGATGGGGGATTGGAGAGGATGGGATGGGAAGGGGAAACAAAGGAGGAGGCTACAATGCTTGATAAGAAATGTATTCATTATCTTGCCCATGTAATTGTAACTCCTCTGTACAGTATTTTCACAATTAAAAAAAAAATCTAAACATGAAAAAAAAAAAGAGTTCAAGCCTCAAGACCAACCAAAAAAAAAAAAAGAAGAAGAAGAAAAAAAAGAATTATTTCTGGACAAGTCATGAGTAAGAAAACTTGGCAGAGCTTTACTGAGTAAGTAAGCAAGCAGGTAAATAGACAAACGGAAGAGTAGGAGCACACTCTAGCAGAGTGTAAATGCACACACTATAAGGGAGAGACACCCATCTCTTTGGGCTGTTAGGGTGTTCGTAGGGTAAAGGCAGGGGTCTGGTTTCAAAGTTATATAAAGATAGGTGCTTTGTCTTTGCTCTAATCATTCGTGATGCTACTTTCTGAGTTTCTAGGTAAGAATGAATCCTGCCATAAAACAGACCCTCATCCTTCAGATAAAGGGGTGTCCTGCAATCTGCATTTTGGGGAAGGAAGTGGCTTAATCTCGAGGAAGTATTTTTCTTAGGAAGGCAAACATCCTGTCAGACAAGTGTTAATTCTTAGGGTGAAGAATGCATCCTGTTTTTTCTCTTTGAAGCAAAGCTGGCACTTCTATGGTTCTAAATGCCATATTTCTGAATAACCTTCACCAGGCTTCAGTTTCCTCAAGTTATCCTGTCTCATTTCCCCTTAAATGACTTTGCTTCCTTAATCTTAAGGGAAGTACATGAAGGAATAACTCCTGTATTTGTGATAAGCTGACCATACCTCATTTTCCCCTAGTCTATCTGGCTTCATTTCCCCTAAAATGTCTTTGTTCCCTTAATCTTAAGGGAAGTACATGGACAAGCTTTAGTTTGAGTTTTTTGAATCCGTAGAAGCCCTTTACCAGGACTCATTCCCTAGGCTATCCTGCCTCAAGTGTAAATTCATACCTTGTCTCAGCGCGTTGTTTTACATTGTGTTTTATTTTGTACTGCATCCTTCAAATTAAGAAGGCAAACTTTATGCTATAGTTCAAAGTATAGAGGCAACAATATTCAAGCATCCATGCATTTTTTTAATTATTCATTTTATAAATTTGAGCATGATAAATAAAGATCATCCAAGAGAAATTACATGTAAAGTAGGGATATATTATTCTCTCTCAAAGGATACTATTGTGAACATTTTTGCAAACTTGCATATATTAACTATTATTTTAAAAAATGTGGTAATGAACTTAGATACCTTCATCTATACTTCCTGTGATGGACAATTTGAAGTGGCAGTTTCCCTAAGCTAAAGGACATGCAGCTATTTAGCAATTGATATTCTGAGTACTTCTGTACTCAGATTAGATTAACATTTAAATCTGGAAAACTTGGTAAAGCAGACTGTACTTCCAAATATGGATATGTCTTATCCAACCAGTTGAAGGTATGACTAGAACAAAACATCAGACTTTTCTCCATGTAAGAGAGAATTCCTCTTTCCTTGGTACATTTGAGCACTGGCTCTTTCTGAATCTTGAGCTTCCTGGCTTTTGAAGTGGAATTGTGCATGAAGTGTCCTGGCTTCCAGGCCTTCAGATTCAGAGAGTAACCACCCCACCAGCTCTCCGGGTCTCCTCCTTGCTGATTCAACCCCTTTTCTGTCAACTGCTTATGTTATTTTTTTTAGGTTTTAAAAAATTACCTTTAACATGAAGGAGAGTTTAGTTGGTACATTATTCTGGTTGATAGTTGTTTCTCTTTAAGGTGTGGCATACATCCTTTCTTCTTGCTTTCATGGTCTCTGCTGAGAAATCTGTAGTTATTCAGTTTGGTTTTCCTTTATGGGAAAACCCTGACAGCTTTAAGGATCTTTTCCTTGGTCTCTGTTGATCCTGTGTGGAATACAATGTGACTGTGGGATGTCCTGTTCTGGTCTGTTCTGAAGAGGTAACAAGTTAGACAAGAAATGTAATCACTACCTTACTTAGGTAGCTATAACTCCACTGTATATCACCTTGACAATAAAATTTTTAAATTAAAAAAGTACCTCTAAGTAGTAAAAATGAGTTTCCATTAACAAAGCAGTTTATGAATACATTTTGATCAACATCACCTTTTTCAACCTTCTCATCTATTCTTCCCCTCCCCATCCTCTCCTCATCATCTTTATTTTATGATATACATTGGATTCAGTAGTTCGCTTTGTTTCTCTCCAGAGACCTGACAGAGCCAAGTAACTATTTCTGTATATGAGCTCTTCCAAACATCGATGGAGTTTGGTCTCGTGACTTAATTTGTTCTTGTTCTTGGCTTACGGATTAGAAACAGACACAGAATATATACTCTGGTGGTAAACATTGCTAGTATCTGTTTGCATGTAGTCTTCTAGAGTGTTCTCTAGAGTTCTAAATGCTATCTATCCACAGCTAACTCATCAAGTAACTCAAAAGTAACCACCCAATGCAATAAACAGAGAAATGTCATCCTTATTCTAGAGATGGTAGCTAACACTGGGATCACACTATCTTAGGTAGTAGAATACGTCTGTTTTATTTCCTCAGCTCAAACTGAATGGTGATACATGGATGGGGGAATTGAGACAGTCCACATCTACGCAGACTAACAATTAGGGGAGAACAGAGGCCTCCCAGTCCACCTAGGACTGAACAGTATTTTCTAGAAAATTGTTGCCAGGAATGCAAGTACACTGACCAATAAATAATGTAACTACTTCAAAAAATTCCTACAACCAATTTGTCAGGGAAAAGTAGTTTGCTCAGCCCTCCTTTCAAGACAAAATATTGTTTACCTGGCCAACAGCTAGCAGATTAAACAATGGTTTATTTGTCAAAACTCATTTTAACACTCTCACCTTCCTATGTCCACCAACTCAAAATTGCTAGGCTATAAATTATGCTCAGTTTTAACAAGTTTTCTGCCTGGAGCCAACTAGGTTGGTTCCAGCATTTGGAGCAGGTGCTATAATTTTGTATCTGTTCTCATATTCATCTTTGAAACACTACTGTTAGGGAGGTATGCATTCTTATTACAGTAAAATTAACTATTTTAGCTTTGTTTAAGAAGCTAATTTATTGGTGATATTTTGGCAAGTTGGCTCCAACAATATTAACAGGTACATTCATTTCTAACAACCTGGCTAAATTGACCAATGTAGAGAGATAAGTAAAAACAGAGACAAAAGCAATAACATACCATTAAAATTTCTCTACAAAATGATAGAATAGAAGACTGTGGCATCATTCTAGATTTACTTACTTATTTATTTATTTAGCATTTTCTCATTATTCAAGTTACCATTTAGTCATATTGGCCCACAATTTTATTTCTCAATTCTTCAGATATTTTAGTACTCAATATATTCCTGAGATAGAGTGGGAAAAAAGCGCAATAATAATCAGATAGGAAATATTTCCCAATCACTTGGTTGTCTGTAAAATGGAAATTATGACTTTTATTCTGTTTCCTGTCAGAAAACCTAGAATTTACATCTATTTCTACTGCTTGTGAGTGTAATTTGAAAGAATTGCTGATTAACTCTTTGTTTAATTAGTCACTCCCAAAATAATAGTGAAATATCCACCACTAGTCAGTTGTGATTTTGGTTATCTGTTTCATATCTGGCAGTGTACCAGGTAAAGAAAATATATTTCAAAGGCCCAGAAAAATCATCATATAAAAATGTGAAGATATTTATAAGTATTTTAAAGTGATATAGATATGTAAAGCTTTATTGTCTAATATGCAAAGACAAAAAAGTTAAACAAAATTATTAAAATATCTCATCTAGAGAGTCTCTGAAGCAAGAGTCTATCAATACCAACTTTTAGTGAACATGTTTATTAAATTTATTTTCATTTGAATAGCATAAAATTCTGTGACTTATAGTCATAAAATCATGATAAAGTATATTAATAACCTTTCCAAGTCCTTTATTTATGAAAATGTATATAAAATACTTAAATTGTTCATAAATCCTTTATAGTTGAGTTGAAAATATGTTTTTGAAATTGTCAGAAAATAACCAGATTTGCCATTTGGATTAGAATTGTACAATTCTAAAGAATGAGGTACAAAAATGGCTCCCATCCTTCTCCAGAACTTTTTCATCTTTCTCATCTGAAAAGTCTATATTCACTCAATTCAAACTCTCCATTTCCTCTTTCTCTAGTCTATAGCAATCCCCTTCTTACTTTTCATTTTATTTAAGTTAGACTAGCTACATTATGTAGTCATACAATATTTGCCCTTTTATAACTAGATTATTTACCTAGCATAATATTATCAAAATTTACCCTTGTTCTTTCAGATTTCTATCATTTATGAAGCTAAATAATACTCTACTATATATGCATAGCATATTTTGTCTCACATCATTTATTGGACTCTCGGACTGCTTTACATTAGATGATTGTCAATAATACTACTATAACTGTTGAGTGTATGAGTAATTATTCAAACTCTTACTTCCCATTCTTTTCTTCTTTTTCTTTTTTTTTCTTTCTTTTTTTTTTTTTTTTTAGGTTGTTGGGCTGGAACTCTGTGCATGGGCGCTGTCCCTCAGCTCTTCAGCTCAAGGTGAGTGCTCTACCACTTGAGCCACTGTGCCACGTCTGGCTTTTTCTGCTTATGTGGTATTGAGGAATCGAACCCAGGGCCTCATGCATGCAAGGCAAGCACTCTTCCCTGAGCCACCTTCCCAGCCCATTGCTTCCCATTCTTTGGAGAATATACTTGAAAGTAAAATTGCTGGTTCGTATTTTAATTTAGTTTAATTATAACATAATTTAATTTTTTGTTTTCTTGTTTTTTTCTTATGTGTATCATTTTATTACTGGCTTTCAACTATTTAATCATAAAATATTTTGTGAAATCTCTATGACTAATAGCCTTAAATTTTATTTTTACATTAATTCACAAAACTTGGCATTCATAGATTTCTACATTCTAACCCTAAAATAATTTTCTCTCTGGTTTTCAATGTAAACCCTCTGTTCAGGGCACATAAGTCTTCTTGTGAACCTCAAAATGTATCATGAACAATTGCAACTTTTTTTTTGGTCTTTCTGGTTCCCTTGCTGCTTATCTTTTTTTAAATTTTTATATGTTTTTTATTGTAAAAATAGTGTACAGAGGGGTTACAGTTACATGAGTAAGATAATGAGTACACTTCCTATCAAGCATTGCTACCTCCTCCTTTGTTTTTCCTCTACCATTCCTTCTCTCCACACCTCCCCAACTCCTCCCTCTCACCCCCCAAATTGTAAAGTTCGTTTTCAACATAGTGTCTTGTACATCTCATTGTTACAATGGGTCAACCTG
The DNA here is from genome assembly GCF_024711535.1 of Dipodomys merriami. Taxonomy (NCBI): domain Eukaryota; kingdom Metazoa; phylum Chordata; class Mammalia; order Rodentia; family Heteromyidae; genus Dipodomys; species Dipodomys merriami. The sequence continues at coordinate 378,452 of NW_027205182.1, read as the reverse complement.
TGTTCTCATTTAAGCATTTTGATTTTTTCCTTCCCCTCCCCAAACTATAAAAATGTATATACAAGATGCAGGGCACCGACATCAAATACATTGAAAATAGGGTTTATACCATGGAGGAAGAACATACAGAAGAAAAAAAATCACATAGTATATTTTAAATACATTTAAAACTAATAGCAAGAAAGAAAAAAAAAAAACGTTGTGTCCCTGTCTTGGGGTTCATTTCACTTAACATCATCTTTCTTTTTTTTTTTTTGGATAAGTAAGTATTTATTAAGATCTCAGATTTTTCTGTTTTAACATCATCTTATATGTTCATATGTACATAGCTTTTGAACTTTTCTGCTTATCCTAGACATATGATATTGCAAATAAGGGAAACCATGGGATATATTTTTGGGGGGCCTTGCTTACAACATAATTTAATTTTTAAGGAAATTGCTATCCCATTTTCCGTAGAACTATACCATTTTATATTCCCACCTGCAAACACAAGATATCCAACTTTTCCCATCCTCAACAACATCTGCTCTTTTCTATTGCTTTCCTTGTTCTCTCTTTTTAAAAGAGCCAGTGTAATGTAAAGTGACTCACAGGGTTTTGATTTGCATTGTCTTATAAATATGGTGTTGAATATTGTTTCATTTGCTGTTGACCATCGTATATGTTTTATTTAGAGACATGTAGATTCAAGCCCTTCAAGCACTTTGTCATCTGATATATTTTTAATATTGTGCTAGAGAGGTTCTTTATATATTGCTTTCAATGCCTTATCAGATTAAGATTTATAAATATCAATACGTTTTCAGGTGTCTTTTCACATCTTTTCAATTGATCTTTTATGCAGAAAGTTTTAACTTTTATGAAATCCAAATTATGTTTTTATTGAAATTTTATTTCTTAACTTTTCTCATAAAACCCTGAAGAGTAGATAGAGAGAGGCACCAGTGGCTCATGCTTGCATTCAGGAGACTAAGATCTGAAAATCGTGGTTCCAAGCCAGCCTGAGCAGGGAAGTCTGTAAGACTCTTATATCTAATAAACTGCAACCCTAAAAAATTATCCAAAAGTGGAGCTGTGGCTTAAGTGGCAGAGCACTAATCTTGAGCAAAAGAAGCTCAGGGACAGCACCCAGGCCCTGAGTTCAAGCCCCCAGACTGGCACACACACACAAAGACAGAAATAAAACTTAAAAACTACCAAAGAGTGATTTGAATTTCCCAACAATTTATTGTTAAAGATTATGTTAGATTTACATTTTTAGAATAGCAACATTTATTTCAACAAATAAATGTTCAGGTACCACTGGGTGAGGAAAGTCAATCTGGATAATTCTGTTGATGTAAGTACAGGGAAATAAAATGATTGACCACATTCTTCATTTGAGAATAAGAGGGAAAAAACAAGTACAGTATACTGTATTTAGTGGGAAGTAGTACTAAAAATAAAAGGTAGATAAATCTTTCCAAGTTGCAGCTGTGACAATCACAGGTGGAAACCAAGAAGCAGTACAGACTCAATGCTTGTTTTGCCCACAGCTGGAGGGACCACCTGCTGTACCCTGCCAACAGCCATTTTTTTCTATGCAAACAAACATTTTCACAGTAAGATGAATAGCCCTATTATTGCCTGTGGGTGGAGGATAAAGATAAATAAGATATTTGGTGTGTAATCCATGGAGTACTATACAATATCTAGAATCCATAACCTAGATCTACACTCATTAGCCTACAGAGCTATTAAAATAGGGTAAAGTGATAATAACACACAAAACACATATAGATAAATTGAAAATAAACATTACATTTACAGAGACAGAAATTCAAAAATATTAAACCTAGTTGATGGTTTTGCTTTTCAAAGAGAGAAAAATAAGAATAAGTAATAGGGATGAAGCCAAATAAATGCTTGGTTAAATGAGACAAGCTTTGCAGGGGCCAAAGTCAGCTATAAATCTAGGATTAGAAGTAAGTGCATTTGCCATATCAAAACAGTCCCATTAAAAGCACCAGATGTAATGAAGGATAGTAGTGACCTAAAATCTCTATTATTGTTCAATTCTCTATTTCTCCTTTCATTCTTGTAGTTTTTGTTTTAAGTGTGTACAAGACTAGTGTTGTGTGTATGTGTATCATTTTGTAATTGTCACATCTTCCTTAAAGTTAACCCTTTTATTAATATGAAATACTCTTTTTTCCAGTAATATGTGATATTCTTGTATAATTTTGTCTGACATGTATGTGTCAGGCAAATTAAATTTTGTCTGACATTTTGATCCCTTCAGATCAGCAATGGTTACTATGTGCATGGTTGATTGTTTCTCCATTCCTTATTTTTGGCCTAGTGAGATCTTTGAGTCTCCAGCAGATCTCTTGGGACAGGCTATAGTTGGATCTGACATTTTCTGTTTTGAGTCTGACAATGTTTGGATGGATGCATAGCCCTCTCACATTTTATTTAAGTATTGATAGAGTTAGATTTATGTGGGCCATTTTTCATATATGACTATAGCTCTAGGTAAGATGACTTTGATTTCCACTCTCATTAGCTAAAGGTTAGGAGTTTTTCACTAATAAGTGCTTCTCAATTTGTCTTAAATTATTGAAAAATTCCTAGGGCCCTTCAATGGTTGTTTGGGATAATTTTCTACAGTTCCATTATTGCCTCCTAGGGACAGATCATTATGACCTTCCCACTCTACCATGCTACAAATCCCCCTCCTCAAAAAAAAGTTCTAGGAATAATTGAGGAATAAAACAAAAACAGTCTGAACCAGGACAAATGGAGACAATAACTACACTTGATTTGAATTAAAAGATAAAGTCAAGAAAATACAAAGAATAACTACATTTGGAAAGTAATGGAAAAGGAGGCATCAGATTGAATTTCAGGTCAATAGAACATAATGATTAAAGTACAATATTTAAATCCTAATTCTGACACTTTAGGCTGGGGAAAGGGCATCTCTAAGCCTCAGGTTACTTGTTATTAAAAAAAGGATAACAGTCAGAAGGATTTAATGCATATAAATTGTTTGCATGGGACCTAACATGGTATCAATTCTTTAAAATGGTTTCTATGACTCTAATCCTTATTAAGTTGTCCTCCATCAGTGTTGACTAAGTCATTAGCAATGTTATTAAAATTTGGTTACAACCACCTTGGGCATGCTGTATGTACAAGAAACTAAGGAACTTCTCTATCTTACTAAATTCTAATAAGTATAACCTAAGTAAAATTCTTAATACAATTATGATGCCTACCATTTTTATATTAAAAGCTCTAAATATACTCTATTATAATTGTCATCAGTAATAAGGAAAGTGATATTTGTAAGTTAAGCTGTCAATTGTCTTTAAAATAGCTGTCAAATTGTCCTCCCCATATAATCTAGTCCAAAGGGATTTAAAAAATAATGTTTATTTCCTCTCCAATTTTCTTCATTCCTTCAGCAAACACTGATTATTTTCCCCAGTGTCCTGAATAGAGATTGAAATCAGTGTGGATTTGAGGTTCATTATTTGATTAGTGCACCTGAATCATTAATGATATGAGCTCAACTCTTAAAATAGTTTGAATAAAGAGCTGCTGTCACAGATCACGCAAAGGGAGACCAACAATGCAAACCTTCATTTCTATGCATTAATATTAACTACAACTCCTGACTTAAACCTTATTTCATGAGAAAAAGCAGATAAATTCTAAAATATGCCATGATAGTTGTTTTTATTTATTTTACTCATTTATAATTTATACGTCCCATCTTTTCCAAATATATTTGAGACCGCTTCTACAGAAAATAGTATTTCTACTATTTCACAGAAAATAGTAGAAGATAAAGGCCAAAACCACATCAGGAAAGCAATAGCAAAAGGGGGAGAGATAATTCTACCTAGAATCTGGGATCAGAGACTGGTTGAACTTCCCTGTAGCTTTTGACTTTCCTGGCAGCTTAAAGAAAAAGTGAAACAAAGAACAACATTCTTCCCAAGAGCTGTACAGATGAAGAAACTTTCTTTGCACTAAATTCTTGGAGGGATTTTGTGACTTTATGTAAAGCACAGTAAACAAAGTATTCCTTAGCAATTTGTAACATGGAAATACATTCTTCACATAACTACTTCCCCACAATTGCTCTGTATTACCCTCAAAGAATGCTCTAATATGACATATCCCAGTGTGAGTGTGTGTGTGAGTGTATGTGTGTGAGTGTGTGTGTGTGTGCGCGTGTGTGTGTGTGTGTGTGTGTGTGTGTGTGTGTTCCAGTCCTGGGGCATAAACTGATGGCCTAGGAGCTGTCCCTAAGCATTTTTTGTTCAAGTCTGGTGCTATCACTGTGACACATCTCTACGTCTGGATTTTGGGTGCCAATAACATTCTAATGATTCACCCTCTATTCTACAACCCTATTTTCCCCCCAGTTCCTTCACATCAATTTCTGCCTGTCTAAACACATCTCATTTCATTTTGTATTTCCTCTCCAAAAATTTTACACCATTGCCCAAACTTTATAAACCCTCAGTGACTTTTCAATTCTGCCTCCTGACTAGTTTTTTAAATCATTGTCTTTGTAATCACTATCAATGCTTTATTTCAAGCCCTTGATTTCATGTTTTTATTTATGTGTAAATACTTCTTGCTCACTTGTAACTTTTTTTTGAAGAGCTAAGCTTCTTGCTTTATATACCAAGACCAGATACTGACAGATGTTGTCATGCTGACAGTTAATTAAATTCATATTTAATGAATGTACTAAGAGATAGTCATGTGAGAAAGTAGGGAAAAATAGCAAGTCCACATTCCATTTCCTGCAATGTAAGAGGCTCCATTGAAAGGGGCATTGTTATTTTATGAGTCATTAAGCAAGAGAAAAGTTACACTGTTCATTGTAAGATGCCACTGATGTGAGGTAGCCTAGTGACAGAGATAAAAAGATGTGAGCAAAAATTAATGGGTTTAACAATTCATGAAAGCTGACACATATTATCTAAGTTAATTTATACCACGTTATAGTAACATCAAAATACATGAATGAATTTGAAAAGCTCAGAAGAGCTGAGGGATAAAACCAACCCTTGAGAAACTTTTTCCTCTTGCCACTCGTTATAATCATGGTTAGCTCAATTAGGGTCACAGCAATGACTCAACCTCTCTTAGGTGTCATGAAAGATTTACACACAGCAGGGCTGTCAATTCTTTCACTTTCTAAGATTCTATTCTGACCAGCACCACACCTGAAGAGAACACAAAGCATGTGCTTCAGTTTCTGCTTCTTATTGGACAATGTGACATATTTAATAAAAACTTAATTGCTAATTGTTTCAGCTTTTTTATGTACTTGTAGATACTCAGTTGTCCTCATATTATCTGGGAAAAAACTCATTTTCTTGTGTGTGTGCTGTTTGATTTGTTTGTTTGCTAAGACTGGATTTGAACTCAGTGCCTCTTAGCTTCTTAGGTGGTATTCTACCACTTGCGCCACTCCTCCTACCCTGCTTTATACTGGTTATTTTTACTTTCGAGTCTCCTGAACATTTCTGCTAAGGCTGGCTTCTCAGGACCTCAATCTCTTGAGTAGCTCTGATCTCAGATGTGAGCCACTAGAGCCTGGTTTTACCCGTGTCTTTTAAACATCCTTTAAAATGCATTTTACCTCAGGGCCCAGTGGCTCACACCTGTAATCCTAGCTATTCTAGGATTCTCAGGAGGCTAAGATCTGAGGAGCATGGTTTGAAGCCAGCTCTGGTAGGAAAGTCCATGAGACTCTGATTGCTAATTAACCATGAAAAGCAGAAAACGGAGCTTGCGGCTCAAGTGGTAGAGTGCTAGCCTTCAGCACCAAAGCTCCTGGACTCTGACCATGAGTTCAAACCCCAAGAAGTGAAATGTATATAGTTCAAATAATCTACATATTGTAATTGTGCCTCTTTTCTTATCAGAGGTGTATATACGTTTATTACCAAAAGACAATAAATTCTAATTTGCAAAAAATAGGAGGTTCTAGTCAATACAAAAGCAACTAGTGATTTTTTTCTTCATCTGTGATACTTGGAGTCTGTTTTAAATTGCTGCCAAAAATTGAATGAAAAATTGAATATGATCAACAGGACAAGTCCATGCCTCTAGGTCTTTAAGAAAATTGCCTGAGATAATTGCTTGTCAACCACTTTCTTTTTTTTAATTTTAATTTTTATTTTTTTATTGTGAAAATACTGTACAGAGGGGTTAACATTACATGGGCAAGATAGTGAGTACATTTCTTATCAAGCATTGTAGCCTCCTCCTTTGTTTACCCTTCCCATCCCTTCCCATCCTCCTTCCTCCCCCACCTAATCCTCCCCCCCCCCAAGTTGTAAAGTTCATTTTTGACATGACAACTTGTACTCCTCATTGTTGCAACAGGTCCACCTGTATCCTTATTTAAATGACTTGTTTTTCCCCTTCCCCTCCACAAATTATACCGACATCAAATACAGTGAAAGCAGGGGTTATACTGTGGGGGAGGGACATACAAAGCAACAAAGAAATAATCTTATAATTGTGTTAGAAACAAATGCATGAAAGAAAAAAAACATTTAAAATACATATCTTAGGGTTCATTTTCCTAACATCACCTTATCTGACCTTTTCTGCTTGACTCAGACATATACTAGATATTGCAAATAAGGGAAATCATGGGACCTATGTTTCTTTGGGCTTGGCTTACTTCACTTAATATAATTTTTTCCAAGTCTTTCCATTTCCTAACAAATGGGGCAATGTCATTCTTTCTGATGGAGGCATAGAACTCCATTGTGTATATATACCACATTTTCTTGATTCATTCATCTACTGAGGGGCATCTGGGTTGCTTCAATATCTTAGCTATGGTAAATAATGCTGCAATAAACATAGTTGTGCTGGTAGCTTTAGTGTGGTCTTGTTTGTGAACATTTGGGTAAATGCCCAAAAGTGGGACTGCTTGGTCATAGGAGAGCTCTAGGTGGAGTCTTTTGAGGAACCTTCATACTGCTTCCCAAAGTGGTTGAACAAGTTTACACTCCCACCAACAATGCAGTAGGGTTCCCTTTTTGCCACATGCCCTCCAGCATCTGTTGTTATTAGAGTTCTTGATTACAGCCATTCTAACTGGGGTGAGGTGGAATCTCAATGTTGTTTTGATTTGTATTTCTTTTATGGCTAGAGAAGTTGAGCATTTCTTCATGTGTCAATTGGCCATTCTTGTTTCTTCTTCAGAGAAGTCTCTCTTTAAGTCTTTAGCCCACTTATTTATCAGGAAATTGTTTCTTTGAGGATTTGTTGTTGGGGAATTTATTTTTTTGAGTTCTAAGTATATTTTAGATATGAGACCCTTGTCCTGGGCTCTTCTCAGTTGATATGGCGCCCCGGCAGCAGCCCCCATCACTGCTGCCACCACCAAGGACACCGGCAAGTGCTCAAATCTGTCTCCTTAATGAAGCTGCCTGGGTTTTTCCTCTCTGGCCAAACTCTCTGTACTATGATGGTACAATGGGTGTGATTGTCTAGCCTAGGAATTTTCACGGGAACACCAAAACTGCTTCCTATGAGAGAGCTTGTTTAGCCCCCAACTTCTTTGTCCTCCACCATCTTCCTCCAACTCCTTGAAAAACTGATTTGTGTTTCAAATAATAAGAGAAGTGGCCTTAGCAATTGAAAGGTGGTGGAGATGTCGGAACATCTAGATTCCCTTCACCTTCCAACCCTCCATTTATGATGTGTGGCCACATATGGCTACCGAAGGTCTCATCCTGGCAGCTGTGTGGCAAGTAGAAAAGCAAATGTGACAGGTTTATCAAGATAAGAAAACTCTTCCCAGAAATTCAACTGTACCCTCAATTGCATCTCATTAGCTAGAATTATGTCATGTACTCATCTCTTGCCATAAGACACAGAGGGATTAATTGTTGTATTTCCAGCTATGTGGATTGCTGTCCATTATGCTTTTTCTTTTTTCTTTCTTTTTTGGATGGAGAGGCAGCCCTGGGGTTCAGAGCTTGGATGGTATCCACAAGCATTTTTGCTCAAGATTACCATTTTACCACTTGAACCACAGTTCCACTCCTTCGAACCACAGAGTAGCAGATTACAGGCATGAGCCACCTGCACCAGCTGTGCCTTTTTAAATAATAAACTCAGAAACATGTCACTAGCTTGGCTGATGTTAAGTTTCTCTGATGGAAATTATTTGTGCGCAACAACTTTGAGGTTTGGTGAGGCAGAACTTGAGCAGCCAAACTCCAAACAGTTATTGAAACTACAATTCCATTTTTACAATAATTCTTATGGTATAATGCTTAAAGATCCAATATTGATTTAATAATGAAAGGTGACTATATTTGATTTCCCCTAAGTTTAATGGGCTTTGTTTTGATCAGATTACATGATAAGATGTTTTCTAAAAATGGTTTTATTTCTTTCATCATTCTCCTAAGTTAGGCCTAGATTTTTATTATATTTTTAACTAGTTTCTACCCTTACGATTTTAACTCATTGCAAATTTATCCAACAAGTAAGCCAATTGAGTTTAGAAACACAAATGTAACTATGCCAAACTCAGGCAACTAACTTTCTTATTTCCACCTACAGAAAAAAAGCCTAATATTTTCATTACATGAAGATACATACTTTCTTCCCTCTACTCCAACTTGGGTTCTCACTAACCTTCTAATAGCTGACATTTACTTAATAATTTAATTGTAGTTCTCCTTCATAAGATTTTGTTCCTGGGATTACATCAAGTGCTCAGTTCAATGTCTCACAGTCGTTCCAACATATTTCTCTACTTCTTCTCACTGGACATTTCTGTGGCTAGATTTCCCTCTTGGAGATACTTCCCTTCATCCTGCCAATTCCATTTATCAATTGAAACAAAAACAATTAAAAAGAAGAGTTGTTTCACTTCATACATCCCTTCCTCAACGACATCTTTCCTGGCATTTTTCCATAAGGTTATGCAGCTAAATATATCGTAGCATCCAATTCCTTACCACCAAATTATGTGTGTGCTTCTGCATTGGGTAGACTATGACTGAATTTCTCTAAGCAACTGTGTTTTCAGTGTTATTCCGTGTTAGCAGAGTGACTGGAACAATCTAGGTACCTCATACGTGCTTGATAAAATATTGGTTTTATTTATTTATTTATTTACATTCTCTTTAATTACAAAAAAAACTGTTTCTTTTCAGTATTGTCAAAACAATGTCCTCTGTTAATCATTTAAATTAACACAAAATTAACTTCACCAATGAGGCAATTTTATCTCTTATAACACACTGAAGAAATTGGAAAGCAAGAAAAACCAATCATTTAAGACTACTTAAAAATACTTCTTATCATTTGAGAGAAAATGACATATGAGATAGTTTGAAAACAGATTTAAAAGATAAAAATTAGAAAACTAACAACTCTAGGGAATAAGATAGATTATTTTTTCCTATTTTAATCTTGCCCCCACAATATGGTCAGGTCAGTGTTCTCAGTTCTTATTTTAATCCTAAGTGGAAATATTAGCTTTATTTCTCCTAAGACACATATCTGATTTCTCTCATACTCCTATATAACTTTTATTATACCTTTCAATTTTTATTTAATGTATTTTAAAACACTTATCAGCCCCAGGTGATAAGTGCCAGAATGCCTAGAAGCAGATGGGGTTGAGACTTAAAGAATAGGTCGCCCCCCCCCACCTGCCAGACCTTCACCATAAACTCAAAAAACTCTTTGAACCCTGGAGCTCTCCCTGTGACCCTGCCTCCTAAGCATTACCGTATTTAAGTCCCTCCATCCCTACCTCCACTACAAATGCCTCCTGTCTCCTGATTCTCCTCACGTCACCATGGCATCTCTCTGCAACTCTCCATTAAAGTTGATATAGTCTGTTGAGGTCATTTTTTGCTCTTTTTTCTAATACCTTTATGACTCAGTTTCCTGAAACTTTTCTCATGTCTCCATAGTCTCCTTTCCTTCTTTTTAAAATTTTTTATTTGTTTATTTTTTGTACATTTTTATTGTAAAAGTCCTGTACAGAGAGGTTACAGTTACATGAGCAAGGTAATAAGTACATTTCCTAGTGAGTATTGTTGCTCCTCCTTTGTTTTTCCCCTACCATCCCTTCCCTCCCACCTCCACAACTACCACCCCCCCACCAAAATTGTAAAGTTCATTTTCAACATAGTGTTTTGAACATCTCATTGTTGAAATACGTCAACCTGTATCCTTATTTAAGGATTAGAGAAGTATATATACAAGATGCAGGGCACTGACATCAAATATAGTAAAAAACAGGGGTTATACCATGGGGGAAAAACATACAAAGAGACAAAAAAAATCACATGGTACATAATAAACATGTTAGGAACAATAGCAAGAAAGGAAACAGATATTTGTGTCCCTATCTTGGGGATCATTTTGCTTAACATCATCTTATATGGTCATATGTACATAGCTTTTGGCCTTTTCTGCTTGTCCTACACATGTAATAGTTATTGCAAATGAGGGAAACCATGGGATCTATGTTTCTTTGGGCCTGGCTTACTTCACTTAATATAATTTTTTTCCAAATCTTTCCATTTCCTAACAAATGGGGTTATGTCACTCTTTCTGATTGAGGCATAGAATTCCTCTCTCTCTCTCTCTCTCTCTCTCTCTCTCTCTCTCTCTCTCTCTCTCTCTATATATATATATATATATATATATATATATATATATATATATATATATATATATACCACATTTTCTTGATGCATTCATCTATGGGGGGCATCGGGGTTGATTTCATATTTTAGCTATGGTAAATAATGCTGCCACAAACATAGTTGTGCTGGTAGCTTTTGTATGGCCTTGTTTGTGATCATTTGTGTAAATGCCCAAAAGTGGGATTGTTTGGTCATAGGGGAGCTCTATGTGGAGGCTTTTGAGGAACCTCCATACTACTTTCCAAAGTGGTTGAACAAGTTTACACTCCCACCAACAATGCAGTAGGGTTCCCTTTTTGCCACATCCCCTCCAGCATCTGCTGTTATTAGAGTTCTTGATTATAGCCATTCTAACTGGGGTGAGGTGGAATCTCAATGTTGTTGGAATCTCAATGTTCTTTTATGGCTAGAGAGATTGAGCATTTCTTCATGTGTCTATTGGCCATTCTTATTTCCTCTTCAGAGAAGTTTCTCTAAGTCTTTAGCCTACTTACATATCAGGCAGTTGTTTCTTTGAGGATTTATTGTTGGAAGATTTAATTTTTTTAGTTCTAAGTATATTTTAGATATGAGACCTTTTTCCATTGTATGGCTAGTGAAGATCTTCTCCCAATCTGTGGGTTTTCTATTGAACTTGCTAGCTATGTCTTTTGCCATGCAGAAGCCCTGCAGCTTCATGCAATCCCATTCTATCTTCTCATCTTAACAATCATCAAAGGCCCCAACTCAGACCATTGTCTCCCTGAGCAGAAGCCAGCACTTTCTTTCATGCTTTCTCAAGGAACCAGCAGACCCAAGTTAGAATTCCTTTAGCAACAGTCCTCCAATTCTCAAACTCTTCCTTTAAAACTCATTCCTCCATGTCCCCTTCAACTGTGCACACTGGCATTTCTACAAGGAATCCTTTATTTTATTCTAGTTCTGCTTCCCTGAGCTCTCACTAATATACCCAATTAGCACTTTAATTACCATATCTTACACTTCATTTTTTAATTGGGAAAAATTTGCTAAGCTGATATTTAGAAGATATTAATTATAATGTAAAAAGCTGTTACTGCATAAATTGTCATAGAATTTATATACACAGTTCTAATCTTTATCTTTAAAATAGAAGTTTATGTTCTGGTCATCAATAGTTCATGCTGCTTGGGAAGCTGAGATCTGAGGATTAACAGTGTCAAGGAAATCCAGTCAGACAATTTCAAAGAGAGACTCTTATCTCCAATTAATCAGCAAAAAGCCAGAAGTGGAGGTGTGGCTCAAGTGTCAGAGCACCAGGCTTGAGTAAAAAGTACAAATGAGAACTAGAGACCCTGAGTTTGAGTCTCAGTACTGGCACACACACACACACACACACACACACACACACACACACACACACACACACACACACACAATCCCAATCCCTTAACCATGTAATATACATTTGTTTCCAACATTATTGCTAAGTAAAGCTCATAAACATTAAACTTCGATTACATAAAATTACCAGTGTATTAAAAACTGTAAAAATTTCTACTATAAAAAAACTTGGTATAGTCTAACTTTAATTGTATACACAGAAAAAGTTTTCTTATCTCTTCATCTTCAAATGTGGAAATTAATATATAACTGTTAATATTGGACAAATTGGTGGGCAAAATTAATCAGTTTAGACAAAACAGCATTTCTTAATATGCTTGTAACTCTAAAGATGAAACTAGTGCTGTTCTTTGCAATGACTACTACTAAGCATGATCATTTGAAGGTTCCCAACCAAGAGAAATGCCTCCCATCATTTCACAGTCTATACCCATATAGACATATCATGTGGTTGTTTTTTTTGTGTGTGGTTGTTGTTGGACTTGTTAGTGGGCAGAATAAGTGAAATAATGAAGCACATCTCTCTCATGCAATTGGTATGGCATGGATTATTGTGACTGAAAATGAGTCTAGTTCTCCTGTTCTTGTCTAGTATGCATTGCCAACCCACACTCTTCAAGGATGCTTCTTAAAAGTATCTGTGTGAGTACATCCTTCAATATTTCTCCCACACTGACTGTAAATATAATCTAGGTATAAATCATCTAAAGTAAATACTGTGAGCACTTTAATCCTTTATAATAAATCAGGGAAGTGGGGTGTCTGGGCTGGATGATGAAGTTCCAGTGTAGGTGACAGCAGCAGTTTGCTGAGAACAGAAGGCATTAAAAAAATGGGGGGCATTTGGCTTAAGACTCAGAGTTCCACTCCAGAGTGGAATCTTTTTGCATATACTTCTGTCTTCTCTAATGATCAAGTGAGGCTCCTGTTTTCCTTCAGCAAGTCAAAGCAAATAGGAACAAGTTTCTTTCTGAATACCTGGTGTCCCAAGGGGCTGAGTTAGATAGTGAACAGGATACGAAACAGAATCATAAAGTCCTTCAGCCTTGGAATAACTTCTATTTAATAGGGTAGGTGATGCATATATATATATATATATATATATATGTATATGTATATCATTCTAATGCAAGGTTGAACCTTCCAATCTCTCATCTCCGGTGACATAGAGATGAAATTAGGCAGTAGGAGAAATTGTATGCAGAAGGAGAGACCAGAAAAACACTAGGAGAGGTAGTATGTGAGTCTACCCTTAGGCAAAAAGGGAGCACTGAAACACAGTTCAACCAAACAAGGAAGGTTAAAACCTGGAAGAAAGGATACAAGATAAAAAAATCTTAGAGAAATTTCAATTTTTAACAAGCAAAAAAAAACAAACACACAAAATTTTATTAAGAATGCACCATGAGTTATTTAGGATGTACCTATAGTAAAAATGATTTGTTCTTTATTTATAATTCACTTTTAAGTGATGCACCTATGTTTCCACTTGTCAAATGAGGTGACTCCAACAGAACTGAAAATCCAACAGAATGAACTGGAGACAGAGGTATAGATCTATTGTGTTACAGCATGAAATATGTACCCAAACCACAGATTGGGATCCAGTGCCTTGATCTTCACAGAAGCTTATTTAGGTCCTTAAAATGAGCCCCAACACAACATGATTGATGTCTTTATGAAGAAGAGGAATTCAGACATAGAGATAGATACGCCTAGAGGGATGATGACATGAAGTAGTGAAATATTGCTGAAATGGAAATTAAACTACCACAAGTGAAAGCCTGAGACTACCAAAATCTGGAAGGTAAGGCAGATGAGGCAGCTGAAGAGCCTTCTCCTATGGGTTTTGCAGGAAGAATGACCCTGACTGACATGATTTTGATTTCCAGGCTGCAGAAGTGTGAGACAATACATTTCTGTTGTCCTTTAGCATAGCAACCTGAGGACATTAATGTAATTGGTATATCCAACAAGGAAAAGGTTGAATTTTGTGAGCTATGGAAAGACTACAACAGTCTCCTTAGTAAGAACCTAAGGGCCTATCCCCTGCTCTTTCCCGCCTGTCCTAAACACACATACACACACACACACACACACACACACACACACACACACACACACACACACACTACATAATCTTATTTCTACTTACTTAGCTATAGCCATGAGGAAAGCTATGAGTTAACTATATTAGATTTTCCTAAAATATGGGTTTTATTTTAGCTTGAAAACACATGACAGGAAAGACTAATTTAAAAATGTGATGCGAATTTTTAGGACAGAATAAGACTGCAAAACCCTTGAAACAAATTTCATGTTCTTGTACTGCTCCAATTTTAATTCTCAAATCCTTAGAAATAATCCTTCATATTTCTGTGAGTGCTTCAAAACAAGAAAAAGAGTGTGTTTAATGGTTTGTTTACGTGCTTTTGATAATTGTGACAATGGATTCCATGGCTCTCCGGCCTTTGTATTCAAAATATGCTTTAAAATAGTTTCTATAGAGTGACTATGGCAGGTTGCTAAGTTGGTATCTTTGTTAAGAATACCACTATCTTGGGGTTCTTTGTATGTCTCTCCCCTACAGTATAACCCCTGTTTTCACTGTATTTGATGTTGGTATAATTTGGGGAGGGGAAGGGAAAAAACAAAATTTTTAAATAGGGATACAGGTGGACCCATTGCAACAATGAGATCTATAAGACATTATGTTGAAAAACAAACTTTACAACTTTAGGGTGGGAGGGGGGCCTGGGAGGACAGAGATGGTAAGGGGAAACAAAGGAGGAGGCAACAATGCTTGATAAGAAATGTACTCATTACCTTGCTCATATAATTGTAACCCTCTGTATGGTATTTTCACAATTTAAAAAAACTTATTAATAAAAGAGAATGCCACTAGTGTTTTCTTTGGGGTGTAAAAATCATTCATTTTGAAAGTCAATGGAAAGGTAACACTTGAATGGATCTCTCTTTCTCTCGCCTTAAAAATGGAAAAAGTTGAGTAAAATTCAGAAAAAAGTGATCATGCTTGTACAATAACAAGATAATGTTTAATCATGAGAAATGATTATTTTAAAGAATTTACAGTATATCTTGTACAGAAAGTATCAGGCAGTTAAAAGTATATGGAGTTACAAGAGATAAAATTACGAAAAGTTGAAAAAGGATATAAGCAGGAACATAACTATAAAACCAGTCAAAAAACTAAATGTTCTAACTTCCAGAATGAGTTTTGAGAAATAGCTACATGTTTCTCTTACCTCCTTACATGATAATTTGAGAAGAAAACATGATTTGTTGTAACTTTCTGGGTGCATAAGAATCAACAAAGGTCTTAAGATTCTAATTTAGGAGGCTTGGGAAATGCCTATACTTCCAAATTTCTTACCATTGTCTATGTTCATGCCAACAATTTACATACCAAGGAGTTGTTTTCCAGTCAACAGTCTATTACTATTGACCCAGACGTAAACGATCAGACCTTTCTTTTTATCAAATACATTTCTTTAAACAAAGGATGGCATTGTTTTTACGATGGAACAACCTACAAGTTTTGATGAATATTGTAGGATAATGAGAACACCAGTGAAGGAATAGGACCACTGTGGAATATATTGAATTACCAAGAAAGGACAATGTGTTAATCATTAAAATATAAAAGCTTGGTCCATATATTTTATAAAGGATAAGGCTTAGACTAAAATACAAGTTCTGAACCTGACTTAATTTTGTTGTTGTTGTTCCAGTTCTGGGGTTAGAACTCAGAGCCTGAGCACTATCCTTGAGCTTTTTTGCTTGAGGCTAGCACTCTACCACTTGAACCATAGTTCAACTCTTGTTCTTTTGGTAGTTAATTGGACATAAGAGTCTCACAGACTTTGCTGCACAGTCTGGCTTCAACTTGGGATCCTCAGATTTCAGCATCTTGAGTAGTTATGATTACAGGTGGGAGTCACCAGCACCCAGCTCTTAATATTTTTTATCCATATTTATCATCTAAGTAATAAGGAATAAAAAAAGCACTGATGTTTTCTTTCTACCATTAGTCCTGCCAGCTGGAATATGTCATTCTAAGTTTTGAATATATATGTATAAGAATGTCAAGAGTGACCATAGAGGGGCTCAGAAGGTGGCTCAGTGGTAGAGTGCTTGCCTTGCATGCCTGAGGCCCTGGGTTCAATTCCTCAGCACCACATAAGCAAAAAGAAAAAAAGCCGGAAGTGGCACTGTGGCTCAAGTGGTAGAGCGCTAGCCTTAAGCTGAAGAGCTAAGGGACAGCGCTCAGGCCCAGAGTTCAGGCCCCACAACCGGACCCCCCCCCCAAAAAAAAAGAGGGACCATAGAAGAGTAGAATTAGGACATTTAATTTCAAATCCATTCTAAGGCAAGGAGGAAACAAAAAAGAAAAAGCTTGATGATCCATCTAAAGATACAGAAAAGACATAATAGGATTACCAATAAAGCACAGTAAAGAGAATAAGCCTGAGCACAATGATAGTAAATGAGTTGATAAGACCCCTCTGGTCTAGGAAGTGCTACATTAGAAGCAGTGTGGATCACATCCACACGAGGCTCAGAAAACTGCACACATCATTGTCCCATTCCCCGCCCCGCTGTCACACAGACAACATATCCACCATCACTGTCTCTACCTTCCAAACCACAAATGGGAAATGGCAGGGCCAGAGCTGCCTTGGACGATGAAATCACTGCCTGAAGCCGTGCTGCCACTGCACCCACGGGCACCGCCTGCGTGTTACCTGGGAGAAGAAGCACGGCCTCTTCGTTGAACTCAGGTTTTTAAAAATCTAGTTACCTCCACAGTTTCGTTCGCACACAACACAATCTGCTCCACACTACATAAGTAAAGAATTGGCCTGGGTCATAGGCAAGACCACACTAAAGCTACCAGCACAACTATGTTTATTGCAGCACTATTTACTATAGCTAAGATATGGAACCAACCCAGATGCCCCTCAGTAGATGAATGGATCAAGAAAATGTGGTATATATACACAGTGGAATTCTATGCCTCCATCAGAAAGAATGACATTGCCCCATTTGTTAGGAAATGGAAAGACTTGGAAAAAAATTTTATTAAGTGAAGTAAGCCAGGCCCAAAGAAATATAGGTCCCATGGTTTCCCTTATTTGCAATAACTAGTATATGTCTGAGACAAGTAGAAAAGTTCAGATAAGTTGGTGTTAGGTGAAATGAACCCCAAGATAAGTATTCAAATGTTTTTTTTCTTTCTTGCTATTGTTTCTAACATATTTATAAGATGATTTTTTTTGTTGCTTTGCAAAAATGCTTGTGGATACCATCCAAGCTCTGAACCCCAGGGCTGCCTCTCCATCCAAAAAAGAAAGAAAAAAGAAAAAGCATAATGGACAGCAATCCACATAGCTGGAAATACAACAATTAATCCCTCTGTGTCTTATGGCAAGAGATGAGTACATGACATAATTCTAGCTAATGAGATGCAATTGAGGGTACAGTTGAATTTCTGGGAAGAGTTTTCTTATCTTGATAAACCTGTCACATTTGCTTTTCTACTTGCCACACAGCTGCCAGGATGAGACCTTCGGTAGCCATATGTGGCCACACATCATAAATGGAGGGTTGGAAGGTGAAGGGAATCTAGATGTTCCGACATCTCCACCACCTTTCAATTGCTAAGGCCACTTCTCTTATTATTTGAAAAACAAATCAGTTTTTCAAGGAGTTGGAGGAAGATGGTGGAGGACAAAGAAGTTGGGGGCTAAACAAGCTCTCTCATAGGAAGCAGTTTTGGTGTTCCCGTGAAAATTCCTAGGCTAGACAATCACACCCATTGTACCATCATAGTACAGAGAGTTTGGCCAGAGAGGAAAAACCCAGGCAGCTTCATTAAGGAGACAGATTTGAGCACTTGCCGGTGTCCTTGGTGGTGGCAGCAGTGATGGGGGCTGCTGCCGGGGCGCCATATCAACTGAGAAGAGCCCAGGACAAGGGTCTCATATCTAAAATATACTTAGAACTCAAAAAAATAAATTCCCCAACAACAAATCCTCAAAGAAACAATTTCCTGATAAATAAGTGGGCTAAAGACTTAAAGAGAGACTTCTCTGAAGAAGAAACAAGAATGGCCAATTGACACATGAAGAAATGCTCAACTTCTCTAGCCATAAAAGAAATGAAAATCAAAACAACATTGAGATTCCACCTCACCCCAGTTAGAATGGCTGTAATCAAGAACTCTAATAACAACAGATGCTGGAGGGCATGTGGCAAAAAGGGAACCCTACTTCATTGTTGGTGGGAGTGTAAACTTGTTCAACCACTTTGGGAAGCAGTATGAAGGTTCCTCAAAAGACTCCACCTAGAGCTCTCCTATGACCCAGCAATCCCACTTTGGGGCATGATAATTATTTTATATTTTTAAAATTAAAATCCTCCTTTAGCAAGATATAATTTACAAAGTTAAAAGGCTGGTGAAGCTAAGTTGAAGAGAAGAAAGAATCTTATTTAAAAGGTTAAGTCCTATAAAAGTGAATCTCGTAGATCAATTTAAAAAGAAGTCGTGTATGCAAAGAAATACAAACAGGACATTCACAGAAGCAACTTTTCATATATTAAACAATTAGACATACAATTGAAAATAAATATTGCAATTTCTTATCTGATTATCAAAACCAGAACAAAATTTTAAGAGTACCAACTAATTTGAAGTCTGTAGAATATACGGGGGGAAGAGTAACTGTGACCCTGTCTCTCAGTTACAAAGCTTTAGCCCTGGGTTGTAGCTGAGACAGCAAATCAGCTTTAATTAGGCCCACAAATGCACATTTATTTAAGTACCAATTCTTCTAGCTTTCTCTCTCTCTGTCTCTCTCTCTTTCCTCCATGCATATATATATATATATATATATATATATATATATAAACTTAATCTACTTCTACATTTGTGAAAAGATAAAATGACAAGATGACAAGATGTTTTCTGAAACATTATCACATTATCTGTAATACCAATACCCCCAGATGTGTTTTGTTTAATAGAGAAAACATGAAATAAGTTGGGTATATGCACTTGATGGCACACTGTGAATTCAGATATACCAAGATGCAGGAACATGATAAGGTTTCTGAAATATACATAAGCAACAACTACCAAAGGCAATGTAATATTTATCAATTATATCAACTAAGCAGTTGGTTTTTCTTTTTTTAAACAAATACTATGGGTTGAACTCAGAGGTGGCTGGTGCTCTACCACTTGAGGCATGACTCCAACAGAGAATTTTGCTAGTTGATTGAAAATGGAATCTCACAAACTTTTCTGTCTAAGTTTATGATCCTCCAGATCACAGCCTCCTGAATAGCTAGAAATATAGGCTCCAGGAACTAGCACTTGACTACATTTGAATTTTTACACAGTTATCTGCTTGTCTGTTTACCATACATCAACTCTATACTCATATATATATATATACACTTATCTGAAAATGCATGAAAAGGGAGCCCTGCAGATCCCCTACACACAGAGTCAGGGGGCTATGTGAGAAAATAAGTAGAATAACTGCAGTAAGGGAATTTCTGATTTGTCCTGTGCACAATGACATCAATTATATAATATGCTAAAATAATTTATCCCAGTGTTATTAATAAAAACCATTTTATTAAAATTAATTTTAAAAAAGAATTTGCCTGTTTAGTGTTTCTTCCAATGTTCTTCATAAAACACTGGTCCTTGGAGATGCTTTATGAAAAATGAGACCAAATATGTTTTCTCATTCTCATTTTCAAAATTTTTCTAAAGAGCATGCATCAATATCAAAAGGAAATTTAGAGCCATACAGACAGAGAAGTAGGTTGTAAAGCAGAAATCATTGAATATTTGGGCAAACAGGACTGAACACTTCTGAACTGATGGTAAGTATTTCAAAGCTAGGAAGAATTGGTATGATTGATTAATGCGTTGTGAAGGGTATCTGTAAGGTTAGATATCAAAAGTTTCTAGCTGCCTTTGAAGAGAATGCTATTTAACTTCCAGCAATATGTAATTAAATTAAGGAGGAAAATGAAACGAAAGGCACACCAAATTTTTTTAATGCAGAACAAAATCCAAGAATTCTCCACTGTGAATCCAAATTAAATTGTGGGTTCAATGAAGGACACAAACAGAACAGAAATAATGGAAAGCAATGTGTCACTAGGATGTTATGCATTTACAACAACTTGCCCTAGGTGATTCAAAAGAACTTTAAACACAGAAGAAAAAAAATAACCCTAGCCTCCATCTAACAAAAAAATGTGTCATGTGGTGATAAATGGACATTATTGTTATTTTTAAAACATGTATACACTGAAGAGAAGAGACGAATTTTGCTTTTTTTTCTTTACATCTTTACTCCCTAGTCTTTTCAGAGAGATTTCTGGTACTGGCCTTTCTCTCTGTCATTTCTTCAAAGGGTAAGCACATGCAGTATTCTTCATGTGGAAATCAAGTCTTCCTGAGCCCTTGGCCTGCTCCTTTTGTTCAGTGGAGACCTTGTCTTCCTCAGAGTTTGGGTTGAGACTCTACCTTGATCCCACTCTTATTGCCCTTCCCATTTTTATTATTTTTCTAGCACTCATTGCCATCCAACTTAAGGTTTCACTTTTGTTTGTTGTTATACCTGCCCAGTACAAATTAGCTAGACTTTTACTTCACATTATTCTCTCCAACATACTATAACTTCATTCCCTATAACAATTTTTTAGATATACTAGGTAGTCAGCAGATACCTGTTGAATGAATGAAGTGAGTGAACCTTAAAATCAATAATCTCTAGAAATTAAGAAAATAAAAAGATTGGTTTTCTCTGTTTTCAGAACACATCAATAATTTCTCTAAGATCTCATATCTAGAAAGCAATATAATTTTTGCAAATGTTTGTTTCTCTACACTTAGTTTTTTGGCACATTTTCCCCATGTAACATTAATACAAATACATTGGAAGTAGATATAGACATGGCGTTGCACACTTATAATCCTAGCACTGGAGAGGTTGAGACAGGAGGACCAATATTTCAAGTCTAGCATAGAGATGCTGTCTCAAAAAGAAAAAATAATGTCAGGCCTAGTGATTTGAGCCTATAATTCTAGCTACTTGGGATGCAGAGATCAGTCTGTGGCCAGTAAATGTTCACAAGACTTGGGTATAAATGTTGACAAGACTCCATCTCGACTAATAGCTTGGCATGGCAGTGTGTGACTGACATCCCACAGGGAATTACAACTAAGAGGATCCCAACCTAGGCTGGCCTGAGCATAAAGCAAAATCCTACTTTGAAAATATGCATTGTAACAAAGAGGCTATATGTGTGGCTCAAGTGGTACAGTGACTCCTTAGCTAAGTATAGGCCCTGAGTTCAGTCCCCAGGGCTGCAAAAAAGAAAAAGAAAGACAGAAGGAAAGACAGAAAGACAGAAAGAAAGAAAGGAAGGAAGGAAGGAAGGAAGGAAGGAAGGAAGGAAGGAAGGAAGGAACGAAGGAAGGAAGGAACGAAGGAACGAAGGAGGGAAGGAAGGAGGGAGGGAGGGAAGGAGGGAGGGAAGAAGGAAGGAAGGAAGGAAGGAAGGAAAAGATACAACTGATATTTTATCCCACACATTTCAGGAAATCATTTCAAATTCTATTATTTAATACAGGAAAATATTGAACCCTTTGCGAATTTTAATCCTGCTTTCTCCTCCCTCTTGTTATGTTCTACTTTACCCACATCTTTGTAGTTCCAGTACATCATATACTAGAAAGTCTCCATCATTCCAGAAGTCCTATTGGATGATCTGGACTGGGTGTTTTATAAAGTATCTGCTAAAGAACACCAACTTCATACTACAATCATGAGACCACAATCCCAGCAATGGTCATCTGAAAATGTCTGCATCCTGAGAAGACTTCCTTACAGATTAACACTGAAAATCTCTACACAGACTCTAGCATTAGATAGACTCGCATTTTTTGTTGTTTCTGGTGTATTGAAACAGACTTATTGTACAGGCCAGATTGCTCACAACTTCCTACCTCTGCTTCTAAACAGCTGAGATTATAGGTTTACATCACTGTGCACAACTAGATAGATCTAACTTTTGAATTCCAGCTCTATTACATTTTAGCAATGTGATCTTTAGTGAGTTTCTTACAACTTTGTTGTAAGAATGAAATAAGATAATGTAAAGTTTAAGTCAGCATTTCAAAAATAAAGTTTCAATGAATGTTTAGCTGTAGTAACTATTCTTTACAAAGTTTAGTGATGTACTATTTAAATTTGTTTAGGCCAGGCCAGACACAGTGGCTCACAACTACAGTCCCAGCTACTCAAGAGACAGAGATTGGGAAGATCAAAGTGTAAGGCAGGGCTCAAGCAAAGGGTGTTGAGACCCTATCCTACATGAAGGATAACATAAAGCCAAAGGGGCTTGCTAGAGCACTTCAGGTTTTCATAACAGATGCAGATGATATTAGTGATGGAGAACAGCCAAACAAGGGAGTAAGACAACCCAGTTCTGAACCACAGGAAGAAGCCCTGAGACACTGGAGGGTTGGAGGATTTGAGCGAAGTAAAGTCCAGGGCCCCAGCAGCCAGGTACACCTGGTATAAGGGAACCAGCTTAGAGGAGAGCCAGCCTGCAATTGAGAAGAGGTCATATCCTAACTTCTTCCTTACTCCCATTCTTTTTTTTTTTGTCGGTCTTGGGGCTTGAACTCTGGGCTTGGGTTCTGTCCCTGCATTCTTCAGCTCAAGGCAAGCACTCTACCACTTGAGCCACAGCACCATTTCTGATTTTCTGGTGGTTTATTGGAGATAAGAGTCTCACGGACTTTCCTGCCTGGGCTGGCTTTGAACCGTGATTCTCGGATCTCAGCCTCCTGAGGAGCTAGGATTACAGGCGTGAGCTACCAGTGCCTGGCCCTCCCATTCTTTGAACACATATACATACCTCTCATTCCCTGGATTGGTTGATGTGGATGCCTGGAAATTACAGCCTGCAAAAGCTGATGCTCCTATGATGCTGAATATGCCTGGAAGAGTAAAAAGAATCAGTGGTTCAGCCGCATGTTTTCTTTAACAGAAGCAGCACATGAACACTTGCCTTGGTTTTCAGTTAAGGGGGCAAGCATGACCAAAGGCTAAAAACAAAAATGAAAGCATGTTACTTGCAACTCATCCCAAATGTCATATTTGTAATTTTAATATTCAAGTTTTGGTCTGTCAGCATATCTTTATAATCAAATAGATATAAACTACCAATTTCCTTAAGTATATATGGAGCAATTATTGAAAAATCAATATTTTAATCACACATGATAGTAAAACTAATACCATACCATAAAATTTTATTTATTGTGCTTGGTGGCGCATACATGTAATTTCAGCACTAGGGAGACTGAGGCATCAGAGCATAAGGCTAGTTTATGTCAGCACAAGTTACATTGTGAAACCTTTTCTCAAAAAAATTAATTTCAACTTTGGCTGGTGGGGGTTGGGGGGGATGGGAATGGATGGGAAGGGGAAACAAAGGAGGAGGCAACAATGCTTGATAAGAAATGTACTCATTACCTTGCCCATGTCATTGTAACCCTTCTGTATAGTATTTTCACAATAAAAAAGAAAGAAAGTAAGAACAATAAACAAATATCCAAAAATTAATTTCAATAGCCCACACTTGGTTCAGTTAAACAACCAGGATTTAATACTAATATAGTATATAGCATTATTATATCATAGAAGATAGCATTTTAAAGTTTATTATTTTTATAACATTTGGCAAGATTACTTTTAGTCAGTGTGAATCTTGATTGATTGATTGTGCAAGTACTGTAGCTTGAACTCAGGGCCTAGGCACCATCCCTTTGCTTTTTTTGAGCACTGATGGCCCTCCAGCTTTTTGCTGGTTAATTGCAGACAGTCTCAAGGACAGTTCTTCCGGAGCTTACTTTGAACCTCAACCCTCAGATCTCAGCTTTCTGAGTAGCTAGGATTACAGGTGGGAGACATGGATACCCCAGCCCATAATTTATTAAATAATGTTACTCTTTATTCATTTTTGCTCATTTGCTTCACACGGGAACCTGAAGAACCACAGGGAACCCATCTGTAGTGACAGGCAGTAACAAAAACCATGATTTAGATCAAAATGACTCAAATGTGGCATATGAAAAACATACTGTTCAGGGTAACAAACTGAAAATTCTTTATTTAAAAAATAGACTTGGATATGGATTTTTTTTGTTTAAAAACATCCTAGCTGAGAACAGCAGTCACTTGTTAAGTAGCATTTAAAAAGATGGTGCTCATGTCACATTCTTTGTTTTTGAAACAACTTTTTTTCTTCCTGAGGGGGGGGAATATATATATATATATATATATATATATATATATATATATATATCAGTTTCTTTAAGAGCCAGACCAAATCATGACACTTCTTCATGGATAGGCCTATGTATATATCACAAAATATCAGGACTTAGTCTGTTTATCTAGACAGTCATCTCTCTAGGCAGAAACCTAATGGTAAATGAACACCAATATCAGAATCTCAGCAGCCAAAAGAAGCTCATGTGTTGTCCACAGTCTCACACCTGATGCTCAGGTCACTAACCCCTAGGTCAGCATTCTATTGGCCTAAAATCAGTCCATTACATGGAGCAAAATCATACACTTCTAGGATCCTATATGATTCCATTGAAAACCAGGGCTAAGGCTTTATGGAGTTGTCGGGGGAGGAGGGGGTTCCTATTGTAAGATTCAAATAAAGAAATGCCGAAGGTGATTTGAAATGTCTGCCTTTCCGAATCTGTTCAGGATTCGGTGCTTGGGTTCTGGTGTTCCCACTCAGTTAAGGTGCTTTCTAGGCCCAGTGTTGGCATCCGGGGCCTGGAGGCTTTCTGATGAGCAACAGAGGTCTGCAGTTAAGGTTCACAGGAAAGACAGAATCCTATTTGGCCACCTTGTGGATTTAACCAAATGGTTGTAGAAGAATAATCCTAACTGACCAATCTGGTGGGTTTTCTCCTGAGAAGATCAGTGATTATGGTCCCCCACTTTCCTTGTTTCTGATATACATACAAACCAGAGAGCGTCCAGATCAATAGTTGCAATCTGAGGGTTTGGGAATCGCTGGGGACACCTTCCATGTCTCCCACTGGAATAATCACCTGACCAAAGACTTAACCGCCAGGATGGGCTCACCTGGTTGTTTCATGCTGCCATTTAATTACAGAGAGCAAGTCTGAGGCCTTGGCATTGTAAGTTCTTCTGAGTATCTGAAGAAGAAAGGAAAGGAGCTGGGTGGGGCAACACTGGAGGGGGGCCGGGGGGAGACTGGCTAATAGCAGGAGTACAGCTGTGACTTGACAAGGCACATGGAGTCATGGCATTGTGCAGGTGAGGTCAGCCCCTCCTGCGGCAGCGCCTGGTCAGGGACGAGGCCAGCAGCACCGCGTTCCAGGTGGCAGAGTCCAGCTCTGCAGCTGTGCCTTCCTATTCCTTGTGGAGAATGTTTCTTGGAAGGTTTGTATGGAGAGAGTGCAGCTCAGACCCGTCTTGGAAGAATGCGTTTGCTATTTTCTACTTTAGGAATGGCTTAATGTTGGCAAAAATGCCTTTAAATATTCGAGGTTCATTTACTACATGGACTGCTTTGATAGGAATGGGGAAACCATCCTAGAGGAGGCCAATCACCTTTTTTGGCTATAAAAGGGCCAAAATGAGGTGCTTTTGATAAGCTCACTCCTTTGTAGTCTGCAAGAATGACAATCCCATCCACCTGACTTTCTTCACACTAAATTGGTTTTGCATACGACCAGATGTTTTCGGTAAATGGGCAGTGGCTTGGTATCCATCTGTCTGGGCAGATACAGAGGATGTGGCAGCTCCTGGGGTGTGTGTGGTGGGGTGGGGGGCGCAACACGGTAACAAACCGGAGCCAAGGACGTCTTTGGGGGCTGAGGGCCTCAGGTTACTAAAGGCGTCGGGCCAGCTTGGCCTGCAGCTGTGCTAGATGACCAGCAGCTACAGAGCATGGTCGTAGTCAAATTTGCAGGGTCGGAGTAAGCACAATAGAAAGACGTTGTCCAGGGACGTGCTCAGGTTGGGGTGCACCTTGCACACCATCTCACGAAGGGCTTAGACATCCCAGAGTCTCCACACGGGCTTCTCTTGCCCCTCCTCTCGGACTTTGATGACCAGCGCTCTTCCGTGAGCAAGCACACGCAGCAAGGAGGCTGAGATGTCCCACACCGGCTGGTTCTCAGAGACTCACTTTGTCCTGTTGTTAGCCACTAGGGTCCGGGCCTTGGGTCAGGGCTCCGGAGCCTGTCTCTGAAACAATGGGGTTGGATATTGTCACTGGGTTTTTTTCCCCCGCTCGAGGCTAGCACTTTGATCCACAGCACCACTTTGTCTTTCCCCCATAAATTGGAGATAAGAAACTCTTGGACTTTCCTGCCTGGGCTGTCTTCAAACCATGACCTTCAGATCTCAGCCTCTTGAGTAGCTTGGATTACAGGTGTGACCTACTAGAGCCTGGCTTTTAAAACAATTCTTATGCCATGCAAGGTTAAAGTCCTAAACCACCACAGGCAAGAAATGGCTTTAATTATATTCTCCAAACTCAACATCCATTGGCTTTAATTACATATATACTCCATGTGAATATTCAATATAATAAAAGTAAACATTTACTTCAGAATTAAAAAAATGTATTAACAAATAAAAGAAACTTGGAGCTGATGGTGCATGCCTGTAATCCTAGCTACTCAGGAGGCTGAGATCTGAGGATTGCAGTTCAAAGACAACCCAGGTTGGAAAGTCTGTGAGACTCCAATTAAACACCAAAAAAAGCCAGAAGCGAAGCTGTGGCTCAAGTGATAGAGTGCAAGTTTTGAGCAGAAAGAGCTCAGGGATAGGGCCCAGGCCCTGAGTTCAAGCTCCAAGACCAAAACAAAATTTAAATAACTAAATAACTTCAAGTCTGACCTTTCTTGCAGCTGAACAAAAAGAAAAAAAAAAGAGGAGAAATGTTAATTCTGTAGCTCTCAGTGACACACAGAAAGATATGTATAGATTCTTGATAGTAGGGCTGGGTAGTTTCAGTCACATTGTCAGCCTTCTTTGAGACTTAACAATGACAGCATCACATTGAACTCTGAAAGCAAAACATTGGCTTCTTCTCAATGTGTTAAAAGGCTTATGCAATAAATTCAAGGGACATTCATCTATTTCCTCAATAGTAATCTTTGTGTGAGGTGTCACTGTCATCCTTTTACAAAACTCTCATATTATTTCATTACTTATGGCTTTTGTAAAATTTTTGATTGTAAGTAAAGAATTAATTTTTTCCAAAATTATGTTATTGATTCTTAGGAGAGAAAAATGATTATTTTTGGCTCTTGAGGAAACTGTCATGACAACGTTTTTAGTAAAAATCAGACTGTGAATGATTAGAAACAACTTAATAATTCAAGAATTTAAAATGGGTAATTTTGCATTGGAAAACAGAACTGGAAATCACAATCATCCTGGCTCCCAGTTTAATTTTGGTGCAATGAGTCTTTTAGAAGGTCTTAACATGGAAGTAGATCACCATTGCCATCTCCTGGCAAGCAAACCACATGACTATCATGTAAGTCATTTAAAAAGCCATATATTGTAAGAAGCAAGATTACCTGATAAATTGGCAGTAAAGTATTGAGTATTTATTGCAAAACCATCATTGGATTTTTATTCCATTCCTGTAAGACTTTTATTCAGATACATTAGAGTTGATAAATAGCAGCATTTGTTTTATGAGTGATTTATGTTAAACAAAAACTTCAGTTTGTTATGACATTTTAAATTAAATACGTTTGATGGATCTACCTGTGACTGAAACAAACATTAGAGATGCTCAAAAGAAAACTTTGAAAATGTTTTCGGTGCATTGAAAGGAAAGAATTAGGACTCTACCATTGCTCGCAGCCAGAAAGTGACAGGTGGCTTTCTACCGTATAATAAAGCTGATGGGCAGGATAACAGCTTTGACAGTGTCAATCCATCTTTCTGCTATGGGGCTTTCAAAGGAGATGAATGATATATCCTTCCAGCCTGCCTTGCCATGGTGCTGAATGCTCTCTGTAGTTTTCTCCTTTTCTATTGTTTTCCTCTACAATCTGCATCTGCTGAAGCTTTTGACCACCCTTCCATCTTTTTCACATCTGGACATCAGAACATCAGCTGCGTCTGAGAGCCTGTTTCAGATTTCCCTGACTAAGATGTCAGCTGAGCCACTGACAAACGACAGGTTATTCTAGTCTGTAGGCTCTATATCAGGGTGTCATTCTGTCCTGGAGACTCAAAACTTGCTTCAAATAAGTGAAGAAGAGGAGCTATGGATTCAGATCTTACCCTCCAGATTGGAATGCCACCGTTGACATGCTTCTAAGTCTTCATATGTCACCTTTTGAAGCTAATCCTTTTATCCAAGATGAGCATGATAACTAACTTTTCCAAGATTGAAAGGGTTAAAAGCACCAAGACAGTGATATTTCACACACACACACACACACACACACACACACACACACACACACACACACACACATTTTTTATAACATTCCTTGGAGGAAGATAGGAAATGTATTCTGTTTGTTTTATTTTTATTCCATTTTATCATAAACTTTGTCTCATCTAAATCCCATTCCCTGCCAGCTAGCTCAAGGTCACATTTAGTTTACATTGAAGTACACAGTGAGGTTCAGTTGAGAAGAATGAACATTTGAGAAACCAGCATGGACTTGAGCCATGAAGCATGAAATTAGTCCAATTTAGTATCTTGGAAATATTCACCTGAAGTTTCACATTGCCAGCTTGTTACATCCCTAGTTAAGGCAATTTCCTGAAAAACCAAGCCTAGGAAAATATCAAGAGGGAATGATTGTCTACACCTAGTAATACAACACTCGATGAAGCACAGAAGAACAGACCAGAGGGAGTGACATTGGAAAACATCTACTATCTATATTGCAAGTGACCACTAGCTCCAGGAACTTGATTGATTAGAAAGAATGGCAGAAAAGTAATCTATGACAAGAAAACTATCACAGAAATCAGCAATATGTTTTGCAAGGGAGCTCAAAAACCATAAAGTTAAAATGCAAACAAGTCAAAACAAACATGAGAAGATGCAGATCATAAGTCTGAATAAGCATATACAAATGAATAATAGCATTAAATATTCACCTATGTAGCACTTCCTGTGTGCCCAGAACTCTTGCATATCTAATAAATAATCCCCAGAAAATTCTATTTGCATTTCAAAACAGATACAGAAATAGAACAGAGGGAAGCTTGTAAATACTGAGATGGTTGTAGGCTAACAATCACGGTCTGATTCTTGACTCTTGTTTCCTATGTCTCCTAAATGTATTAGTAACTATGGATGTAATCTAGAAACATCTTTTTCTCTCATTTTCTCCCTGTCTCTGTCTCTCTTTGTCTGTCTGTCTGCCTGTCTCCTCTCCTACAATAAATAAGAGTCACATTATTTTTTCATTTTATAGAGGATTAACAAATTTTTTTCAAGTTCAGACAACATCTAAATAGCAAGTAGGATTGTACTTCAAAATTTTTTTCCCTTCATCCTCACTGTTTTCTAGAACATGGCAGCCTTTAAAATGCACTGTTTCTGCTGAATAGACATATTCTGAGTGTCCAGGAGCTCTCTCTCCTATGTATGAGAGTGAGACTTCTCCTGAGTTGCTCTGAACCAGAGTTTGAGAACGTCTGGTTCATGTAAGTCTCTCACAGAGAAGATGCTAGTTAGTGAGCTTCTCATGTTCCTGCTTGAAACTTCCTTAGAAAAGCCTTATGACTATCCTACCTGCCTTTCTTTTTCTTCCTGTCCTTCCACAATGTGAGATCTGCATCAGGTATATGGTTCTCCCTTCTATTTCCTAGTCTATCCTTCCATTTTTTATCTTTTCAACTTAAATTAACATCAACTGCCATCCTGGACACACTGGATTCCATCAATTTAAAATAGCACATTTTAAACTTTTAATACTTGGCACATGATTCTCTCTTACAACAAAAAATGTAGAGATTCAAACAGGCATCAGTGGCTCATGCCTGTAATCCTAGCTACTTAGAAACTGAGACCTCAGAATGTCAGTTCAAAGTCAGCCCAGGCAAAAAAGTCAATGAGACTCTTATCTCCAATAAACAACTCAGAAAAAGCCAGAAGTGACACTGTGGCTCAAGTGATAGAGCGCTAGAGTTGAGCACAAAGAAGCTCAGAGACAATGCCTAGGTTCAAGCCCTGGAACTGGCCAAAAAAAAAAAAAGGTACAGATTTGTCATGTCATGCACATAACAACATAATGTCTTGAAATACATGCACATCATGAAAGGGCCAAGTATCAAGTTGTGCTAGATAACATGTGTTATTGCACATACTATACCACCTTTGCAGTGAGAACTCTAGAAATTTAGTCTTTGGGCGATTGTGCTGTACAGCAAAATTGCACAGTTGTTCCTTCTATCTTGCTTACAATTTGGAAGCATTTTTTTCTTATAAATCCCTTCCATATCTCATACCATCTCTATCTCTGTTTCCCAGAATAACCAAATTAACATCTAGGCCAAGATAAGATCTTCAGAAACCCATTCCACTAAGTTTACAGAAAATATAGATATTTATGGTTTTAGACATTTTATTCATATTTAATTAAACTAAGTAGTAGTTATGTTGGATTCAATAAATCATATATAGAAATGATAAAGAGGAGCAAACACAATATTAGAACAACTGAATTAATTACATTCTGATCTCTTGTAGATTGTTAGAACTAAAATACACATGTTAGAGTTTCTCTGGAATAAAAACTAATGAGAGTTTATAACACTAGGCTTACACCCAATAGCAATCCGGCTGCCTCAAAATCGCAATCATCAGGAGTCTCCAGGAGACCTGTGCACATCTCTTTCAATCTATAAGTGATAATAAGATACCAAAAAATCCCACTAAATTCCTTTTGCAGAGGATAAAAGGTAGAATTCCCTGGCTTTGCACATTTTCTGAGTTAGATAATGGCTAGCAACATACTTATCCTCTGAGAGCCCATAATTTATGATGATCCTGAAATATTTAGATTTTCCTACTTAGATTGTTTCTTCTTGTTTGCAGAAGTTATCTGGAATTTTTTATCACCATGTGATCTGTGAACCTAGTGGTAGTATTAACTCACAGAATCCATCTAAATAGTGTACAGGGGAGAATCTCCCTTCTGAAGCTCTAACACTAGGCTGATGAGTCACTTTTGGCACATGGTGTGTAAGAGGCATTTGAGAGCCTTCAATACTGGTCACTGCCACTGGGTATTCAGATTATTCAAAATCATTATGACAGGTTTATTAATCACCACAATTGTATTTGAAGAGGATTCAACATTGGCTAAATTGCCAGAAATATTAGTTACAACATTATAACACTGGAACAGATGAGTACTAGTTGAATGTTGGGCCCTATGGCAATGGAATATAATACTCTCATGTATTATATTTGTACTTTATAGTACAATAACCTGGGCAGCAATGAATCTTTGGCTAAGCCATTGCAAGTCCAAACAACAAGGTAGCTGAAGGAAAAGACAAAAAGACTTTCAATATACTTATTTTATTAGAATCAATAATCCATTTAGTTCAAGTTGCTGAAGAACACATCTGATTCTTTTATAGTGATATTACAGATCAGAGCACTATAACATAAACAATAGGTCTGGTTGTAGTAGACTAAGCACAGTTAAATAATGACACTGAGGTGGGTGTGGTATAGTACAGTGTTATTTAGAGATTGTTATTTATCACAGAAATGTATCTATAGCACCTCCCAATGAGCTTTGCTATTTGTCAAGCCAAGGGAATGCAAGTTTTTCAGAATTAGAAAAGACTAAGTGATTTCCCAAAAAATCAGAGTGCAATCAGGGTACTACCGGCCACTCTTTGAGTATGGAATTTGTGTTCCAATACAGTCAGGCAGGTGGTGTGGCCCAAGTAACAGTATACTAGGTAGCCATGAGTAAGCAAAATGAGTATGAAAATCTTGAGTTCAAAATACCAGTAAAAGAGAGAAGAAAAATATATAAGGCAAATGCTATATTAATTAGCTAGATGTAGTCATTCAACTGTATGTGTATATCTTTTAAGTAAAGGGCTTTCTGACGTGTGCATGAGAACAGATGAATCATAGATCCAGGAGCCAACTGTCCATCTAGTCATATATTGAATAGAGATAAATACAGATCCATACTCATTCTCTCACTCCAACTCAGCTAAATCAAAAGTTTTAAAATTCAACAACCCAAAAGGATTTTGGAAAGTATATAATTAATTAAAAAATAGATAATATACAAAACAACTAAAATATTACAAAGAAAAAGGAAGCTATCTATTTTGTTCATTATTTGCCAACTGGACAAATTATAAAGTAGAATCACTAAAACTTTTTAATTTTCTGTATTAATTTTATTCTTACTATTTTCCTTGTATTGGGAACAACTGTTTTCACCTTGAAACTGAACTAATTGAAAACAATTAAGGAACTCTAGACAATTATCGCTGCTTGTGACTGAAAAAAAAAAGAAAACTACACTGATTTTTTTTATCATTTCAAATCCTAACAAAGGCTAGTCATATTTTTTTAATTTTAAATGTAAACAATACTGATTTTGTTGACTAATTGCTGTGGTTTACTTCACATGCTCAATTTCACAGTTGTTTATGTATTTCTTTGTTGTTGCGTAGGCTATGCTTTGTGACAGTCAAGATAACCATGGAAATGCCATTGAGGATAATGCTGTGCCTTCACACCATGCTCTTACAGAAATAATTATAGCTATTTCTTTTTTATTAAATATATTTTTATTGTAAAG
This sequence comes from Dipodomys merriami, assembly GCF_024711535.1. Taxonomy (NCBI): domain Eukaryota; kingdom Metazoa; phylum Chordata; class Mammalia; order Rodentia; family Heteromyidae; genus Dipodomys; species Dipodomys merriami. The sequence continues at coordinate 345,428 of NW_027205182.1, read as the reverse complement.
ATACCGTACAGAGGGGTTACAGTTACATGAGTAAGGTAATGAGTACATTTCCTATCGAGCATTGTTACCTCCTCCTTTGTTTTTCCTCTATCATCCCTTCATTCCCCACTTCCCCAACTCCTCCTTCCCACCCCCAAAGATCAGCTTGACTTTTTTGGTTGTGGACCCTGGGGTTCTTTAAATACAAGATCATGTCATCTGCAAAGAGGGAGAATTTTACTTCATCTTTCCCTATTTGGATCCCCTTTATATTTGCATCTTGTCTAATTGCTCTAATGATTCTAATACTGAATTGAAGAGAAATGGAGAGTGGACAACCTTGTCATGTTCCTGAGTTTAGAGGAAATAGCTTTAGCTTTTCACCATTAAGTATAATACTGGCTATAGGTTTGTCATACACAGCCTTTCTTGTACTGAGAAATGCTTCCTTCATTCCTAGCTTTCATCATAAAAGGGTGTTAGATCTTGTCAAATGCTTTTTCTCCATCTATTGAGATATCATTTGATTCTTATCCTTGATCTTGTTGATGTGATGAATTATATTTATTGATTTGCATATATTGAACCAGTTTTGCATCCCTGAAATGAATCCTGTTGATCATGGCGTATGACTTTTTTGATGACTTGTTGAAGTAGATTGGCCAAAATTTTGTTAAGAAGTTTGCATTGATATTTATCAAAGAAATGGGTTTATAGTTCTCTTTGATGAGTCTCTGCCTGGTTTTGGGATGAGGGTTATGATGGCTTCATAGAAAGAGATTGGTAGTGAATTTTCACTTTCAATTTTATTGAAGAGTTGGAATATTGGTGTGATTTCTGCTTTGAAGACCTGGTAGAATTCAGCTTAAATCCATCCTGTTCTGTGTTTTTCTTGAATGGGAGGTCTCTCATTGCTGTTTCTATTTCAGTGCTTGATATAGGTGTAATAAGTTGGTTTAACTCATCTTGGTTTAATTTGAACATGTCAATATTTGCTAAAAATTCATCCATTTCTTCCAGAATCTCAAACTTATTAGCATATAGGTTTAAAAAGTATCCCCTTATAATTTCTCAATCTTGTTTTGTTCCCTGTGGTTATGGTTCCATTTATTTGGGTGTGTTCTCTTCTTTTTCTGATAAGATTTGCTAATGGCCTGTCAATTTTGTTAATTTTTTAGAAGAACCAACTCTTTGTTGAGTTGATTCTCTCTGTTTTTGTGGGGGGAGGGGATTCTAATTCATTTAATTCTGATTTAATTTTAATTATTTGTTACCATCTACTGAATTGGGGTTTAGCTTGTTGCTCTTTTTCAAGAAGCTTCAGCTGCTATATTAGATTGTTGGTTTCACATCTCTCCAATCTGTTGATGTAGGAAATAAGAGCTATAAACTTGCCTCTGCATCCTGCCTTTGCTGTGTCCTAGAGAAATTGGTAATTTGTGCGTTGTTTTGTTAATTTGAATTTCCTTTCTAACCTCTTCTGTGACCCACTGGTAGTTCAACAGTGTGTTGTTCAGCCTCCAGGATTTTCTTTGGTGGCTTCTGGTGTAGAATTCTAATTTTATTCCCTTGTGGTGTGAGAGAATGCCGAGCCTAATTTCAATGTTTCTGAATTTGGACAAATTTGCTTTGTGACCTAAAATGTGGTCTATTTTGGAGAAGGTTCCATGTGCTGCTGAGAAGAACGTGTGTTCTGATGCTGCTGGGTGAAATATTCAGTAGATGTCTGTTAAGACTAGTTGATCTATGCAGTTGTTTAGGTCTGAGTTTTCTCTGTTGAGATTTTGCCAGGTTGATCTATCCAGTGGGGATAGTGGTGTGTTAAACTCCCCAATAATTCATACCTTTGTATCTTTGTGGGATTTTAGGGAAAGTAGTATTTCTTGGTTAAATTTGGGTGCTCCGTTATTTGGTGAATATTTAGAATTATAATATCCTCCTGAAGAAGAAATCCCTTAATTAGTATGTAATGACCTTCTTTATCTCTTCTCACTAATTTTAATTTGAAATCTATTTTATCTGATATTAGGATTACAGCCCCCACCTGTTTATGGGGATCGTTTGCTTGGTAGATTTTATTCCAGTCTTTCACTTTTAGACTGTTTGATTTTGTGGGTAAAGTGTGTCTCTTGATGGCAGCAGATAGATGAATCTTGCTTTTTGATCCAACAAGACAATTTGTCACTTAATTTGGGAGCTAAGTCCATTAATATTGAGACTTAGGACTTAGTTCCTGCCATGTTATACACTTTAATGGGGGCTGTGCCAACTGGGTTCTTCCTATGATTCTTGGATTCTCTGTTTGGGGGCTTTCTTGGCTGTTATCATGCACATGATAGTTTTCTATCTGTAGGAAAACTTACCTTTTGTAGGGCTGGTTTGGTGGAGATCATTCTTTAAGTTTTTCTTTGCTGTGGAAGGTTTTTATTTGTTCTTCTCTAATGAAGGATATTTTATCTGGGTACAGTATTCTTGGTTGATAGTTGTCTTTAGGGCATGGCATACATCATTCCAGGCTCTCAGGCTTTCATTTTCTCTGCTGAGAAATCTGAAGTTATCCTGATTGTTTTCCCTTTATAGATGATTGATCTTTTTTCTCTGACAGTTTTAAGGATCATTTCATTGGTCTCAATTGATCATGTGAGGATTACAATGTGGCTGTGGATGTCCTCTTCTGGTCTGGTCTATTTGGGGTTCTAAAGGCTTCTTGTATCTGAATTGGCCTATCTTTTTGCATGTTTCAGAAGTTCTCTGCTACAATCCTGTTAAATAAATTTCCTAGACATTTAACTTCTGTCTCTAGGCCCTCTTCTACACCCATTAGCCTTAAATTAGGCCTTCTGATGGTGTCTTCTAAATGTTGAACAGATCTATAGTAGTTCTTGGATTTGTCTTTCTTGAATACTTGTCTGTTCTTGCTCTATAATGTCTAGGCTTTCTTTAGTCCCAGAGATTTGATCTTCTGCATGGTCTAATCTACTGTCAAGCCTTTCTACTTTGTTTTATATTTCCTTTCCTTCTAATTGGTCAGATTTGATGGCTTCAAATTCTGTGTTGGAGCTTTGTTTTAGATCTTGGATGGACTTCTTTACCCCCTTAATTTTGTTTTCAGTGTTCATTCTCCAATCCCTTAGTTGATTGGTTATAGTTTTATTAGACTCCCTTTCCTTTTGTTGGGCTTCATTCAGCATTCCCTGAATGGCCTCCATGGATTCCTCAAGCTTTCTGTTTGTGGATTCCATGAATGCCTCTATTAATCTTTGTTCATTCTCATCCCGCTCACGCTATTCCTCAGTTACTCTTTGATTAGCCTCCTCACACAAAATTCCTGTATGAATCTTTGGTTAGCCTCATCATGCTCATGCAGTTCCTTATTATGCTCACTTAGAATCTACTGCAGTCTTTCAATCTTTTCATTCAGCATGTTTAACAGTAGTTTTTATATAGCATTTTGGGAACTCTCCTCTGGATTATTCATTAACTACTCTGTTGCTTGATTATAATGAATTGGAGTTGAGATACCTGTACTTGCCATTTTTCTCATTTTTCTCCAGCTTGTTCTGCCCATTTGGGTTTGAAAACAAAAACAAATCCTCACTAGAACACTATTTTAAGACAATCATCAACAAGAGCCCTGTAGTTGCACAGGTTGTTTGACATTGTCAAAATGAGTACAGATACAATCTAGTTCAACAATAAACAACTAGGGATCAATGGACTAAGAAAATCAAAGGATTCAGAAGACCAGATATTAATAGGTTTAGGGAGAATTGTGGGGAGAACATAAGATTAGAGAAATGTGGGGAGGGAAAGAGAGAGAGGGAATATAACCAAGACCTAAATTTAGAGAGAGGAAAAGGACAGATGAGAAGGCAAAGAGAGATACAGAAAAATGCAAAATGAAACAAAAATTTTTTAATGAAACACTAAAAAATTATTTAAGTATGAAGAAATAATACTACAATTAAAGGAGTTAAAGCTGAGAGTTTGTGCATTGAGTAATCGGTATCTGAATAATATATGCACACAATGAAAGGTAAGTCTAATAGTCGAAGACAGGTATATATCTGTGGATGAACAGAACAGTAATTAAGTAAAACAAAAAATAACACAAAAAGGACCAAAAGAGAAAAGAGTAAAAGGAGAATATTCAAAAAGTAACCTAAAAAATGATGAAAAAATAGAAAACAACATAAAAACATTTTTTAAACTTAGGTAGAAAAAGGAGTTCTTCAATTTTTTTCTTGGGGGGGGCGGGATCTTGTCTCTCCCTTGTGTCTGTAACCAGTCTATTGGTGGAGTCTCTGGTTTGCTTGTGGTGTTTGTTTTTCCTGTGGCTAGATGGGTTTCTTAAATCAGTTTGTTTGAGCAAGCAGAACAAAGCTCTGCCTTACCAGGGACATTATGACCCTCCTCTCAGGTTAGTTCAGTAGGAGGGAGACCTACTTTGAGATGGGTGTTTCCTCTAGCTTGGAGGTGCTGTGATGGGGCTAGGTTGTGTGTAGAGTTGGGGCCTATCAGCAATCAGTATCTTTTTACTGAAGAGCTAACTCCTGAGATACTCACACAGCCCAGCCTGGAGCCATTCTCAGGACTTATGTGTATTGAGTTTCCAATTGTTTTTCTTTTACCCTCCTGCAGCTAGGTCTGATGCCTATGCTTCAGTGGAGTGGGGGAGCCTCTGGCTCTGTTTACTCAGTCAAGAAAGTCACTCCTCTATGGGCGGAGCTTCTCTGCCTGGGAAGGACAACTTTCCTCTAGGTGGAGCTGAGCCCCCCAGGTCAGGTTCCTTTGTCCTGTTGAATGGCTGATATTGTCTTGTTCCAAGGCCTGAGCTATAGGCTAGCTGCTCTGACTGGGTCTTTGTCAGTATCAAAGATAGTGTTCTTCTCTGGTGGTTGGGGAGGAGCTACCTTCCCACTGCTGCTTGGTGAGAAGGAGTTAGGATATCGTAGTACTCACACCTTTCCCTAGGTTTCCGTGCCATCCATGGTCTGTGACTGTCTGTGGTCAGCAGGATGAAGATTACTGCTCCTTATCAGTTCTTGCTGGCAGTGAGTAGAATCCGCTCCCACATGGCCTCTGGTACCTTTGTTCTGGGCTCCCCTGTTGATATGGCCGCCAAGGCAGCAACTGCTGCAGCTGCCACCATGGACACCAGTGAGTGCTCAAATCTGTCTCCTTAACCAAGCTGCCTGTATTTTCCCTCTTTGCCCAAACTCTCTGTACTATGATGGCACATTTGGTGTGACTCTCTAGCCTTGGACTATTCACTGGAACACTAAAACTGGCTTCTACATGAGAACTTGATTAGCCCCCAGCTTCTCCTCTGCCATCTTCCAGAAGTATTTTTCTAGTTATTTCTTTATTTAATACAATTCTTCTACTGTGATAAGTTTTGTTAGATGTTAAATTGAGCATTACTATAAAAGATGAATTTATTAAATACTTACCATAGCTCAGTTTTGTGCCAGAGTGTTTTTCTAAAGTTGATTCGTTTTTTGTTTTTTGTAGGTTTTAATAAAATTATCATCATCATCATCATCATCATCATCATCAATATCATCTCTTTTTTTTGCTTGGATTCTCAATTACCACAAATCTTTGATACAAATGCTATGGACCACCCCCCCCCATTTTATATGGTAAATGTAAGTGAATCATAAAAAAAAAAATAGCTCTCTCCAAGACTACTCAAGCATCACCCAGAGAACTGAGCTCTATTTCAGGTCTGTCTGATTCAAGGCTTCCACTTCTGAATCAGATGTTCTACTGCTGTCTGAAACTACAGAACACTCAAGTAAGTCTCAAAAAGGGTCCTACTCAAAGAGGCTCCTTCAATGGGAGCCTCATCACCTACTGAGAATGAACTTGAGTTGGAAGATCCACTCCTCTGAAAGAAAGTTGGTATTTCAATGTACTTCAGATACAATCTAGAGAGAATGTTCATAAAGCCACACTCATAACTCAATTGCTTAATGCTGAGGGATTCACTTCAGTCCTGAAGATTTGAAATAAGCGAATGAAAGCTAGTAAGCGTTGAGAGAAGATAAACAGCATGTATTATTATGGTAATATAATCATACTCTCCACCTCTGGTTCCCACTCTCCTTTTTATGTTCTTTCTGCACATGTATATCATGTATTTTGATCATATTGATTCCTTCTATTACTCTGTCTTATCCCTTCCCCCTTTTTCCTTCACAACTTTAATGCAGTTCATTATTCTGTTATGTTCACATTACAAGAAAAGTTTTCTGTGTGCTTTTTAGTAACATCTGCTTTCCTCTGCTTCTAAGTTTTCAAAAGTAATGGATACATATCTAAAGTATAACCTTTTCTAATTCCTTAAAAATTCCACAAATATTTCTGCAATCCATTTGAGCTGAACCAATGCAAAATCTAAAATGTATTTTTCTTGTTACATATTCATTATATTAATTTTTCTACTGTGCATTTTCAACTTCCCTTCATTATCTAACTCTGTGTGTGAATAAAATGTAACTTTTTCAAACAGACATATGATAACATAAAAAGCTACCATTGTCTTAAGACATTTTTTCCTTTAGGTCCCTTCTGCTGATAACATACACTTTGCTGTTGTACAAATGTATATATGTATAATGAATGCATGTGTTGTGTATACACATTTTTTCAATGTCTTCACCATGATGATTTTTCTATTATTTATTAAAATATTATAACTTTTATATTATCCATTTCGTCTAACCTTGAAATACATTATTTACAAAACTTCAAGTAGCAAAACACCTTTACTCTTAGTTTCTATGAATATCTAACAACATTTTCTATCATAGAAAGTATTGTCATTACCAGAAGGAATTTGGAAGCAAAGGAATTTCTATGCAGAAAGTTCTAGGAGACAGGTGGCCAAAATTGATAGCTACATCACATCTATTCATTTTTCTATTATTAACTTTAAGTAGTTATACAGAATGGTTTCAATTCAACATGTCAGTTTCTGGTACAATGCATCTTGTTCAATGTCATCCCTTCCATCCATCTTCCCTTTTTATCCCAATCCCAGTAATAGTTAAATTTAAGAACATGGAATATTACCTCAAATTTAAAAACATGTAATATTTCCTAACTGTGCTCTGTTTATTTGCTTGTTTGTTTGAGAGAGGGAGAGAGAACATGACTTCTTGCTATGTTGTGTAGGGAGCCGAGGCGAGACTCCGCCCACTTGGTGCTTGGCGGGACGCCTGGGCTGTGCGCGTGCACGAGCCAGGTAGAGTCCCCAGCCAATCCCATGACACCTGGTGACGGTGAAAGGCAGGCGACCAACAATAGAAAGACCCGCCTTCCGATTCTCCTATATAAGCGGCTGTGTTTCAGGTGCATGCTCTCTCGCGCCCAAGCTCTCCTACAACTAAAAGGCTCTCCAATAAAGCGTGATCTGAGAAGACTCCTGGTGTGGTGGTCGTTTTTCCTCGCTGGTCGAGTAGACGGTCACTACAACTGGTGCCGAAACCCGGGATTCGGCGAACACTGCTGCCGGGCGGGGCTGTAACACCCGGGGGGGGGGCCTGAGGTTCCCCGGCGACCCGCCCCGGAGACCGACGGGGAATCAGGGTTCAATTCCGGAGAGGGAGCCTAAGAAACGGCTACCACATCCAAGGAAGGCAGCAGGCGCGCCCCTCAGGCGAAGGCCAGTGCAAGGTCCTCTCATTAATGTCTTAGACAGAGGCCCAACCTCTACTCTTACCTGTTGCCATAAAACAAAGAAGGGGGATCTGTAGGGAGCCGAGGCGAGACTCCGCCCACTTGGTGCTTGGCGGGACGCCTGGGCTGTGCGCGTGCACGAGCCAGGTAGAGTTCTCAGCCAATCCCATGACACCTGGTGACGGTGAAAGGCAGGCGACCAACAATAGAAAGACCCGCGTTCCGATTCTCCTATATAAGCGGCTGTGTTTCAGGTGCATGCTCTCTCGCGCCCAAGCTCTCCTACAACTAAAAGGCTCTCCAATAAAGCGTGATCTGAGAAGACTCCTGGTGTGGTGGTCGTTTTTCCTCGCTGGTCGAGTAGACGGTCACTACAATGTTGATCAGCTAACTTTGATCCACTAATGTTCAAGCAATCATTCCGGCCATTTGAGGATCTCCAAGGGCATTTCTGTCACTTTGCACAACCTACCCCCCCCCAATACCTCTTCTTAACAATGTTTTCTGAGCTTGTTCCAGGGGAATTGTGTGTGATTCTTTCCTATACAAGTTGTTCTCAAAAAAAATAATAATCATGAAGTGTGAAGTTGTGTAGACGTATCTTGTCTCTAATGATAATAATAATATCTAAGCAGCATCACTCTGCAAAGTTGCATCAATCTTTTTCAGGCTGCATTTAAAATATTGAGATTGTAAGTAATCACTTCTGTCTCCGGTTAGGGTAGAGCAGGAGATATTCCTGTATCTATCCCCAACCGAATTCACTTATGTTTGTTTTTAACTGTCCCTTTTTGGCTTAAAACAGAATGTTCGCATCAAAATGCATGATTGTGCACTTCATAGCGGGAGGAAGTTTAGGCTTAGCATGAGAAAGAAACTTTTAATGGCTCCCTATGGACCAAAGCATTACATCCCAACTCTGCACCATGACATGGACTTCCTCTGAGGCTCCTGAAGGTTTTTATTGTTATAGTTTCACTCACTCTCAGATCACAGGGGAGCCCAGAACTACATAAGGACACCCCATTCACCGCAGTATGTCTAAGTTCCTTTGTTTCACCTCTGTGTTTGTCTGACCTGTCTACTTGGATTTTTCTGTTTGATTAATACCTGGCCCATTTTTTTTCTTACCAACTCCAATCATAAATTTCCTCCCCATAAGAGTTCCCCTGATACTTCCCCAAAGCACTGTTTACCCCTCTTTTGTAACACTGCACATTTTGAGTGGAACTTTATTATCAGTCTTAGCTTTCATCACATTTTATTGTAATTGCTTGTTTATTTCTATTTCTTCCTCTGGTGCACATGAGCTCTTATAAACACCCATATTTTATTCTATGCTGAACAAAGACAAATATTGTTTTGGGTTTGTTTTGTTTTTTGTTTTTTTTATTGCAGTTTTCTTTTTTCCTTTGTACAAAACCAAGAAATGGGGAAATACTGCTTTTGGATTAAATTACAGAGCAATTATTTTCAAGTTAGAACATCTTCTGCCCTTGACAGCTGTGTGCTATTAGTGAAATCAATTAACCTCTCTGAACTTCAACTTCAATTTCTTCACCTGTAAAAAGAGAAAAAAAAGTTATTTCATATAATTGTTGCAAAAACAAAATCAACTATGTTGCATGGAACCCCTTTGGAGAGTTTCTTAAGCTTGTTTATATGAACATTCTATCTCATTAGCATATAGCTTCAGATGCTTATGTATATTATGGTTTCTTTGAAGTACTGAGGGAGAATAAAAGAATCACTTTAGTCTTAACAATTAAGTTATGTACAGCCATCAAATTTGCTCTCCATGAGCTTTTTTATTTTAGAAACAAAAAATGTTTGTGTGTGTGGTGTGTGTGTGTGTGTGTGTGTGTGTGTGTGTGTGTGTGTGTGTGTGTGTGTGTGTGTGTGTGTGTGCCAGTCATAGGGCTTGAACTTTCAGGGCCTAGAACTCTACAGCTTGAGCCACAGTTCCAGTTCTAGCTTCTGGGTGATTATTTGGAGACAAGAGACTCACAGACTTTCCTGCCTGGGATGGTTTCAAATCTGCAGTCCTCAGATCTTAGCCAGGCATGAGCCACTGACAACCCACTATCAATATTTTTAAGTAGATATATTTGAAGACATAATTATAATATTCCAAAATGTTGAAACAAGAAACACTACAGTTTCAATAATAGTGGATCTGGGGATTACTTTACTTTCAACTTTAAGATCAGACTGCACTAATTTCATTTGCAACTTACTTGTGTTTGGTTTATTTAATGTTATTCAAACACAGTGTCTGAAATCTCTTGAGACTTACCTTTCCCCTTGATGATAAGTGTACTTTAATGTAAAAGAGAGGCTAAAGCATTGAGATAGCAGAAACACAATGAGTGTGAAAAATTGCAATGCAGTATGAGGCCTTGGTGCTTGGCCCCATCCCAAATAGGTACCTTCACTCCATATCCAGGTGAATGAAAGGTCAAGGAGACTTTCACCAAGAACTTCCTTCCCTAGATTCATTGTCCCAGGCCAGGAACATAACAAATGGAGGAAGTGCACCCTAGTCAGAAAGCCAAACACCCACATGGCTGTTTATTGCCTATTACATCTAAAGAGACTAAGAGATTAATTTAGAAGCACACTTTGGCTTCACTATGGGCTTCCCTGGGCTGGGAAAAAGTGAAGAAACTTACATTCTTACCCACCATTCAGGGTGTCACTGGTACTGACCTAGTTAGCACAACTTTACACACACAGTGAAAAGAAATAGTCAATCTCCTCAAGTGAATAATAAATCTTGGCTCAAGATCACGAAAACTAGTGACTTTCCAGAGTAGTTAATGTTCTGAAGGGCTATAAGTTTCAGAAAAGAAACATTTGATAATTCCTTGAGAAAGTGGGAAAGCATCAGAACAGAACTGACTTCACTTTCTTACAAGATGACTACAGGAGGTAAAAGTCCATGGCTTACACAGTATTGATCTGCTTGGGCACTGGGGGATTCTGCAGTGATTTTCACATTTCTATCTTTGTTCCTTACACTACTGTACCCTGCACTCAGCCTCTCAGCACTTACACAATGTCACTCAGCACTGTCCTCTGAAAGCAAGGCAAGTAGATGGTTCACTATTTATTACAGTTGTATCTCTGGCCTCTTATAAAGATATGCATTAATCTACGTCTAAAGCTATACAAGTAGCCAAAAGCACTTAATGTGTTTCTTTTGTCTTGTGTCTTTACCTAAAATTGGAAAATATTTTTTCTTCATGTTTTCCTTCATGAGTTGTGTCCTTTTGTATTTGGAAAACAAAATAAACCATTGATTTTTCTTTTCTCTATGGTTTTAATATAACAAGTTGACATGGTTTTATTTATTCTGTGTCTTATCCCAAATGTCATCAAATATGTCAACTGCCTAAGGGAACATTAGACCTTAGGATGACTGTACTATATAAGTAGTCAGACAGTAGCAAACAATAAATACTGTGAATCCAACCCAGACATGAGTCAAATCCCTTTCCCCAATTCTATCTCCTCCGTTCAAATTACAGAAGGGAGTCAAATGTATGTGATCTGGATCCAGTCATGATTTATTTAGGAGCTCCCCGTTGGGCCGAAGCTTGCCTTTCCTGATCCTTGGTAACCACCAGCTCTTAATCAGAGAAGGCGGACTTCAAACAATCTGGCATCTTGGGAATGGAGCATGCATTGTGATTTGTAACTATGTTCCTTTGTCAAGTGCTAAAAACTATGATAAATGTAGGTTAAACAACTCAATCTAGCACTGAGAACTTGGATACTGGGCAATAATTTCAAATAATTTATATAAAAGATATTTTTAAAGGAAAATAACATCTACACTAATAAAGACACATGAGATTGCTTTTGTAAACATTTAAGTATAAAAAAGAAAAAATATTGATAACGTTCAAATAATGGTATAGTTAAATATCCATTCAATACCCACCACTTGTATTTTTATTAACAGTATCAGTGAAACTGCTTGAAGTGATATATGAAGAAAACGTTGTTATTGATAGAACAGTTTTCTGTGTGTCGTGGAGATAATGGAGTAAACAAGCCTTCACCAATGTCTTGGTCTGTTGAATTCCACAGAAACCTAATTCAATTCATAAGAACAAATTTTATTTCAAGTACTATAACAAAGGAAAATGAAAAGATCTTCACTTAGAGGAAGTGAGTTTATAGCATAAATGAAATCAGCAATGTGTTGCTCTGATATATCCATAATGAACTGATATATCCACCAAATTATAATTCCGACACAAATGTTACTTTAAATTTGATCTTAGCAAGTAGGTTTTTCCTAGAAAAATATAAGATGTCTATGTTCAGTAGGAGAGTTTCAAAGAAAGAATGTATCTATGTTTTTCACTAAACATATGCTAGAATATTTACTTGTCATTTCAACTATTTAATTGCAATTTAAAGAAAACTTCCCAACATTAAAATTTTATAAATTATTTTCTTAGTTTTCTGTTTGTTTTAAAACTAGATCTAAAATATGGTAGAAAAATAAATTGGATCCATTGCAAAGCAGGTTATATTCTGTGTTCTTCAAATACTGTTTTTTAAAAATTGTTTCTTAGAAGAGTAAGTGAATGATTTTTTTATCATATAATGTGAAGCTACTACTTAAAGTGAGTCATTGACAACCTGTTATATCTTTATTTGAGAATAATTTGTAAACAATCTGGCTAATGTTAGTCAAATATGATTTAATTTTTTTTTAAAGATACACACTGAGTACTGGTGACTCACGCCTGTAATCCTAGCTACTCAGGAGGCCGAGATCTGAGGATCACAGAAGCCAGCCCAGGCAGGAAAGTCTGTGAGACTCTTTTTTTTCCAATAAACCACACCTCCCCTCCCCAAAATGAAGTGGAGCTATGACTGAAGTATAGAAAACTAGCCTTGAGCAGAGAAAAACTCAAGGTCAGGCTGTAAGAGAGACAAATTGATTATTTTTCTTCAAATATTCTGAGAGTCAATAATTTTCCAAGTATAAATGTTAATATTTTCCTTATATGTACAACCTTTATTAATAGCTTTACTATTATATTAATAAGTAATATCTAAAATTATTTGGTAATATAGTACTAGTAGTGTTCAATGTCCTTTCAATGGATTAACTCATCTTTTATTTATAATATTTGCCATATGAATATACAATGTGCCATGATCAGATTTCCTAGCCATGGGCTAGGAAGAATTATCTCTAATTTCCAGATAAGAGAATAGAGATACAGAAAAGTAAACTATTCGTCAGCAATCACAATGTGACAGAATGATGCATGGGATCCTTGTAGAACTATTTCCAGATTCAGCATTCTGTCACTAATTTTGCAAATCACACCCTCTTCATATGTGACAGTCTGTTACTTTTGGAGTTGATCCTTTGTAGTTCTGCTAAAGTCCAAATATGATCAAGACTGGAAGATGTCCATTTATTATGACAAATGCAGGCAGAGCAATACAAGGGTTCCACAGCTAAGGTGCCTAACAGAGCAACTATTTTGCCAAGAGGTAACAGTAATGTGCCATTCAATATGAATATATATGCATATATCTATATAGATATGTATATGAAAATCTGGATCATATCTCAAAAGCCATACTAGGTTTGCCTAGCTTTATATCATCTACCATTTTGCTATAACTGGAAAGCAGTGATGACTCAATTATTGTGAGTAGGACTCAAACTAAACTGAGCATGGAAGGAATAGGAGGCCTGCTCTTTCTAAGTAACCTTCAATACACTACACAGGCACATCCATCTTTGAAGTTGTACCAATTAAATTAGTATTAAACAGAGGTGAAAGTAAGCCTGTAACTGCTTGTAGTAGGGATTCTGATTAAAATTCTCATGAGTGTGTGAAATGTCACACACAATACCATATATGAAACCCCTCTGAACCATTAAAGTACACTACTCATAAAATAAATAAATACCAGGAATGTAAAATAGATCCTGTCTGGGAGGACAAACAGGGTGCCTAAAGGAGGATAAATATTGCCAAAATATGGAACAATAAAGCTTGCTGAGATTGGTTTAGAAAGGAAGAAGTGAGCCTGATCATGGTACGTTATGTATCCATAGAAACATGTTGGATCAATTAAAATGTGAGAAAAAAATCATATAAAAATGCATGATTTTTTGGGCCTGGCTCACAAAGAAACATGGGTCCCATGGTTTTTCTTATTTGCAATAACTAGAATATGTCTGGGACAAGTAGAAAAGGTCAAAAACTATGTACATATGACCAGATAAGATGCAGTTAAGCGAAATGAACCCCAAGATAGGGACACAAGTGGGTTTTTCTTTCTTTCTATTGTTTCTAATGTATATAAGGTACCATGTGATTTTTTTTGTTGCTTTGTATGTTCCTCCCCCACAGTATAACTCCTGTGTTCACTGTATTTGATGTTGGTATAATTTGGGGAGAAGAAGGGAAAAAAACAAAATGCTTACATAGGGATACAGGTTGACCCATTGTAACAATGAGATGTAGAAGACACTATGTTGAAAAATGAACTTTACAATTTAGGTGGGGAGGGGGGAGTGTAGTTGTGGAGGTGAGAGGGAAGGGATGAGAGGGGAAAAACAAAGGAGGAGACGACAATGCTCCATAGGAAATGTACTCATTCCCTTGCTCATGTAACTGTAACCCCTCTGCACAGTATTTTAACAATAAAATCTTATAAAAAATGGATGACAAGCCCAATGCCAGTCACCAGATAGTAAAGCCAGATAGTAATCCTTAGGAGGCTAAGATTTGAGATCAAGGTTTGAAGCCAGTAGGAAAGTGCATGAGAGTCTTATTTCCAATTAACAAGTAAAACCCTGGAATTGGAGCTATGCCTCATATAGTAGAGCACCAGTCTTGATGAGAAAATGCCAACCAAGAGTGCAAAGTCCTGAGTTCAAGCCTCAGTACTGGCACAAATAAAATTAAATTAAACTAAATTAAAAATCCACAATATTCAGCAGTGAGTAGAGCAGTGAATGATACTGTCTCTATTTCTGGCTTGGGGGATTTATTTCAAAACATTCTATGTTTGGAAGGGTAGTTTTAGTATTATTTTTATGTAACAACATACCACAGGCAACATATTCAATTTTACACACAAATATGTGTACATATATATTAATTAAAATTAATTTAATAATTCTCCACAGAAGGAACAAAGACAGCAAAAAGTCAGAGGTAGGAAAGGCCAAGAGGTGATTAGGGTCATATAGCATAAAGTCTTCTGGGACATACTAATGGCTTGACATTTTAGTCTGAAGTAAAAAGAAAAGAGTAGACATTCAATGAAGCTTTAAGAGACTCTACAGACTCCATAGACTTCTTGATGAAGAACAGACAGAAGGACCAAGACTGAAACAGTGAAAACAACTGGGAGGATACCAAGCAGATCCTCAGAGGGATAAGATGGCAGCTCTTGTCCAGTGTTAGCAGTGAAATAATGCAGAGGCTAACATTCTCAAGATAAACTCTAGAGCCAAATATCAAACTGGAAAGATCATATGAAGAAGAAAACCAAGAGAAGGCAGTTATAGCAGTATAACTTTAGAAATTCTGCCAAAAAGCAGCAGTGTTTACACTATGGAGAATGACAAAGTCATTCAGTCTGAGAATTTTGTTTGCTGCTGTGAGGCTGTACGAAGAGATGGCTGTACAAGCTAATTTGCCTGTGGCCTTTGATAAACAGGGTGAGGCCAACAAGGGCCACGGAACACACAGCTGTGCATCACAGAAAGTTTTTTGCCACCTGATAATCTGAGTATATAATTGTATATAGCAGGGCGCCGGTGGCTCAAGCCTGTAATCTTGCTACTTAGGAGGCTGAGAGCTGAGATCACAGTTCAAAGCCAGTCCAGGCAGGAAAGTCTGTGAAACTATCTCCAATAAACCACTAGAAAACCAGAAGTGGTGCTGTGGCTCAAGTGGTAGAGCGCTTGCCTTGAACTGAAGAGCTGAGAGACAGCGCCCAAGCCCAGAGTTCAAGGCCCAGGACTGACCAAAACAAAAATTGTATATAGACAGACAGACAGACAGATAGATAGATAGATAGATGTAATGATTGAATGAATACATTTAATTGCCAAATACATCATGCCTATTTTTTGTGTTATTTTGCAATGATGGGATGAAACACAAAGACTTGCACATGCTAAGTGAGCTTTCTCGCATGGAGCCAAGTTCTCTTCCCAATCATGCCTGCTGTTTAATAGTAACATTCACAACTTTAATGTACATGTAGAAATAATTTCATATACCCCCTAATTTATTAGCCCCAAAACATTAATAAAACTGAAACGAAAAGTGTGAGCTTCTTTTTGATCTAGTGTCCATGTAAAGGTTCCCTATCTTAATGATTCACCTTGAGTCTTGCGCTGAAAGCGAGTTACTTTGCACCATCAGGTACTCAGAAAGAGAATAACACAGACACATCAGCCATAACTATTCATTTGCTTGATAAATGTTTCCCGAGTGCCCAATATATGTCAAGTACTGCATATAGTGCCCAATGGTGGAGTTACCTGATTCTGCATCTGCTGATCACAGTTCTTCAAAGAGAAAAGAGACTGAGTATATCATTACCAGTGCTGAGCTGGTATAAGATTGTGTACAGGAAAGGCAAGGCTCCACACAGCACTTACCACTAAATGCGCTGGGTAACATTTGCAGGCGAGCGCACGCGCACGCGCGCACGCGCACACACACACACACACACACACACACACACACAGTGCGCATGTACCATGCGTGTGTGTGTGTGTGTGTGTGTGTGTGTGTGTGTGTGTGTGTGTGTGTGTGTGTGCCAGATCAGTGGTTAAACTCAAGGCCTAGGGACTCTGAATTTTTTGCTCAAGGCAAGCATTCTACCAGTTGAGGCAAACCTTCACTTCCAGCTTTTTGTGGTTAACTGAAGATAAGACTCTCCAAGGACCATCTTGCATAAGCTGTCTTTGAACCTCAATCCTCAGATCTTAACATTCTGAGTAGCTAGGATTACAGATGTGAGCTACTGGTATGCCCCACTGTGACACAGGATACAAATTTGGCTAGGGAGCTGATAGTTTCTTCTCTCTCTCTCTCTCTCTCTTTTGTTTTTGTTTTTGTTTTTTTTTTTTTGCTTAAAACAACAGACATTTATTGTCTTAGTTCTGGACACCAGAAAAGACACCTTCTGAGTGATTTAAAATCAATGTCTATACTTTAGCTATTAACTACTTCAATAATTTCAGTATGTCTCAGCAACAGAAAACAATTCATTGTTTTGGGTTTGTTGTTACTGTTCTTTTTGGGTGGAGGGCTGGTTATTTTAATCACTAATATGCAAAAATATTCATTGAAGAGTGAGTGAATTAATGAAAACAAAGAAAGAAACTAAATAATAGAATTTGGGGAATAGGGAGAAAATCTGAGAAAATTTCAAAAGCAAGAAATCTGACCAGCATCTGTTGTCCTTCTACCTCTCAGACACATCCATAATTTTTGCAGTCTCCATAAATTACCCAGCTGTAGTTTTCTGTGACAGAGTAATATTTTGGAAACTTACAGATTGTCTCTGGTGCTTTTCAACATGTAGTAAGAGTATAAAAGCTATAGCTGTCTATACAGATACCTATTTAAGCACTACTTGTCTTTGCCTCTGTTTTGTGACTTCATTTTGCTCAATCTAAGTAAATTGATTTTAGAGACAGAAAGAAGAAACATTTTTTCCTAAAATTAACAAATGTAGGAAATAGCTAATTTTCTTCAAAAGATAATCATTTTAATATGTTCCCTTCCCAATCACAAGTCTCCAAGCTTTCTTACAGATACAATAAGGCCACACAGCCTTTGTAGCATGCTATGATGGTTACCATGGTTATATTTCAAAATAAATAACAGTGTGCTTTCCATGACTTACTCTGTCAGGGCCTTTGGCAGAGTAAATTATGTATCTCTAAGGTTTAAGAAGTCTCTTTTTGTTGTTTGATGCTTTCTCTTTTTCTGTTTAATAGTGAAGAATACAGAAAAAATTACTGGGTATAACAGTACCTGAGTACCAATCAGCTAGAGTAAGTAATTTTTTGTATTTCTCATTTTTCTTTTTATACTTTGCTTATTCAATAATTAAAACTTTAACATCTGAAATGGAAATTTCTGGAGTTTTTCTTCCATGATCTTTATAATCCCTGTTCTTCCTTCTACCATTTTCCACAGGCAAAAAACAAAAAAATCTTATGTTTCATTTCATTTCATATCTTTGTACTTTTTTTCCCCTGATCTGTACCTATGCACAAAGAAAAGTATTACTGTGTAGCAACCAACAGTCCATGTTCCACTCAACAATGCATATGAAGAGATTCACTTAGATTAATGTCTATAGATTCCCCCTGATAGATGGTTAAAAGTTTAAAATCTTAAAAAAAATTTCTGTTCTGAGGTTAAGAAACAATCTATAAAATGGGAGAAAGTATCTGTAAAGTGTGTATCCACTGAGGATTAATTAACATCTAGAATTAATAAGGCATTAAAATGAATGAATACCAAAGCCCCCAAAATCAAATTACAAAATGGACTGAACAGATATTTCTCAAAACAAGACCAAGGGCCAACAAATACATGAGAAAAAAGCTGCATCTCACTATTCATCGGAAAACTGTAAGACAAAACCAAAACTTAGAATAGCTATTATCCAAAAGATGAGAATTGACCACCTCTGGCAAGAATAACAGGGAAAGAGGAACTATTTTTACATTGCTGATGAGAATGTAAATTATTCTATAACTTATGGAAAACAATATGGAGATTCCTCAAAAAAAAATACTAGAACCTTATCATGATCAAGTAAGTCTATTGCTACTGTGTATATACTCTAAGGAGATGAAAATTTCATACGAAAAAGGTACTTGTGGTGTTTATTTTTAGCACTAATGACAAAAATGCACTAAAGCCACATGTTGATTACAGTATTCTTAAGAATATCAGCCCAGATGCCTATCAGCAGATGATTGGATGAAGAAAATATGATTTAAATACATGCTGCAAATGCACAATGGAATTCTATTCAGTCTTGAAACAGAATGAATCAGTGTCATTGTTTTCAGGATCATGGATGTAACCAGAGATTATTAAATTCAACAAAATAAGCCAGATAGAGAAGGATAAGCACCAAATGTCTTCATTCATTCTCTGCACCAACTGTTTTTCAGAACATATTTTAAAGTATTGTATAATAGTTGTATTATATGGTAAGGCCCCCAGGCTTCATAATTATATTGAAACTTCTGTGTGTGTGTGTGTGTGTGTGTGTGTGTGTGTGTGTGTGTGTGTGTGTGTTGGCTTTTGCTTTAGAAATTCCATGAGAAAACTGTCCACATATAATATCATGTTATTTTTTATATTTATCTTCAATAATTTTGAAAAGTTTACCTCCCAAATTATTAATGTTTTGCTCTTAAATTTTACTACTTGATAGCCATATCATACCATGTCATAACAACATTTTGGATAACCTTATGGTAATTTTATTTTCAACTTTTTGCCCTTTTTAAAGCATTTATATAAGCTACATCTGTGTTAAATTTGGTAATATAATTCATAAATATGTCTTGTATAGTATCTACTTGTCTTTATATCTAGAAATTCATGAAATAATTTGTTATAATTATTAATAAAATGTGACTATTTACAAAATGCTTTTATATTTTTATTTAGAAGTATTTTTCTTGTCTTACTTTTTTCATTTTCTATCAAGTATTGGGTCAATTTTTCTCTCTTTTTTCTCCTTTCTTTCTCTCTGTCTTCTCTTTCCTTTTTCTGTCTTTTTCTCTCTCTTTCCTTTTTTTTTGTAGTACTCAGGTTTTCAACTTAGAGTTTTACTCTTGCTAGGCAGATACCACTTGAGCTACCCCACACTCCCAGTCCTTTTGGCTTTAGTTATTTTTACTATAAGGTCTTACAATTTTGCTCTCAAGTTATCTCCTATTTATATCTCTTGCATAACTAAGGTGATCAGAGCTTACCACCATGGCACAATTATTGGTTGAGATGGTAGCCTCCTTCCTAGGAAGCATGGCTCAAATCCTAGAGTGCCTGCCTATAAACTCTTGTGCTCAAAGCTTTATATTACCAAAAAAGTGATGGTATCTTACTAACTTTTGCCTGGGTGTGCCTCAAACCCTGAGCAGTTAACATTATATACTGAGCAACATTTCAGAATTATTGAAGATAAATATAAGAAATAACATTATGAGACTATATGTGGACAGTTTTCTCATGGAATTTCTAAAGCAAAAGCCAAACACACACACTCATGGAAGTTCTAAAGCAAAAGCCAAACACACACACACACACACACACACACACACACACAGAAGTTTCAATATAATTAGGAGGCCTGGGGGCCTTACTATATAATACAACTATTATGCAATACTTTTAAAATATATTCTGAAAAACGGTTGGTGCAGGAACGCATGTTTTCTTTAGAGCTTCCTGACTTACAATATTTAATTTTCATGCACATGCTCATGTTCTCTAATAAGAAATGACTTTACATTTTTAATATTTACCCTACAACATTTAATGTTAATATGGAGTATATGTGGTCCCAACAAAATCTAAAATATTCACTGTTTTTTTTTTTTTTTTGAGGGAGAGAGTTCCTGGGATTATTCCATGTATTTTCCCCCAAGTAAAAGGGAATTAAACATCCTTTAACCATCTTCTAAACTCATCTTTAATCATCCTTAAAGGCCTGAGTTACATTTTATTTTACTTAGAATGGCCACTTAAGTTGCTCAAGAGTGCATGTAACATAATATTCCTTTCTGTATGGTCATGTTCTTCCATTTGAAAGACATCTTTATAGCACGGGGTTCTCAATTATGAATTCTTACCCTTTATTTTTCTGAAATTATCTTACTTATTTCTCTCTTGAATGCTATCCAGCTGGCCAGAATTACTTCTTCCTGAATAAATGCAAAAAATTGAAAAATCCTCTAGACAGAAGTGTAGTGATAATGAAAATTCTAACTGATAAAAGAAAAATAAAACTACCCATACTGTTTAAAAGCACATATATTATATTTTTATGTTACCTATATTATAAGCATAGCTAACATGAATCAAAATCTAATGAAGTTTGTTCTAAACTATTGATTGTCAATTTTAGAAATGAAAATAGGAGTGTCAAAATTATGTAATTTGAGCAAAGTCACAGATAAACTGAAAGAGCTGTAATATAATACTGGGCCCTGAACTGAGGCCATTCCACAGGGTATGAATAGACTTCAAAACCATCAATACAGAAGCAGAACACTACAGGATAGATTGCAAAGCTCCAACCTAGGAACAACAGAAGTTTCCAAAACAGGAGATTCAAGCGAACATCAGACAGGCAGATTTGAACTAAGAATGCTGACTATTCTGATCTTAAGTAAGAAATGGCATCCAGCCGGGCACTGTTGCCTCACGCCTGTAATCCTAGCTGAGAGCTGAGGATCACGGTTCAAAGCCAGCCCGGGCCAGGAAACTCCATGAGACTCTTATCTCCAATAAACCACTAGAAAACTGGAAGTGGTGCTGTGGCTTAAGCGGTAGAGCACTCACCTTAAGCTGAAGAGCACAAGGAAAGCACCTAGGTCCAGAGTTCAAGCCTCATGACTGACTAAAAAAAAAAAAAAGAAAGAAAAAGAAATGGCATCCAATGAACTTAAGACTACCTTGTTTTTACTCTCGTGTTTCTAGATCTTAATTTGTAAGCTCACATGGAAATTTATTGTAAAAGCTCATGTTGCTACCACCCTGATTCTTACTTTTTTCATTTAAAAGTTATTACGTGCATTGGTGTCTTTTTCTCTTAGAGTTTCAATCTCAAATTCTATGGTTTTCACGTTGTCCCTAAACAACTCAGAGGTAAACTTCAGGAACAAGCTTGATGAAGGATGCTTAGAGACTTTGCTTCTCCAGTTTTACCACAGAACGTTTTCCAGTTAGTGGGCAGTTGGCCTAGGTTCTGAAATGTCCTTTTATCTGTTCCTTCTTTGTCTAAAGGTAGCAAACAGAAAGCCCTCAAAACTTTTAAGTTCTTTTTCATGAGGTATCTTGCTTCAGTTTAATCCCATTGAATCTACTCCCTATCCTGAGTTTGTCTGATCCTGCTACCACACAATCTTGAACCTAATCACTGCTTCCTGCTTCCTGGTCCTAGATCTCTATAGGTCAGTTAGTCAAAAGACAGACATATATTTGTCTTCAGCTTTTGGACCACAAAATCATCTTGAACTGATTTCAGTATGGATGTTCACAAAATCATCTTTTTTTTTTTTTGGGGGGGGGGTCCGGTCATGGGGCCTGAACTCAAGGCCTGGGCGCTGTCCCTGAGCTCTTCAGTCCAAGGCTAACGCTCTACCACTTGAGCCACAGCACCACTTCCGGCTTTTTTCTTTTTGCTTATGTGGTGCTGAGGAATCGAACCCAGGGCTTTGAGCATGCAAGTCGAGCGCTCTACCACTGAGCCACCTTCCCAGCCCCACAAAATCATCTTGAACTGAGGTCAATATGGATATGTTACCCCTAGATTGTCCTCTATTTTACTCAGAAGCAGCTAATTCAACTTAAAGAAACTAGTTCTCACTTTAATTGATGGGACTGTGGTAATAGGAAAAGATTTTCTCTTCAAGAATTTAACTTGGCCAAGATGAATGCTAACGACTACTGGCCATCTCTGCTTAGCTAGTGAAATCAGCTTAGCTAGTAGATTCTCCACTGCTATGGTTGACACAACTCCAGAAATGGAATTCCATGCTCTACACAAAGTGGTTGTGTAGTTCTTAAACATGCTAGGCCATCAAATAGTGATTATAACCCTGGTGTTGTTTAGTACCTGCACTGGTCAAACATAACTACTCAAACTAGGTCATTTTTACAACATTTTATTTGAATGTGTTTTGAAATTCCTGCTACCTTAATTTGCTGTATGAAATGTTGTTTGATTATGTGTGGATGAATCAATATAAAAAGACAAGGGACAGTAAGGCGTTACTCTAATGTAGTAAGCTTAGAAATCATAGATTTCATAGATTTCTATGTGGATGGTTTGTGCTACAAGGATAAAGAGAAATCTGGAAAATAAACATGTTCAAAGAAAAGATTCTAACACTACAAGTATTGTAAATGAATATTCATTTCTGTTTTAAGAAATAATAAAGTACTTAAAATGTGTTATTTTGCGTGATACTCATCTTTGCCAGTTTATAAAAACTTTTTCAATTATCCACTAGCAATAAGATTCATTAACTTTTATTCTTTATTGTTTCATTAGCTATCAGAAAAGTAGTGAGAGTGAAAACATTTAGAGAATTTGCTTGTTTCTAAGGGTAAAAATGAGATTAAAATATCGGATTTATTCAAGAAATCACTTTCTTCACTTTGAATAAAATTGATATACCCTTCCTCTGTCCAGATCAAGAGATGTGGGTTCAGTGATGTGCCTCTTATGGTTCCTCCAGTACACATTGGGATTTCTGGGGCAAGTCCAGAGATCATGAAGTCAGGAAAGCTTGAAAATATTTTCTACCACTTAGTTGGTACAGAGTACAGATTTAAATATTTCAACACAAAAGCTATAGCTCTATGCTAGAGACATACGAGTTCACTGTCATAGCCTTTGTACGACTCTGAGTATGTCTTTATAAGTATGTTTTATCTCAAAAATAGTCCTTCAGAAATTTCAGCCAGTCTATATGTAAATAAGTAGAAAGAAAACATTTAACAGTGTCTGTTTTGGAGATTTGTTTTTCTTAATCCTTTTGTTTATAGGAATAATATCTATGTAAGCAAAATGAATTTGTTATATATAACTTTTGATTATTTTTAAATTCCCTATGACTATGAGAGAAAAACAGAAATTCATAATATTGCTGAATCTGTTTTTTATTTAAAGGTATGGCTCCTCAAAACAACACACTACAATATGTAAGCTGTACCATATAAGGATTGCACAGTAAGGATAAACTGGAATTCTAATTTTCTATAGTAGGAGTAAGATAAATTGGTACAACTACTCATAAAAAGAACACTTGAAAATATGTCTACAGTGCATGCTAATAATCCCACACCTAGAAAATGTAGATTTGGGGGGGGGGAGGAGTCTGGTTCTGGGGCCTGAACTCTGGGCCTGGGCATTGTCCCTCAGCTCTTCAGCTCAAGGCTAGTGCTCTACCACTTGAGCCACAGCGCCACTTCCGGCTTTTTTCTTTTTGCTTATGTGGTGCTGAGGAATCGAACCCAGGGCCTCATGCACACAAAGCAAGCAATCTACCACTGAGCCACCTTCCCAGCCCAGAAAATGTAGATTTTAAAGGAAATTTTCACATGGATGCTGAAGGAGTCATTCACAGGAGTGTTTTATTATCACATTAGCAGAATAAATGGAATGAATATAAAATTTAATATCAAAGTAAAAGATACATAAATTGTGATCTAGCCACTCTAGATGTGCTTGTATGGCACTAAAATGACTGGACTCATAGTCAAAAAGTCTCCAGAATAATTCATTTTTATAGAGTTTGTAAACATATAACACATATATTGCTTACCCCATATAAATCATATATTATATAGATCATAAACTATATACATGTATACATATATTTGCATATATACAAATCTCATAACAAAACAAAGAACACATGCAGTAAGTGATCAGTTTAATAGAAGGAGGAGGGGAAACAGATTCAGAAATCACTATGCAAATGGTTTAAAGTGTATCAGTACCATGATATTGTACAATAAATATTAAAAGCAATTGGCAAAATGAGCTAAGCAATTTGTTTAATTAGTGTAGATAAAACATTTTCATAATTCCCAAGTGCAATCAATTACATTTTTTCTAAATTGAAGATTCAAAGACTTTTTAAATGTCTAATTAAAAAATAACAAAAACCAATATTTCACATGAATCCCACTCTCAAAGTAAAATTTTTTCATAGATGATTTAGTTAGTTAACTACTTACTTATGGCATTTTAACACATATACATGCTTCATTCTATGATATACTACTTGTTGAATCTTTTGTTGAATCAAAGATATTCTAATTGCAAAGAAATCTTATATTTGATATGCGCACAAAAATAAACAGAGATCTTCTATATATAGTTTCTTTTGTTGCAAGGTAGATGGCTCCAAGATTATCAAAAGGTGAAGTTTCCATTTTAGATTCTAGAAAAGGATGAGTACAGCCAGGCTGTAACCCTATCCCTATTGTTGGTATAAGAGGTAGAGAGAGATGATATTCACAATGTCCACATTATTCTAAAATCAGCTCTGAACCTCTCTAGATGTATATGTCAGTTAGATTAATGTCTAAAAAAATTAAGCGCAAACTCAGTGTCATATTAATCTGCTATAGAGGATCTTGAAGAATAAGTGGTATTTCCCAGGAAATTATTATTTTCCCATCATTTCTTTAATTTCTTTTTTATTTGAGAAAATTTTAATATCAACATTTCAATTAAAGTTTAATATCCCTTGTACTACACTAAATTGAGAGGATCCGACCGCACTACTGAACATTTTATACCCTTAGTATAAAATAGATCTATGTACATTTTCCCATTCATGCCTAAAATTTAACTATAATTCATGAAGTGAGAGATATAAATGCTTCCATAATACTTTATTTCTCAAATACATGATTTTAATTCCTTTTAAGTGCTGTATTTATATAACTCCTAGAATTAGTTTCTCATGAACAAAACCATTTTGAAACCCCTAAAGATATTGGTGCAATAGCTCACAGGGCAGCATACTTTCCAAAGTATAAATATGAAGAATGGTAAATTATTGAAAGGGAATAAAACCATGACTACCAAACAAGATCAGCAAGGATCCAGCTCCAATACGACACTTACCTGCTACATAGGCTGATGGGTTGAGACTCTATTTGGTGATAGAATTGACCTGGACTCTGGTCTCTGGCCTGTCCACCCAGTCTTAATGTTTCTGAGGTGTAATGTCTCCTTACTGGATCAAAAGAAACTGAACTCAACTATGTGAGGATAGCTCTCTTGTGCATTTCTTCTTTTTGATAAAAAGCAGTTTGATTCAAGGAGAGAAAAATGATACTGCACACAGGCTTAAGTTAGTTTTTGAACTTTAGTTCTGTTTCTCACTAGGCTAAAGTCTTTTCTAACTCAGAGGTAAAAAAGGAGACTTTCTCTTTTTCTGCTGGGTTGTGCTTTCAGGTTTATGCCCTGTTCCCTGGAGGACACCAGTAAAATTGAAGCAGCAATGGAAAGTTCCATTAAGTACCAGTCTCCCTGTCATTTGTGTCACTGCTATTACTAAATCTATAAAATTGAAACTTTTTACACCTACCCAAGACAGTTATTCTTCTTGAAGACTCATGAAAAAAAGTAAAGAAACTGACCAGCCACTGCAGTTAAAATGTGAGGAACTAAATAGGGAGCTAAATGTGTGTAACTAAGTATTGTTGAAGTGTAACGTGTTATGACACATAGTTTCCATGTAAATCTTACAAAGTGTTTCAGCTTTCTTGTGCAAAGTCATGATAAATAATGTAGCTAAGATAAAAATTTTGTAGCATAAAACTTGGGTCTGCCGGGCGCCGGTGGCTCACGCCTATAATCCTAGCTACTAGGAGGCTGAGATCTGAGGATTGAGGTTCAAAGCCAGCCCATAAAGGAAAGTCTATGAAACTCTTATCTCCAATAAACCACCAGAAAGCCGGAAGTGGCGTTGTAGCTCAAGTGGTAGAGCCTAGCCTTGAGCTGAAGAGCTGAGGGACATCGCTCAAGCCCGCCCAGAGTTCAAGCTCCAGAATCCACCAAAAAAAAAACCCCAAAAAACAAAAAACAAAACAAAACAAAAAAAAAACCTTGGGTCAAGCATCCAGCTATTTCCCATAGCAATTTATTGATTTTCCTTCTACTCTGTTATCAGTCTTATAGCTGTAGAGTTTCAGTGATTGAGAGGAAAATAAAAAGAATTACATTTCCTTCTACATGTTGATAAAATGTTTAATATATTTACCAGTGAGCTAGATTTATGGAGATTTTCAATGATACTATTCTATCTGTCTTCAAGAAAGCATATAGTTGAGTTGAAATAAATAAAGTATAGTGACTGTGGAAAACATCTTATATCAAACATACCCATGGATTGAGAACAACTGAAAGTTGAGTTGACCAAAAATCTGAAGTTTGAGCCAACTGAAGCATAATCAAGGCACTATGGACTTGGAGACCTGACATACTAGGTTCTTGAGAATGAGCCCAATATTCTATATTCAATCTTTCCTCAACATTTCTGCCAGTTTCTATCTGTATGCACGTAGTCTGAAATACCAGAAACAAGCAGAAAGCTACTGTTAATAGGCTATAAAATAATCATAGATTTCAACAATTTCTTAGCAAACAAAAATTATAATTTAAGATTCACCAGGAAAAATGAAAAATGATGATAACTTGGATGTCTGCCAAGATATGAAAAGTTCTATGATAGGACAAAGATAAATTTATTTATTTATTTATTTATTTATTTATTTATTTATTTATTTATTTATTTATTTACTATTTATGCCAGTCCTAGGGCTTAAATTCTGGGCCTGGGTGCTGCTAATGAGCCTTGAACAGAAAAGCTCAAGGCTATACCACTAGTACTCTACCACTTGAACCATAGTTCCACTTCCAGCTTTTTGGTAGTTTATTGAAGATAAGAGACTCATAAGCTTTCTTGCCTAGCTTTGTATCAGAACATTTGTTTCAGATCTCAGCCTAATTAGATGTCAAAAGTTTCAAAAGTCTTCCCTCTGTATTTGATATTAGCAGGAAAAAGGTATATATGCATATGTATCAAGATGGAGAAAATATAACTGATGAAAGTATTAAAATTTACATAATTGAGGCATATAAAATAATGTAAAGAAATAACATAAAATGTACATTATTTTCAAGTACATATAATAAGTTCACCAAAATTGACCATTTAACATTCAGTAAATATGAAGGGATTGAGGAGTTTCAAGGAGTTGCAACCATTTCTCACATCCCATAAATATGAGTTCAGGTCAGTGTTGAAAAATAGCATATCAAACTGGCCTACACCCTGTACTGCTAGGACTTAGGGGAAAATTCAATGGGAAGATATAATATGACAAAGGCCCAAACCACATTCTTGATTCAAATCAGCAAATATCAACATAGGAACACAAAAATATAAAAAAAAAAAAAAGGAAGGCAAGTCAGGTGATAATGATTCACACATATGTTCCTAGAATCTCCAGGGCCTGAGAACTGAGGGTTATGGTTCAAAGCCAGCCCAGGCAGGAAACTCTGTGAAACTCTTATCTACAATTAAGCACCAAAAAAGCTGAAAATGGAACAGAGGCCCAAGTGGTAGAGCACTAGCCTTGAGCAAGGAAGCTCAGGGACAGCATCTAGGCCCTGAATTCTAGCCTCAGGACTAGCATGAAAATAAAAAACAAAAAAAGTAATGTGAGTCCTCAAATATTCTATAGTCACACAAAAAAGAGCTCTGAAACATAGTGAAGGAAACAAAATCTCAAATATTGAGCCCAAAAGAATGATGAAATGAATCATTATGAAACTGAGCATTATAATGGCTGATAACCATAATCTTAACTATCCAAAGAGGCTTTAATCTGAGGATCACAGTTCAAAGCCATCCCAGATAAGAAAGTCTGTAATACTCTTATTTTCAATTTACCACCAAAAGAAAAAAGGCAGAAGTAGAATTATGGCTCAAGTGGTAGAGCATTAGTCTTGAGTAAAATAACTCAGGGACAGCACCCAGGCCCTGAGTTCAAGCCCCAGAACCAATACACTGACACAACACACTCAAGTGGAATCATTATCGAGATGAAAAAGGACACATAAACATCTCAACAAATCAAAGAGAATAAAAGAAAGAAATTAAGGAGAATACAAAAAAATTACATTAGTCAATGAACTATAGAGGATATAAAGGAGATACACAAAAAAGATCTTGATGAACTATGAAGGCCAAGTCATCACTAAAATGATGAAAAGGAACTGAACAAAGATATAAAAACCTTCAAGAAAAGGAACAAACTGAAATCCTAAAGATAAAAATTTAAGTCAGATAAAAGATATAATTGAAAGCATCTTCAACAGAGAATATTAAAGACAAAATCTAAGAGACTGAAATTAGGTAGATATAATAGAAAAATGAGGAGTCAAAAAAGGAAACCAACTGAAAAAGTATGAAACTAATTTGTAAGAATGTCAAGACTCTTAAAAAACACAAATCTGTAAGTATTAAGCACAGAAAGAGAAGAGGTGTTACCTAAGTACATACGAACATTGGTGGGAATATAAACTTGTTTGACTACTCTGGAAAGCAATATGGAGGTTTCTCAAAAGACTAAACAGAGAACTTCCCTATGACCCTGCAATTCCACTCCTGGGCATTTACCCAAATGACCACAAACCAGGACACACTAAAGCTACCATCACAACCATGTTCATTTCAGCATTGTTTACCATAGCTATGATATGGAATAAACCTAGATACCCCTTAATGAATGAATAGATCAAGAAAATGTGGTATATATACACAATAGAATTCTATCAGAAAGAACAATATCCTGATTTCTGTCAGAAAGAACGATATTGCCCCATGCATAATGAGATAGAAAGACTTGGAAAAAATTATGTTAAGTGAAGTAAGCCAGACCCAAAGAAACATAGGTTTCATGGTTTCCCTTATTTGTAATAATTAGAATGTGTCTATAAATTTACAAGTAAACCCAATGGATAGTAAAAGACAAAAATTTACACTTGGATATGATTAATTAAACAGAACTCTCCCCCAGTTAGAATGGCTATAATCAAGAACTCTAATAACAACAGATGCTGGAGGGAATGTGGACAGAATGGAACCTTACTTCATTGTTGGTGGGAGTGTAAACTTGTTCAACCACTTTGGAAAGTAGTATGGAGGTTCCTCAAAAGACTCCACATATAGCTCCTCTATGACCCAGCAATCCCACTTTTGGGCATTTACCCAAATGATCACGAACAAGGACATACTAAAGCTACCAGCACAACTATGTTTACTGCAGCATTATTTACTATAGCTAAGATATGGAACCAACCCAGATGCCCCTCAGTAGATGAATGGATCAAGAAAATGTGGAATATATACGCAATGGAATTCTGTACCTCCATCAGAAAGAATGACATTGCCCCATTTGTTAGGAAATGGAAAGACTTGGAAAAAATTATATTAAGTGAAGTAAGCGAGGCCCAAAAAAACATAGGTCCAATGGTTTCCCTTATTTGCAATAACTAGTATATGTCTGAGACAAGCAGAAAAGCTCAGATAAATTGATGTTATGTGAAATGAACCCCAAGATAAGTATTCAAATGTTTTTCCTTTCATGTAATAGTTTCTAACATATTTGTAAGATGATTTCTTTGTTGCTTTGTATGTCCCTCCCCCACGGTATAACCGCTGCTTTCACTGTATTTGATGTTGGTATAATAATTTTCTTTTGTGTCTTTAAGGCACAGTTAACACATATAAATAAGCCATTACTAAACAGAATGCAGCAAATTAAGTTCCAATGTACATAAAATGAATAAGCCAAATTAATTCTAGAAATGCAACTCAATTTAAAATTTGAAAATCAATGTCTGTTGCCACATAAACAGAACAATGGGTAGAATATACAATTATCTCAATAAACTCCAGGAAGGACAGGTAAATTTAATTTTTATACAAGTCAGTAGTAATCATTAAGCCTAATGGGACTTACTTAAAATTAACTTCCTGTACTGTGGAATCAGACATAGATGTCAAGTATCACTAGTCTGATATTGTAAGTAATTTCTCACCTAGTCCACTAAGAAAAAAATAATAAAATTACAGGAATTATAAAAGAAGATGTTTTGTTGAATTTTTCATATTTGAAAGATTATGAAGTTAAACCAAGTACAATAAATATACTTAAGTATAAATATAAGTAAGTTTACTAAAATCACAAGAAAGAAAACGCAATATTCAAGAATCAATTTTATTTGTAAATCCTAATAACAAATTAATAGAAATTATGTTATAAAACATCTATATATGCTATTCACAAAATACCAAATAATTTGGAATAAATTAAATTGATTCAATAAATTGAGTTTATATTAAATACCTTTAAAGACCTTTAAGTGAATGTAAGTTTTTATTACCGTCTACTTATTCAGTATAGTATTCGTTCATTCAAAAAGTCTTTGCATACCTACTATGTATCAGGATCTCACTGAATGTGATCATTCTTCTCAACTAGTTCATTTTTTTATCATGAGAGTAAACTTGAATATATGAAAACTATTTCAAGAAAGTTGATTTTAAACTGGAAATCATTTCTTTTTAAATAACACACAATTTCAAAGGTCAAGATTAAATGTTTAAACATAATCAAGTATTTTTAGAAGATCATGTTCTACCACAAAAATGAAACAAAAAACTCAAAGCTTAAAACACCATTGTGACCACCTGTAGAGTCAAAGTGATTACAATGCACCTTCTTACTAAATTCAACAACAAAAAATAACACCTAAAATGCTCTGCTAAATACTAAAAGGGGAAAGTAGCAAACTTATAGATGGAAATTGAAAGACCATAGACATTTATATACTTGGTATACTTCCAACTTCATGTATAAATAAATAAATGTACATGCTGAATACATTCTGCACACAACAGACATATTGAAACTGTATAAATTCATATGAAAGAGCATGATATTCTACAATCAGAAAAAGACACTTACCATCATAGAAAAGACCTTTTGTTGCATAATAACTCCAAATAAATAAAAAGAAATGCTTAAAATAATTATTGTAGGTCATATGGTCTCCACAAAGAAGTCATATATAATTTATTGGGATGTGTAGATGATTTAGTTTGAATGATATAACTAGATAATAAATTACATTTACGTACTTCAGGAAAGGCAAAAACTTGCCTGGGTCTTTGTTATCAGAAGTATTTTGGCCTAATAGAATAGCTGCATTAAAATCTTTGTTTCTGTTAATATATTTTACATGAATGTCTTCATATTTTGTGTCAATATTATCAGTCATACACAAATTGAGGTCACTGTACTATGTTAATAAAAGAGATTTACTTAAACTCACATTACTTCATACATTCATCAGGCAGGGCCAGACTGCTCTCCCAGTCTTACATGTAAGAATGGGCTAGCAGGAGGTATGAAGCTAGCTCAGAGACCTGCTATAAAATTGACAAATAAACATGATATCCATTGCCCTCCAAGAATCTTATAATAGCAGATAGCATATGCTGTCCTTGGATAGCAATTCTGAGAAGTATGGATGAAACAGACTCAATTCTGAACTGAAGCAAGTATGTGGATCCATAAGGAAAGAAGCCATCAATAACAGCAGCCCTCCTGTGGGTTCTTTACAAGGGATTCTAGCTTTGAACATCTGGTGTAAATTTTCCATTTTGATTCATATCTTAATTGGCAATTCACAGAAATACCTATAACTCTATCAAGCTAATCTGATAGAATTCATGGCCCTGGGTTGAGATCTACACTCTCATTAACTACATGGGCGCAAGTGCTTTTCCAATTGGCTGTCATCTTCAGATCTTCAGAGCAGCTTTGAAAAAAGTTTTATCTTTAAAATATCATTCTGTAATGAGTACAATTATTGTAAAGGCTAAAACAATTTGTAAAGTATGATTTGTACTTGAAACATGAACAAATTGTGATTATTATAATAACCAAAAGCAAACTGCAACAGAGAGACTGTTGAAGAAAGTATTCACCTGGATGAAACCTCTAGCAAAGTAGCTGCCAAGTGCTGGAAGAATTACAGCTAATTGTGTGTAATTGAGCATATGGCTGGAGTGCGGAGAGGAAGGGGCCAGTAAAAAAAGTTTCATTTGGAAAGACAAGGTCAAGAGCCAAATCATAATTTTCTTGAATTGTTCAAATTGGGTCATCATTTCAAATACCAGGGGTTCTCTGATGGATAGAAATTACATACCTAGTGGGATGTATGTTAACTGTGGTTTAAAAATTAGCCTCTGAAACAGAAATATGTCTTTGCAGGGAGGGCAACACAAAGGCTGCACAGGAATAGAGGGAGGAGGGTGAGCAAATGTAGTCATTATATTCAATGTACATTATGGAAAAACTGAACGAAATAACTCGAGGGTAGAGTGGGGAGGAGGAATAATGAAGGAGAAGGATGAAAGGAGTGACGTTTAATGAAGAAGCATTAAACTCATAACCTGACTTGTGGAATTGATACATCTTTGTACAACTACTGAATAATAAACTGGTTTTAAAAATGAGCCTTTGATTTTTTTCTTATATTTGTTGATGCATTTTGCATCCTTTTTCTCCTCTCATTTCTTTCTAGTATGAAATTAGATGATGATGGTTGGTGCTTGGCAGGTGCCTGTAATTCTAACACCCTGAGAAATGGTTAAGTCTGAAGACAGCCACAGCAATAAAGCAAGACTTAGTCTCAATGGTGGTGATGGTTGTTGATCACTGTAATTATGTGAAAAGCCATCCAACTGTACACTAGAAATGAGTGAGCTTCTTATATGTAATTTGTATCTTCATAATACTGATAAAACATGGAATGAAGACATCTCGGTGCTACGAGTTGGTGGCTCACATCTGCAATTCTACCTACTGATGACACTGAGATCTAAGGATCAAAATTCAAAGTCAGTCTGGACAGAAATATCTCTACTTAATCAGCAAAAAGCTGGAAGGGGAAGAGTGGATCAAATGATAGAGAACCACTCTTGAGTAAAAAAAGTGAGAACACCAGGACCTGAATTCTATCCCCAGTACTGGCACTAAATCTAAATATAATAATAATAATAATAATAATTTATTAACTCATATTCTTGTAATCAAAGTAATAGTGGAACACAGAAACTTAGTATGCTTCAGAACTAAGACATATATTTCCACTACCCAGTTATAATTGAGTTAGACTTGGGACCCTAGCAACTTGCTAGTGGTAAATTATTTCACAATTCTGGATTCTTCTCAATCACTACAGTGAGGACTAACTTTTTTGTCAAGATGGAATGTGAAAACATGTGCATTTTCCAGCAACCTCATGATGATCAGTAAATGACAGCTATCACTGTAATTTTATTGTTATTTATAAAACTGCAGCCCTCTCATATACCAAGACTCCTGCAACACATGATCTATTTCCACAGCCCTTGCTATATAAAGCCTCAAACTCAGAGCAAGTCAGCACATTTGGTTAGGTCAGAGTGGGCAGGTTGGGCCCTGGGCCATTCTGTAAGTCAAACCCACCGCTTCCGGCACCTCTACACAGGCTGCATATAAACAAGCATAGAAAGTCCTCTCTTGAATATTTCAGCCAGGCAATGTGACACTAGACAAAATCTTGTTGATTTTCACTTCCTTCAGCTGCACACTTGATATGTCTCACAGAAAACCTACCTGACAGACTTTCTTTCCAGGTCAGCAGAGACTGCTATACTCAATACAAACTCTGCTGCATTGAATTATTTATTTAAGGAAGGTGAGCCAAATAAAAAGAAGCTAGAACCAGAAGTTGAAATTTCCCATAAAGAACAAAGACAAAATTCAGAAGGCCATTGTGCCACAGAAAACAAGGCCATTACTAAAAAAAAAACTCGAAGCAGCATTCTATGGTGAAAAAAGGAGCTTAAAACTTTGGTCAATTGCAAGATCTTACTTGATCTTACAAGCTCATTTCTTTTTTTTTGTAATAAAAAATTATTTAAAATTGTTGTGAATCACTTATAAAAATGAGTCAGAAATGCTAGTATAGCTCTACTGAAAGATATTCAACTCAAATATTGTTTTTAATACATAACTCCAAGTTTTGCATATGTTCTCTACAGTACTCCATATAACTAGCTAGTGACAATATCATAATTACCATTGCCATCACTCATGACTGACTAACAAGGATTTAGTCACAAAGAGAAGACTTAGGTAATGAGTGATAGAGACAAAACTTCTGCTTCATGATAATCCTCTAGCATAATTATAGGATAACTAGTTGTGATTTCATGTATCATTAATGCATTATTTGAATATGTATAAAATATACATGTGAAGGAAATCTATTTTAAAGTTACACAATAGACCTGAATATTAAATCTCCCTCTCCTATAGCTAATAAAAGAGGATAGAGACACATAATATATTTTTACACAGAAAAACAACAATCTGGCAGCAAAAGAAAGGCTATAGTCTCTGCCACAAAGCTTCAAAACTCACAGTTCACAGAGGAAAGGTATGATCTTTAAGTATAGAGAAGAAATTGGTTACAATGAAATATGGCAAAATTCCTACGAATTCTTACTCTCAAATTCTACTCAAAGAATGGCAAGTTGAATAATACCTTTGCTTTAACTCTGAATAAGGATTGTTGGAACTACAGACTGGGAAAAGTAAATAAATAAAAGATATCACAGACAAATAGACAGAAAAATTAAAAGTCTAGTTCATACTACACTTCAACGAATGGTGCTCTATAGAAATATAAATTCCCCCCTTTCCAACCAAGAGTGAAACATCTTACATTTCACTGTCTCTCAGAAGAAAGCCTCTCAGTACGGAGTCCACATGATATGGTATTTCAGAATTCTCATAATTTTAATATTGTTTTCAATGAAAGTGAACGTTTGATGTCTGATAGTTATAGCTTAATCTTACTTTTTCTCATATAAACTAATGCATAATTAAGAAAACCATATCTGTCCCTACTTTTGTAACTAACAGATAAGAAGAGTAACAGTCTTAAGCACCAATCTCAAAATAACACAGTAATCCTTTATGTCCCTTCAAGTGTCCCTTAACGCTAGCCTCACTGATGAATGTGGCCAAAAGAATCTTCCACATCTTGGCCCATCTGGCATTTGTATATTGGTAGATAAGTTCAGGTGACTTCACATCCAAATGAGAAGTTAGAAAAGGAAGTCTTGTAGAAGAAAATTCAGTTTATCATTCAAAGGACTTCATCAACCAGAGCTATTTCAAACATTAAGCAAATTAGCCCTTAAGATTTGCCTGGGGAATCCATTCTGACAAATAAGACCTTAGTGAAAACAAACTGAGTTTTGTTTTGTTTTGTTTTGTTTTTAAGTAGAATTCAATATCCTTTTCAAGAACACTTGCCTTTTTGTCCCCACAAACATGAAATTTATGTAAGTTATGCTGAACCAAAATAAAAATTACTTTTGTTCCAGAAAGTGACTGGCAAAGAAATGATGCCAACTTGACAAGGCCACATTGTGTGAAGGAATTTAGTCAAGCATCAAATGTGGAGGTGTCTAGGAGACGCCATTAACATTTGAATCAGTAGATTGACTTAGAGGAGCAGGTTCCTTCCAGATGGGTATAGGATGGGAGGGTGGGAACAGGAGGCTCTGCTCAACCAGCTGAAGGCCTAAATAGAACAAACAGGCTCTCAACAATCTCACTGTATTTGATTCCGGTGCCCTGCATCTTGCATATACATTTTTTTTTAATTTGGGGAGGGGAAGGGAAACAACAAAATGTCGAAATAAGGATACAGGATGGCTCATTGTAACTATGAGATGTTCAAGACTCTATGTTGAAAACGAACTTTACAACTTTGCTGGGGAGGGGGAGGGAGGAGTTAGGGAAGTGGGGAGGAAAGGAATGGTAGGGGGAAATACAAAGGAGGGGGTAACAATGCTCTGTTCCATAGGAAATGGACTTGCTCAGGTAACTGTAACCCCTCTGTACAGTATCTTTACAATAAAAAAATTGTATTTAATACAAAATCATATTAAGTGATGTAAGCCAGACCCAAAGATATATAAGTCCCGTGGTTTCCCTCATTTGCAATAATTAGTATACATCTAGGATAATTTTATCAGATGAGCAGAAAAGCTCAAAAGCTATATACATATGACCATATAGAATAATATTAAGTGAAATGAACCCCAAGATATGAACAGAAGAGGTCTTTCTTTGTTGTGGTGGTTTTTAACGTACTATGTGATTTTTTTTTGTTTCCTTTGCATGTTCTTCCCCTATGGTATATCCCCTGTTGTCACTGTACTTGATTTTGCTACCCTGCATCTTATATATACATTTGTCTAATTCAAGGAGGGGAAGGGGAATAACAAAATGCTGAAACAAGGTCACAGGATGACCCATTGCAACAATGATACCCACAAGACAGTATATTGGAAATGAACTTTACAACTTTGTGGAGGGGAGGGAGGAGTAAAAAAAGGTGGGGAGGGAAGGGATTGTGGAAGAACAAAAAGGGAGGGGGAACAATGCTTGACAAGAAATGTACTCATTACCTTATGTAACTGTAACCCCTCTGTACAGCATCTTTACAATAAAATAAAATTGAAAAAAATGTCAAGGTCAAAGTAAGCAAGACACTTGTCTGATGACAGGAGTTTGGACATTAGATTTTTCCCTGCATTAGACTTCAGAAGACAAATATCACTTTTTCCTGGGTGTTTAGCCTGCCATCTTCAAACTAGAATTTACATAATCAGTTCTGGTTTTCAAGTACTCAGATCCAGCCTGGTATTATACCATTGTCTCTGAGATCTTGGGACCTCTCATCTTCCTAACTGTGTGAGACAATTACTTATAATAAATCTCCATTTCTCTGCATTCTCTTAGTTTTGTTTCTCTGGAGGATACTAACAGAGTTCATTTTTTTTCTCTAATTAGCCAATATTTCTAGTGTTTGACTTTTCTAATGTAATAATGGAGCAAGACCTATGCAGCAATACTTAGACTTCTGAAAGGTTACTGTGCATGAATTTTCACAAAGATCTTGTCTAATGCCGGTTCTGATTTAGCAGGCTGGAGCTAGAGGCTCAAATTCAGCATTTCTGAACAGACCCCAGGCAATGCTGATGCTCTAAGCACCACATGTGAAGTAGAAGATAAAGAGATCTCTTAATTCCAAGTGAAAAATGACTGGAGACCTCTCTGAGCTTAGCAGTTTCTGCTAAACCATATTCAGCTTGGGCTTTTCATTCCATCAAGGCAAAGTTGTAGTTACGTGTAAATCAGGGGGTCATCTGTGAGGAAAATGAATGTCACTCACAGTAGCTGGTCTCTCTGCTTCAGCTATCAGCAGGCTTCAAATTGGTGCCTGTCTGTGCATGCAGAAGAAAAATAGAAATGGATAAAACAAAAGCATTTTCCCTTGGGCAGAGACAATCCAGTATTCCAAGTATTATTTTCTGGCTCCCTAACTATGGCAGGAAGAGCTCTGTCCATAGAATAAAGTGGAACTAAGTCCTCCGTCCTCCAAGCTGCAAACCTTTGCTTTCTCAGACATCCCCACTTCAATGAATTCTTTTGATAAGATTCTGAGTTTGCCTATCTCTGCACAACAGAGCAGTGTGCATTCCTCTGTAACTTTTCATGGTATCCAGCTTATCAACAGGACCAATTATGCCATATATTAACATGCCATTTAGCCAGTTTTGGAAATAAAAGCCTTCATTTGTGACAATACAAATATCCTCTTCAGTACTCATTTGAAGATTGAAGAAAAGCAAATGCCACTCTCCCTTTTTCATTTAGGTTTCTGTTAAAGGTTTGCAATAACTTGACTCAACAAAAACACCTGTTAAAGCAGCAAATGTGATCATCTATTTACCCAGTTACACCAGGTTAAGAAACACAAAAATATCTTGGTATGAATGACAAGAGGCAGCTACAACTTATACATGGAAAAAAAAATGTGTTCTGCTTTTACATAGTCAGCCACATGATTGGGAAGTACCCACCTGGATAGAGGGCCCAATGTTTCATCTGAGTCCTCACCATTTTGGGGACTGCCTAATATTTTAAACTATTTTGTGACAGAAAATATCACTCGGTTGTGAAAGGAGGGAGTTAAAGATGCTTTCACGTACTTTGAATTCTATCCAGTGAAAATCTCACTTCTTTCACTATTCACATCATCTCCACTCTCTCATGTCCGCAGCTTCTGGAGTAGATGTTTTGACTCTTGGCACTTTTATTTATTTACTTTTAAATTTTTTTCTCCTTTAATTGTATTTATTTTATTTATTATTTATGTGGTACTAAAGAATAGAACCCAGGGCCCATACATACTAGAGAAACACCATACCACGAAACCACATTCCCAGCTCCAACACTTGGCACTTTTAAAAAGAGTTTTTATTTAAAGTAGAAGTTTTGTTTTTTGCTTTGTTTTGTTTTGCTTTTTTTAATGTAGACATCTCTCTGTTTTCTGATACCATGAAAGAACTATTCTGGAAAATTAAGATACTTTTATTGGTAAATCATCACATAGGTAATTCTGGTATATTTAAATAGATGTGTCAGTAATTCCAAACTGTGTGCAATGGAACATTTTCTTGATGAAGCATGACAGATGTGTGAAATACTTGCTAATAGCACAGTCTAGCTGATTAAATGCACCACGACGTTTTTACTGAGAGCCAAGGCACTAATGGTACCCAGTTGCTAGATCACAAAAAGAAAGTGAGCTTACAGGCTCACATAGGTATTATCTAACATCTGGATCATGCTGTTTCTCAAACGTAGAAAAATCGTTAGCTTAATGAGTTAGGGTTGCTTGACACCTTTTTATATATAGGCTCATGCATTTAGGTAAATTACCTCGAGGATGTGGAGATGGTTTGCAGGATGTATTTCCAGAGTCTTAGAGCAGAGCAAGGAAATGGATTGGCCCCCACCATCTTGCAGCTCCGTGATGGGAGGGGGCTGAGTAGCTGGCACATTTACCTCTACTCTACTCCTTCACCTGGATGTTAAGGTCACCGGCACCCTCTCAGCCCTGTGTCCTCACTGAGCTAAAGGAACACATTTCAGCAACAACAATGTAACTGACTTCTTAAAATCGGATTTTGGTTGCTATTTAATAAAAAGTGTATTTTATAGCCATTTTCATTAATAAAAATTTACGAACTCATAAAAGAGAAAGTGAGCTAACATTTACTGAATGGCCCTATGTGTCTCCAGTTGGGTAAGCACTTCATATGCATTATATGCATGGTCTCATTTAACTGCAACAAAAATATACAGGGTAGTGATTCATTCCATTTCCCAGATTAAAAAACAGAGCCTCTGAGACAGAAAATCTATCCCTGACGGCTCAACTAGTTACCGATATGTTTAAATAGGAATATATATATATATATATATATATAATCTGAGACATATTTTGATTACAACATAGTCTACTATGCATATAAGTTAATTAAAATGAAGTATAATTGAATTTATTTTAGCAGTTTGCTAGCTTGATGTGCAATTATTTGTTTATCTAACTATAAAAGCAATAAAACTCATTAGAAAATTTGGAAAATAGGGAATAGTGCAAAAGCATAAACATTTTCTATAATCATATCACCTAGGAATGATAGCTAATAAGACTAAATATGTTTAAATAAATTTAACTTTTGCAAACAAGTTTATAACAGGTACATCTCTCATAAATACCATTTGCACTTGTTATGATAGCCATTTCCCATAATATTAAATATAAATACAGCTTTCTATTTCTTTTCTATGCTGTAAAGACACTATAATTTAGTTGACTCCAGTTACTGGCTATTTGGAGTGCTTCAAATTACAGCCAACCTTTAAGAATTAAAAATAGAAAGGCAGTGCAATACAATGAAAGTATCTTAGTACTGGAAGGATAAAAAGTGGAATTCTAAGTTTGATACTTGCCAGGTATGAAACATTAAAATAATCATCAAATCTTTGAAATTGATTTTCTTCTGGATAAAAAGAATTTGAGTAGATAGTACTTCCCAAATATCTTAGATTCTGAGATACTAAAATTCCTATGTAAATTATTCTATAATACTAATGTTCCAATTAGGATATTTGTAGATCTGAAGACAAGTGTTACAAATCTACAAATTGTAACAGTGTGAGTTTTCACTTTCTGAGCATGTTCAATCTTCATTTAGTTTGACTGATATTTTGAAAAATAATGTATTATAAAATATGTTGCACTATTCTAGTGGAATTTACTATTCTATACAGAAAACTTCAAAATAGAACTCTAACATTAAAATTCATAGTACTCTTCTATGTTACTCCACATAGTTTGAGGAAAAAAAATTATATTAAGAAATACTGCCAGGCTGGGAATGCAGCTTAGTGGAAGAGTGCATAGTTGGCATGCATGAAGCCCTGGGTTCAATTTCTCAGTACCACAAAAGCAGAAAAAGCCAAGAGTGGCTCTGTGGCTCAAGTGTTACAGTGCTAGCCTTAAGCAAAAGAAGCTCAGGGACAGTGCCCAGGCCCTGAGTTCAAGCCCCAGGACTGGCACCAAAAGAAAAAAAAAAAGGAAAAAAGAAATTCT
Organism: Dipodomys merriami; assembly: GCF_024711535.1. Taxonomy (NCBI): domain Eukaryota; kingdom Metazoa; phylum Chordata; class Mammalia; order Rodentia; family Heteromyidae; genus Dipodomys; species Dipodomys merriami. The sequence goes on along the minus strand of NW_027205182.1, from coordinate 304,313 downwards.
ACCTACAACTTTCCAAAGTGGTTGAACAAGTTTATACTCTCAGGAACAATGCAGTAGGGTTCCCTTCTGGCCACATCCCCTCCAGCATCTGTTATTAGATTTCTTGATTATAGTCATTCTAACTGGGGTGAGGTGGTATCTCAATGTTGTTTTGATTTGCATTTCTTTTATGGCTAGAGAGATTGAGCATTTTTTCATGTGTCTATTGGCCATTCTTATTTCCTCTTCAGAGAAGTTTTTCTTTAAGTCTTTAGCACATTTATTTATCGGGCAGTTATTTCTTTGAGGATTTATTGTTGGGGGATTTAATTTTTTGAGTTCTAACTATATTTTAGATATGAGACCCTTGTCTGTTGTATGGCTAATGAAGATCCTCTCCCAATCAGTAGGCTTTCCATTGATCTTGCTAGCTATGTCTTTGCCATGCAGAAGCTCTGCAACTTCATGCATGACTTCCACATGACCCAGCTCCCCTGTGACCCAGCAATCACACTTTTGGGCATTTACCCAAATGATCACAAACAAGGACATACTAAAGCTACCAGCACAACTATGTTTACTGCAGCATTATTTACCATAGCTAAGATATGGAACCAACCCAGATACCCCTCAGTAGATGAATGGATCAAGAAAATGTGGTATATATACACAATGGAATTCTATGCTTCCATCAGAAAGAATGACATCGCTCCATTTGTTAGGAAATGGAAAGACTTGGAAAAAAGTATATTAAGTGAAGTAAGCCAGGCCCAAAGAAACATAGGTCCCATGGTTTCCCTGATTTGCAATAACTAGTATATGTCTGGGACAAGCAGAAAAGCTTAGATAAGATGATGTTAAGTGAAATGAACCCCAAGATAGGGACACAAGTGTTTTTCCCCCCTTGGTATTGTTTCTAATGTATTTATAAGATACCATGTGATTTTTTGTTGTTGTTTTGTATGTCCTTCCCCCATGGTATAACCCTGTTTTCTCTGTATTTGAGGGGAAGGGAAAAAAACAAAATGTTTAGATAGAAATACAGATTGACCCATTGCAACAATGAGATGTACAAGATGCTATGTCAAAAAACGAACTTTTAATTTAGGTGGAGATGGGGATCGGGGTATGGGGGGGTAGTTGAGGAGGTGGAAGGGCAGGGATGGTAGGGGAAAACAAAGGAGGAGGCAACAATGCTTGATAAGAAATGTACTCACTATCTTGCTCATGTAACTGTAACCCTTCTGTACAGTATTTTTGCAATAAAAAACTTATTTAAAAGGAAAAAGAAATACTACCTACAACAATTGTGCCAAATTCCAAAACATTTTAGGCATGTTCATAGCCAGATACTTCTCTTATAAATATGGCCAATTGTCAACACAAATTTTCTTCACAAATATCTTCCTTCAGATCTTATGAACAGGTCTCCCTCTAGCTTAAAATAAACAAAAATTTGATGCTTTCCATTTTGTTTTATTGCAGATTGATTCTTCAAAAAAAAGAAAAAGACATAAACTCTCAAGAAAAATATATCTGTTAAACCCCTATTAGAAATATAAATTTCACTGTGTGACAGTGGCTCATCTGTTAATCCTAGTTACTCAAGAGACTGAGATCTGAGGATTGTGGTTCAGAACCAGCCAGGACAGCAAAATCCATGAGATTCATATCTCCAATTAACCACAAAAATACCAGGTATGGAACTGTGGCTCAAGTGATAGACTACTAGCCTTGAACAATGTTCATCAACTAAGTTCAAGCCCCAGGACTGGCATACACAGAAAAGAAAAAAAAGAAAGAAAAGAAGGAAGGAAGGAAGGAAGGAAGGAAGGAAGGAAGGAAGGAAGGAAGGAAGGAAGGAAGGAGGGAGGGAGGGAGGGAGGGAGGGAGGGAGGAAGGAAGGAAGGAAGGGAGGAAGGAAGGAAGGAAGGAAGGAAGGAAGGAAGGAGGTAGGGAAAATGAAAAAGAGAGAGGAAGAGAGAGGACAAGAGAGAGGCAGGAGGAAAGGACAGAAGAATGGGAGAAGAAGAAAAACAGAAAGAAAAGAAAGGAAGGAAGGAAGGAAGGAGGTAGGGAAAATGAAAAAGAGAGAGGAAGAGAGAGGATGAGAGAGAGGGAGGAGGAAAGGACAGAAGAAAGGGAGAAGAAAGAAAAACAGAAAGAAAGAAAAGAAAGAAAGGAAGGAAGGAAGGAAGGAAGGAAGGAAGGAAGGAAGGAAGGAAGGAAGGAAGGAAGGAAGGAAAATAAATGTGAATTTCAATACCACTAACAAAATGCTGCTTTGGAAGGATCTTGATTGAACTTGTAGGCCCCAAAGCTTTTTCTCCTTATTCTTTGCCTTCCACTTTTTTTCTTTACTTTTGTTTTACTTACCACTGGCCCATGAGTTCTCCCCTTTCCTTTTATTTCTGTGTTACAGACAAATTTTCATTTATTATAATTTTTACTAATTCAGTTACCTTTGAAAATATGCATGATGTTTTTTTAATATTATTAAGTAGTTATACAAAGGGGTTATAATTTTTTAAATCAGATAATGAGTACAACATTTCTTGGTAAACATCACCCATTCCTTTGTGCCTCCTCATTTTTCCTCTTCTATCCCTACCCTCAAGTTATGTAGTTTACTTGTTACATAGTGTACATTGAATATAATAACTTTTATAATCCATCTTTAATGAAGGATATGAGGACAAATTTCTCTCTCTCTCTCTCTCTCTCTCTCTCTCTCTCACACACACACACACACACACACACACACACACACACACACACACACACACACACACACATACATACACAGAGTTATCCAGGAAAATCAGACTTCTCTCATATTTGGCTTATTGGCAAAGCATCTTGGTGTCTATTGTTAAGTCAAGGTCACTATGCTCACCAAAGGACTTATCCAATTATTCAGAAGGGTAGTCAATCCATAGTACTCGGCCAGCATAGAAGGGCTGAAGGAGAAGAACATTTCTAATGGTAGTCCAGTAACAGATCAAATGAAAATTCAATGGGGTCTAGAAGAAATTGATTTAGTTTGTTCTGCCATTCTTCAAATATTGTTTTTGTGGAACTCTATAATTGGGGAAATACACACTTCTGCATATATACTGCAGGGGTTTCTCTTACCTACTTGTCTAATCGCTTTCGCCATGCACTAATGAGCACATAAATAAAAACAATACAAGGTGCATACCCTCAACAAATTTGTAATCTAATGCTTAAAACTGAAAAAAAAGCCCTCAACAAGTCTGAGGTCTCATGGTTAAAACTGAATAACCTCCTAAGCACAGGATGATAGAACTTTGTGCGAACTTGCCTTGCTTTGCGTTGTCTCCAGGAGTGAGTGCCACTTGTAAGACTGTCATTTTCCATACTCATCATGAAAACAAGACTGACATTTCATACTGATGCTGTATTTGTGTCGACATTTATGGCTCCATTCCACAAACAATGCCCCATTTTCTTCCCAAGCAAGTAGAAAACCAAAGTCACTTTTTAAAGTCACATAATTAGATTAAAAGTTAAGCCCCAAAATAACTTTCAAATTGATCAAAATCAGTATAATGTTCTCTATCTTATGATTCATATTGAATTCTTTGAAAAAATTGAATCTCAGATACTCCATAGAATTTATAAAAAAGCCAACTTTGTAAAATTTTCCTAGTCACTTCAAGAACAGTAGAAAAATGAAAGAGTGATGGGCAGATAGGTAGTGATAAATTAAAGGAGAAAAATCTATGCTTACTGAAAGTTGCACTGAAATGAACTTTCTCAGTGTAGCAAAAAAGAGAAGGCTATGAATTTTTTACAAAAGTGAAGTAAATGAAGGGAAAATAGCTCACTTCTTACCCTTCAGACTTTCCCAGACTGCCCCACTGAATATTTCCCAATGGTTTTCTCTATTTTTATTGTTATAGATGATGACCCTGATTTCAATAGCAGCATGGTTTCCATGATGCTTTGCAAACCTTTCAATTGTGAAAGAAATCTCTCTGGTGTGTGAGTTTGTGTACGCACACACATGTGGCCATTCAAGTAGCATAAAGGGTGCACCTGGCTAGAAATTAGGATTCACAGCTCCTTCCAGGGCTATGATGAGTGAAGACCATCCTCAGCATTTACTAAACTGAAATGATACTATAAAGATCACGTGTAAAGTAAATAGAAGCAGAACAGAGCAGCATTAGGTGTTCCCTGTGGGAAAAATGTAGAGAATTATGCAAAGGACAAAATGTGAAGTCACAGAAGTTATACATAATGGAGATCTCTTATTTCTATGACAGAACCTTCCCTAAATCTTAGATATTTCAGGTCAGCTGAATTTCTAGTTGACTCACTCAATCACTTCATGTAAATAAAGCTCAATGTACTGATTGGGTTTCCATCTTGTCCTTCCTACATCTTCTGAAAGACCATCAACAAGAGAATCTCAGGACCAGGAGAAGTCTATATAGCTTAATGTGTTGTTATGAGGTAAGAACATTGTGTGATAATGGCTGCCTGAATCTAGTATGGCTCCTTGAATCTAGTATCCCTAAGTGTACACAAAGGCTGAGGGAGCTAGGAAGAGGATATGGGAGACTCCATGTACCTGTTGTGTGGACAACTCCAGAGGAGTTGTGCTGTGCTGTGTGATTCCTGCCTTTCCACACCCTTTCTGTTTCTGCCAATTGGTCAACTCATTGTAGGAGGTGCTACTACAGCTCTGTTTAATCTACAAAGACTCCTCTGACATTGGTTTCACCCTTCCTGTGAGTCAAACTTCAACAAAAACCTTTTCATGGTGCAAAGAGCAACAACAAAAAACAGAATTGGAAATGTTTCCTGGTCTATGCCCTATTTCCTTGAGCACAAAGGGACAGCTTTGCCTTTGTCTATTACCAGATATGTCCTTCACGTTCAAGCCATCTGTTCCTTGCTCTTCTAAGAATTGGGCCAAGAGAACTTTAAACCAAGAAAACATTCACCAAATGTCAGTCAGTATGTCTGGCATCTGGCTGAAACCTAAGAGCTCAGAATGTGAATATATTGCAGAAGGCTATATGGAATTTTAAAAGTGGTGTGTACATTTATAATTTACTTTTATGCCCCTGATTAGCTATTGATTTGATAGCCATTGCAAAAACTTTAAAATGTAATAAAGGGAAATAAAAATGATCTGTGTTGTGTCACACAAGTACAACTGCCATTATTATACATAGTTCCCTGTCTTCTATATATTGCTTTTCTTAAAAAATACTAGCATTATGATGCATTGTGTATTTCTACTCCTCCTATAATCTATGTCACTCAATAATGTATGAGAGGCCAGGTGCCAGTGGCTCACACCTGTAATCCTTCCTAGCTACTCAGGAGACTGAGATCTGAGGATCACAGTTCAAAGCCAGCCTGGTCAGGAAAGTCTGTGAGACTCTTATCTCCAATAATCACCAGAAAAGTGGAAGTGGTGCTATGGCTCAAGTAGTAGAGTGCTCTCCTTGAGCTGAAGAGCTCTGGGACAGTGCCTAGGTCCAGAGTTCAAGCCCCATGACTGAAAAAAAAATGTATGTGATAGTTAGTCTATCATAAAGTAACAGCTTAATAAACTAATATTCTCACATTTTTCATTTTAAATAGAATATTTTAAGAGAATAATTTGTTATATGATATTATATAGAGCTTTGATTATTGACTTTATGAATTTTTAAGAATTATGATTACTAGCCAGGTGCCAGTGGCTCACACCTGTAATCCTAGCTACTCTGGAGGCTGAGATCTGAAGATTGTGGTTCAAAGCCAGCCTGGGCAGGAAAGTCCGTGGACTCTTATTTCCAATAAAAACCACTAGAAAACCAGAGATGGCGCAGTGGCTCAAGCAGTAGAGCACCCGCCTTGAGCTGAAGAGCGCAGGGACAGCGCCAAGCCCAGAGTTCAAGCCCCACAACTGACCAAAAAAAAAAAAGAATTATGATTATTATGACAATGATCAATGAATTATCTTTTTCTCTCTCTTTTATTTTACAAAGCCTCAAAGAAGAAACATCAAGATTGTGTGAGCCTCCTGCTCTCCAGCTTACTCTGACTCACTGGATTGGAAACTTTCTGTCCAGATTTTGTCTAGCCTCCTCTACTCACTGGCTGGTAATTTGAAGAATAGATGTAAATACTTGATGATACTTTCATTCTCATTATATAGGAAGCATATCCAGCAGATATCCCTCAACATCTGCAACATTTCCACTCTGGAAAGATTCCTTTTCATTTTATTCCATACAAGAATTTTACATACTTATGAGGTGTAGAGTGATAACTCAACACCATAATACTACATGTATTGATCAAATCATGGTGATTAGTATTTCCATCTCCTTACAATTTCTTTTATATTTCACTCCTTCAAGTGTCCGTTTCCTAGTTTTTCATGAAATGTATAACAAGTTCTACATTGCTGAGGAACCCTACGAGTTATTTCCTCTATCTATCAGTGTGTTGGTGCCCATTATCCAACCTTCTTACATCCTCCATCCATTTCACCCTTCCCAATCTCCAGGAATCATTATTCTATATTCAAATGAACACACACACACTCAGTGCTTGTCTTTTCATGTCTCACTCTTTCAGGTAACTTGTCCTCCAGTTTCACCCATTTTTACTAAAAAATAATACACATAATTTCTTCTTGTGGCTGAATAATATTCGTGTGTGTGTGTGTGTGTGTGTGTGTGTGTGTGTGTGTGTGTGACCTTTTCTTTATCCGTCACCAGGTCCGTTGATGGCATACCTTGATCATTATGAATTGCAGAGCAACAAACACAGGAGTCCAGATGTTTCTTCAACATAAAGACCTCATTTCCTGTGATTAATCTCAAGATTTTTGGAGGAAATTCTATACTATTTTCTGTATCAGCTGTTCTATGTTACATTCTCACTGAGAATATAATTCCCTTTTCTTTCTATCTTCACCAGATTTTGTTAAATTTTTGTCTTTTCACAGTGTACATTATAACATATTTAAGTCATCCCATTTATACTTTCATTTTTACTATTTTTAGGAATGTTATACTTTTTATCATTAAACCTTCCATTAAATCTTCATTGTTCTGTGATTTTGTTTGAGTAGCAGTTCCTTCCTCTCTTGGAGCCTCTCCTCAGCACCCTTTCCTTCCTCTGTGAAGGCCTCTTCTTTTCTGAGGTCATCTGTCTCCCACATTTACTCTTACCCAGATATATTCCAAGCAGGCCCTGACTAAGATCACAATGTATCAGGAAAACAATGCAGCTTCTGATAACCTCTGAAAATCTTTGCTTTTTTTCCTTCATTTAAACACTCTTTAAGATGTTAAAAAATGTAATAATAAAGAAATAAATAAATATAAATATAATCAAGAGTCAAGGGAATAGAGCTGTAATGGTAGAAGAATGAGAAAAAACAATTTACCTGAGAATGTTATTTAAGCCCTGTGGCTTTAACAGTCTTCCTTAGGACTCACATCAATACCACCTAGGGAGATTTCTTTTAAAGATCAATATTTTGCCAGAAGATGTACATGACAATCCTAAATGGACCCCCAATTTGCTTAAACTCTCAATTTTCTATTTAATTCACATTTTTAACCAAAATGTAAAGTCTGGTTCTGTAAGATAACTGGTGCACATAACTTACTGTTTTTAAGATGTATGTTAGCTGACTATTGGACAGAGCCAGCTCTTATGAACTGAGTAATAAAATAAGTTCAGAGCATCTCAAAACAAGACAACCAATGAAAATCCAAAAACTGCAGACTTGAAAAGCATGCAATTTGCAAAATCACTAATGTCTTCCAACATTCAAGTCAGATTTCTAGTACAAGTGTGTCATTTTCTGGGTTGTTATTGTTGAAAACTGTACAGAAGAGACACAGTCCATTACAGAAGAAGCACAGTTCCAAGCACAGAGTCTTTCTTTCCTCCACTGCACACAAAAAAGTTAATTGTGTAGCCAGGCACCAGTGGCTCAAACCTGTAATCCTAGCTACTCAAGAGGCTGAGATCTAAGGATCACAGTTCAAAGCCAGCCTAGGCAGGAAAGTCTGCAAGACTCTTATCTCCAATAAACCACAGAAATCGGAAGTGGCACCGTGGCTCAAGTGGTAGAATGCTCACCTTGAGCTGAAGAGCTCAGGGACAGCACCTAAGCCCAGAGTTCAAGCCCAAGACCAACAACAAAAACAACAATTAAATTGTGCAAAAAAAATAATAATGCTCCTGTAATCCTAGCTACTCAAGAGGCTGAGATCTGAAGATTGTGGTTCAAAGCCAGCCTGGGCAGGAAAGTCTGTTAGACTCCAATTAACCACCAAAAAAAGCCAGAAGGGAAGTTGTGGCTCATGGGATAGAGTGATAGTCTTGAGTAAAATAAAAAGCTTAAGGACAGCACCCAGGCCCTGATTTCAGGACACACACACACACACACACACACACACAGAAATAATAAAAAAGAAAAATTATACAATCATCTTAAAAAACATAAAAATGTTTGATAAAATTCTATATCTATTCCTATGACCACAAATACCTTTTAGCAGACCATAATAGAGAGGAATTTCTTCATTCCAGTAAATATTACCTGTAAAACCTATAGAAACCATTAAAGTAATCCCACACTTAGTCAAAAGACCCAGCTACCACTCCTTCTTTCCAGACCATGCTCTTCACAGTGATGCTGGGCGTCTCCAGCCAGCTGTCTTCCTTCAGTGGGAAGACATTAAAGAGGAAGGGTGCATGGATGGATGGGTGGAGCAGCGGCCAGGCCCAGATGGGGGAGGAGTGTGCAGCCCTCGATGCTCATTCTCTACCTTAAATCCCAGGACCTGATATTCTGCTGTGATGTGTTCCCATGATTGGGATACCGGAATTCTGCTCTTCAGGGGCACAGAGGGCATACTCACTCCTTCCATGTGAGGACACAGCTGCTAATTACTATTATTCAAAGGGTTCAGATGTAGTCAGTCTCGTGTGTGTGTGTGTGTGTGTGTGTGTGTGTGTGTGTGTGTGTGTGTGTGTGTGTGTAGGGGGTCATCACTGTTCTCTTACTAAGCTACACAGTAAAAAAGGCTTTTGGATTCTTCATGCCTTGGGCATCAAAATCAGAAATTCATGGAGGCAGTCTGGACCCAAAGGTCTATTCAGAAAGAAGAATACCTTCTGGTGTTCTGGTGTTCTAGGATATTAATTTTCTGTGAGAACTATTCTTAATGATTTCCCTAAGAAAAAACATGTACTTTAGTCCATACCATCCAAGTGCAGCTATCTAAATTCTTGTTTACCTTAATGATGAGCTTTTTCTGCCTGAACAAGTACATGCTTTCTCTCTCTTCCTCACTCTTTCTCTCTGAGATGACGCTCCATCTACATCTCTTTGCTTCCATTTTTTTAATTTGAATGAAACAGCACACTTTAAGGCACAGAAATTGACTTCCTCAATGTCAACTCTAGTAAAATTGTGGGTAAAACAACCAGCCTCAGCAAGAGAAGCCGAAGCCGAAGCCGAAGCCGAAGAAGCCGAAGCCGAAGAAGAAGCAGAAGAAGCAAAAGAAGCAGAAGCAGAAGCAAGAAGCAGAAGGAGGAGGAGGAGGGGGAGGAGGAGAAGGAGGAGGAGGAGGAGGAGGAGGAGAAGGAGGAGGAGGAGGAGGAGGAGGAGGAGGAGGAGGAGGAGGAGGAGGAGGAAGAGAAGGAGGAGGAGGAGGAGGAGGAGGAGGAGGAGGAGGAGGAGGAGGAAGAAGAGGAAGAGGAAGAAGAAGAGGAAGAAGAAGAAGAAGAAGAAGAAGAAGAAGAAGAAGAAGAAGAAGAAGAAGAAGAAGAAGAAGAAGAAGAAGAAGAAGAAGAAGAAGAAGAAGAAGAAGAAGAAGAAGAAGAAGCAAAGAGGAGGAGGAGGAAAAGGAGGAGGAGACATAGTCTAAAAGACACCAAGTGAATTTTACTTCACGTATACTCATAGCCTTTTCTAGTACATCAAATTCCTCCTTAAAAATAATCCAGTTCCTAGTTAAGTTACAAGACACAGGTGCAACCTCAGATGAGCTGAAAAGCTATGGTGCTGTTTCTACAATCCTGCTCCTCCCAATTACACTTTTTCTTAATCTTGTGGTGTGCACCTGCTTCTAAGGGATAAGCTTCCAGGACTTCAAATGCTTCTTTGTCTGAATCCACATTTCGTTCTGCATAATGAGCTTTATGCATATGCTAATCTCTCACATCATCCCTCAAAGAGGTATGAGAATATATGTCTATATCTAAATATAGACATCCCAATAAAGAGCAAAAATGAGAAAGACAGCAAAAAAGTCTTCGTAGTTCAGCACTGTGGTTTAAAATCCGATGGCATGATTGGTTCTCCAATGAACAGAGAGAATAGAGACATTCAGAACCCAAAATAGCTTTCCTTTTGGGTTCAGGTTTTATTCTTTGTATAATGCATAGTCTTTCAGGCTTGGCAGGCTTTCCTGGGACTCAAAATGAAACATGATCATTGTCTTTTGAGATAAATTATTCCATCCTTTTTGACTAACCAAGGAAATGACATCTTAAGTACAAATGGAAGAAAGTTAAACTCCGTCAGAGGAAGGGAGGATTTTGTAAAGACATACTCAAGCATGTAATCTGATGTCTGTACTTTCTCCTAAATGAGAATCTGTGTTTTGAGAATGTTTACAGGCTAAGAAGAGTCCTAGTACCAAGAAAGAAGTAGGGGACTTACTTCCAAGTGGAAGTAAACTTGAGGGAAAGCCTTCCTGGCTAGGTAGAAGTCGGTTGGAGGCACTGGCTCCAACATGAGGGTGGAGGGGTACGAATCATAAAAATACATATGTCCCTCAGTGGGTGATGACTCCTCAGAGATGGGTAAACCAATCAAGAAACTCCCTGCAGCAACTATTAATTCCTTGACCAATCAAACCAGGAATATATTCTAAGTGTGTGTGGAAGGGGAAGGGGGAAAGGGACCCTCGGAGAGCAGCTGACAGTGAGCTTTAGGACCCCCTTTTTATACAAGAAGGGTGACTTTCTTTCTTTTGCTGTTTTTTTTTTTAATTTATTGTAAAAGTGATCTACAGAGAGGTTACAGTTCCACAAGTCAGGTAATGAGTAAGTTTCTTTTTGAACAGTGCTACCTCTTACCTCCTTTTCTCCCCATTTTTTCCTCCTACTCCCTAACAGGTTTTATAGTTCATTTTCAACGTAGTGTCTAGTGAGTATCTTACTCCCTAGACAGTAGAGACTAGATGCAATATCACTGCTTCATTTGTTCATGCTTTGTCCTATCATTTCTGTGCTTTTCCTTAACCTCTCCAAAATACATTAACTTATATACAAGACAAAAAGTACAGAAATTAAAAGCAGCAACAAAGGAGAGGGTGAAAAAGCAAAATAACATAAAAATCTCATTTCCCTTTCTTGGAGTTCATTTTGAGACACATCATTTTATATGATCATATACACAAAGCAATAGAGGCTTCGTGATCCTCTCCCAAGAATATCTTCCTTTGGTCTCATTGTGTGAATGTTTTAGAATCCTGAATAATTTATCATATCCAAGTGATTTTTTTTGTCTTTTAGTAAGTGTGTTTACTTGTAGACTTATAGGCAGAATCTAGTTACAACAAAGGAGAAAAATCATGCAATCTATATTTCTTTAGGTCTGGTTTACTTCACTTAATATAATTTTTCCAAGTCTTTCCATTTCCTTATGAATGTTACTACTCTGTTTTAAACAATTTTCATGCCCTTTCATTTTTTCATTGGCTGGGAAAACAAATCTGAATTCTAGAGGGATTTAAACTGAGTTCCCTCTTCCCAACATAACCTGCTTCTCATTGGTCACGGCTTCTGCCCTCAGAAGCAGCAGTATGAACACTCACAGTCTGACCTCAGCCCATCTTCCCTGCAGAAAGCATCATGATGAATCCTTGTGCAAGTGTTTACACATCCATCAACTTATTTAATTTGAAGGTTTCACTTCAGAGAATTAAGCAAACAAACATGTAAGTTAGTAATTTGATTCTCTTTGCCCAATTTAGAATAAGGCTAAGTCGGACAAAGTACATGTGAATCTTGAACCAGGACTAATTTTTTTTTTACTTTTAGTTAGCTGGCTATTATTATGGAGCAGATCATGTAGAAGGTAGATACTGAAGCCAAAGAACCTAAGCTCTATTTTACTAAATTACATCTTTTATTTCATTAAAGACACATCAAGAAATGCATATGTGAATGAAAATTCAGGAGTTTGTGAATGTAGAGTGTCTGCAGCTTACTAAGATCAGGCATATTTAAAAACAGGGCAGAACAGGCTCCAAATTTCCTTTGGTTAGGAGTTTAGATCTTCATACCACAAAGAAACTAATATCCATAGAGGAATTTACAAAATGGTTCCTCTCTATTATTTTCTTCGTGCCTCAAAATATCCTGTAACTTTCTAGTAAAAGCATTTTAATTTCAATTGTATTTTTTATTTTTTCTTAATAGATTTTTTTATTGTAAAGATGCTATACAGATGGGTTACAGTTACATGAGCAAGGTAATGAGTCCATTTCCTATCCAGCATTGTTACACCCTCCTTTATTTTTCCCCTACCAACCTTTTCCTCCCCACCTCCCCAATTCCTCCCTCCCCTCCCCCCACAAAGTTGTAAAGTTCGTTTTCAATTTTAAAGTCAAGAAAGTTAAGCCTACATAGATCCTGTGACTTAAACCTCACAATTGAACTTCCTGTTTCTATAAGTAGTTCAAGTGAAAATTACTCATTTTTACTACATCTACATCTCCTAAGTTGTCAATGGGCTATTATGTTTCCATATCTCATTTATTTGATTTAAAAGTATCACTGGGCAAGGAATATATATAACTGATATTTATTAGTTGCTTACCATGATAATTTGTAAAATTAGAGACTCATTATCTAACTTGATATATTGTACTGAATCTTTAATATTCATGTAATTATTTACTGAACAATGACTATATTCCACAGTTACAAAGAAAGAGATTGGATTGAATCCTTAATACGGCATGGATAATCAGGAATACACAGCCAAGAAAAGGGATGGGCATGAGAACAGAAAATCACTGAAAGCACATTAGTACTAAGGCATTCTGGACCCATAACATAATAGGATTCTTGCTGAAGATAGACCAGGATGATACAATATTGCCCAGAGGAAAGATGGAGGAAGTGTGACCTAATTGATATTGGAAGTTATCCGGTAAAAGGATTGTGTGTTCTGAATGAACTGACCTAGCCAGGATTACTATACCTTCATTTTACAAGAAAATGCAAAAATGGGAGAAATTCTCCAGCCTGTTTTCAAGTTAGGTTAATTAAGTATCTATGCCATGAGCAGGATCCTCTCAAATTCATTGTGATGGACACTGAAGGGGTTCATTGTAAGATGTTTTAGCACCACCATTAATTTCTACCAACTAGATGTCATTACATCTCCCATTCTACAGCTGTAACAAAACAACTCAGTGCCAAAAATCTCCCCATGTTAACAACATTGAGTAAAGTGCATGAATGGTGATATGAACAAAAATAAATGTAAAATGTAAAATTTATTAAAAATTATTTTAAAATATGAGTGTCAGAGACATTGATGCTTAATAGAAGAAAACTAGATCGTTTCTTTATTAGTTACCTAAGCCTGAGTTGATGGTACAAAAGCACTGTGCTATACCTGCTTATTTTAACATTAATTGATTTTAGGACAGTCAATCAGGTCTTCTTATCACATAGTCCTCCGAGTGAACTCCTGGAGTAAAACCACTAGTTTTTCCCAGATGTTCTGACAGATTATTGAAGGTTTCTGATTTGCCGTAGCAGACAGACTTTAGTAAAGAATAGGTTGAATATCAGGCCTGTTAGCAATTATACCCCTGAGGGAGCTACTAGGTATGAAAGTTTTAACTCCTTCTATTTATTTATGAAAATTATCACACAGGGTGCTAAGAATGAAAAATAATACATGTGTAGCATCTATCACATCTGGGGTATCATTGCTTTATCACTATTACTACGATTAATATTATTATTCCTCCACAACTACTACTGTTATTAGTTAGAGGCAAAGGATCTATTGTACTAGTTTGTATATTGACTTGAAGAAAATAATTGATTTAGTATAATGGCCAGTTGAAACGATGCAAATACATAAGTAATATAAGAATTTAAACCAATGAGAGCTAAACTAATACAGCTAAAGAACAAAGATTAACCAGCATCAATTCATTTGCTGGTTTTAGGAGCTGAACTCAGGCACTCTCAGTTTTTTCACTCAAGGCTGGCACTCTACCACTTGAGTGACACCTTCACTTCCAGCTTTCTGCTGATTAGTTGGACAAAAGGGTCTCACAGAGTATCTTGCCAGGAAAGGCTTTGAACAGTAATCTTCAGATCTCAGCCTCCTGACTAGCTAGTATTACAGCATGACCACCAGTATCCAGCTTTAACATAGATAATTTGAGTAACTCAAGAGTAAACTGTACAAATGGCATAGAATAAGCATTTGAAAAAATAACATGGAAATGTTTCACAGCAGGGAAGAACCCTGGTGGGAGAGGGGCTCAAAGGAGTAGGAAGACTGGAAGAAACAAATATATGTAAACTCTCCAAGACATTGTTTTAGGAACCTAACATAGCTAATGCTGAGTATGAAATAGATGCACTTATGCTGACACTTATGCTGACATCAAAAGGTAAGTCAATTTGCTCCTATGCTGCAATGGTTGGTAAAGTGAGAATTTAAACATAGTCAGTCTGACATTAGCAGTAAAAGAATGCATGTTCCATGAAGTTGTGGTTTTGTTTCTTTCGCATGTCATTAGCAGGGCCTGATCTCAAGGCCTCAGCTCTTGCTCAGCCTCTTCACTCAAGGATGACACTTCACCCCTTGAGCTACACCTTCATGTCTGTCTTCTTGTTGGAGATCAGAATCACTTGATCAGACTACTTGAACTTATTTCAAACCATGATCTTCAGATGTGAGTCTCTTCAGTAGTGAGGGTTATAAATGGAAGCCACCAATGTCCCAATTCCAGGAAGTTTTAAAACAGGTGTCAATAATTTAAATATTCAAAGAAAAAAACTGTCTGAAATAGACTAGTGATTTTTCAGTTAGAAATACATCTATTCTATTCTATACTCTGTCTACAGGATGACATGGGACCATGTTGTCTCTGCTTCTTAATCAGAAAATCGGGCAGATGTCAGTGTCTATAGACTAATCCATGTCATCTAAGGACACTTGAAGTCCATAGTCTCCCTTCCTATTTGCAATTTCTGCAAAGTTTTGTAATCTTTAACTTTAAACACGAATAGACAACAAGGGTTAATAGATATCTGACAAAAGCTGCTCTTAGATATATTGGAAAAAATGTATTGAGGCAGATTATACACAAAAAATGTTTAAAACCTACCATTGATGTTATAAGATAAATATGATTCACTAACAGGCTTCCTCATTTCAAAAATCACTGTGGAACTACAGAAATCAGCTCAGTGTGGTAGCAACAAACACCACAGCTATAAGTCAATGCAGAATTATGAGTCCAGGGTTGGGCTAAAATATTAAAGCATGATCCATTTATCTTCAACAGGTTACCAAAGAATTTCAACAAGAAAGGACAGTCATTTTCACAAGTGGATTTAGTACTCCAGTACCCACCGAATAAAGGATAAATTTAAGCCCTTATCTGGACCCTAGGCACAAAAATTGATTCAATATGGATCAGGGTCCTAAATGTAAAAGCTGAACCTATAAAATGTTCATAAGCAAATACAGTGTGAGTCTTGATGGCACTGGCTAAATATTTTTTAGATATAATAGCAAAAGTTGCATCCAAATTATTCATCAAAAGTAAGATTTTCAAACAGTAAAAAAAGACAATTAAAACCAAAAGACATTACATAGAATAAGAGAAATTTCTTGTAAATTCCACATGTTGACTTAAGGACTTACTACCAAAATATATAAATAGCTAACTAAATAATAAGAAGGAAAATGACTAAATAAAAAGTTGGACAAAATGCTGGGAAGGTAGCTCAGTGGTAGAACGCTTGCCTTGCATGCATGAGGCCCTGGGTTCGATTCCTCAGCACCACAAAAGCAAAAAGAAAAAAGCCGGAAATGGTGCTGTGGCTCAAGTGGTAGAGTGCTAGCCTTGAGCTGAAGAGTTGAGGGACAGCGCCCAGGCCCAGAGTTCAGGCCCCACAACTGGATCCAAAAAAATAAAAAACAAATGATTTAAGTAGATATTTACCAAAAATATGTGAATGGCTAATAAGCACCTGGAAAGCATTCAGAATCTGTAATCATTAAGTAAAAGTACAGTTACACTATAATAAGTTATCTATTCATTTAAATGGCTATAAACAGAAGACAGACAACAAAAAGTATCAAAGTTAGCAAGGATATAGAGACATCTCTTATATTGTTAATGAGAATATAAAATGGAATTGCCACTTTGGAAAATAGTTTGGTGGCTTCTGAAATTCTTAAACATAAACCAAGTACATAATTCAGTAATTACTCCCCTTGCTATCCAAACGGAAGGAAAAATATGCCCATAGAAAGACATAAATCATTATTCACATTGGCCTTGTTCATAATAGCCCAAAAGTAGAACCAACTGAAATGGTTATCAATCTGTAAATAGATATACATGTAAATAGATTGACAAAATCCAGTAAATATCATTCAGCAATTTAAAGGGACAAACTATGGATATACTCCATAACACAGATAAGATTCAAAAGTACAAAAGCATATGTTAAATAAAAGAAATGAAAGACCAAAGATATTATTTTTAGCAAATGTATAGAAATCTATAGATACAGAAAATAGATTGGATGAATGGATCTTGTGGTGGGAATAGAAATTGTCAAATAAGAGATGGGCTAGTGGTCCATGTTTTTATCCTAGCTATTTGGGAAGGTGAGACCTGAGGACCCAAGTTTGCTCAGGCAGAGTGAGACTGTGAGACTCTTCAATTAACCTGCAAAGAGAGGGAAGTGGGGCTCAAGTAGTAGAGCATCAGCCTTGAGTGAAAAGCAAAGCGAGTGAGATCCTGAGTTTAAACCCCAGTCAAAAGTTATTTCTGAAGATAAAAATGACCTGAACCACTAAATATTGTTTAGTCTTCTAGTTCTACTTAATCCATATTATTTTAACAAAATAAAAATACACACAAATGAATATTTCAAATATTACGGTAAGGATTTTGATATGGAATATCTTTACAGTGCAGACTCCTGGCAAACACCACTAGGATAAGGGTGATAAAGTTTAACATCACCGATTATATATATGCACTTTGAACTCCTGTGATGATAATGGCACTTTTTGTACAGTCTTTCTCCACAAAATCCATTATCCCAGTTCAGCTTTAGAAAAGGTCAGCCCATTCCAACTGAAGAACATTCTACAAAATACCTGATCAGTAATTTTCAAGACACCTTAAGTCTGAAAAACTGTCAGAGACAGGAATATAGAGGAATTCGGTTGATATTTATACAGAAACTCTCTGTAAAATTTGAAATTTTTTATAAATCTAGAACCATTATAAAAATTTTAAAGCTTACAGAAAAAATATATGTCTTCAGTTATGTTCAACTAATTTCCAGGAGGAAATTAAGTGGTCACTTTATGCTCTTCAATTTTTATATTCCCTTTATTGTATAAGTTTTTTATAATCATGTTATGCTTAAAAGACAATAACATAATACTCGTTAAAAACATACATAGACAGTTATGTTGCCTAGGTTTCTGGCTTTGACTATCAGATGGATGGTATTTATATTAGCTTGTAGTTACTAAAAAAAAATGCTAAATAACAAAGCTTCCACAAACCAGTGGCTTACATTGAGAATCTGCCTCTCTATGGTTTTATGGGTGCATTATTGGATTTTTATCTGATTGGGTAGGCTGAGCTCTTGGCAGTACGGAAGGTCAAATGAATGCCAAGTGTCTTTCATTCTTTGTACAGTACCAAACTATTAATCCCCTCATAACACCAGAGAAGACCAAAGAGGGAAAACAGAAACACAAGATGCCTCAATCTGGACTCCTAACAAACCATCTTTTTCTTACCAAAATTCCATGGGCCTCACCAACTCATACAGCCAAGTGTGATGTTGATCAAGTGGGAAAATGTACCCCAACTTCTTCAGAGGCTAATCCTGAAAAAGACATGGATACATAATTACAGTAGAAAGAGGTTACTGAAATTTAAGAATAATGGTTCAGTCTACCTTAGGTGTCTAATCTACTATGGGACAAACAAGATGATTTCCTATACTTGTTTTCAGACATAGAAGCTAAACAAGTAATCAATAATGCCCTACTTGCAATCATGCACAGGAAAATGAGTAGCGTGAATAACTCAGAAGAGTTAGACCATTCACAGGGTGTGTTCACCCCAATTCTGCTTTTAGGAGTTATGATTATCTTATCCCCCCATCTTCTAACAGAATTTAATGAACACTAGAAACAGTATAGACCTTGATCCATCATGAATGCATTGACACACATTTTTAAACATTCAAGGAACACTGATAGTTTCCCTGACAAAGTGTCTTGATTAGTTCTTTGTGTCTCTCTTTCAAATGTGCCCTATTAGCTTTTCCAACTGTATTTTTCATAGCTTTTTAGTTTGGTTATTATGTAATAGATAAATCAGAATCCACCCAGTCACTTCTAAACTCTGCCATAATGAAAAAAATCAACAACTGTCCCTGAGCCTCTATTTCCTTTTCTGTAAAATGGAACAATTAACACCTTCCCTGCCTTCCTCGAATAAGCATTTAAAGAATTAATAAGTTAATTCATCTGTATATACTTTACAATCTCTAAATTGCTCTACATCTAAAATACATTCATATTTAATTAAAAATTAAGTTGAGTCAGTCTATTTGTAATAATAGGAATTATTACAAACATTTGAAACCTGTCCACTTTGTTAAAAGAGGATAGTTTTCTTTTCTTCTCTTGTCAAGTGTATTGAACTGCAGAGCTCATCAATTTCCTTTGCCTTTTTCCTGACAGGTAATGCCATTGGCAAGCATCCAAAAGAACAAACTTCCAGGTTTTGGTCAAAGGAATTCTTAATGTTATTCCTTGTGTAAATTATTCATCTCCTGCTTAGTTGCTGTAGAAATTAATATACAGCACTACAATGCTAATAACTTAATTAATGTATTATTGCTTTATACCTAATTTTATGTGTTTATTTATTAATAGACTTTTTGCATTTTAAATAAAGATCTTTTATTATTCATTATTCATTTAATGTTAGTTAAACCAAAAGTTAGATGCGACAAGAATATCACCTTGTAAATAATAATGGTGTGAGAAAACATTAATATATCTGCAACTAGCCTTCAAAAAACTCCACAGTTCAATGCTTGATATAATGTAGTTATGTGGTAATACTATGGATTTTTGTGTATAAAAATACCATTTTGTTGGCACTGGTGGTTCATGCTAGTAATCCTAGCCATTTAGAAGGCTGAGATCTTTGGATTGAGGTTTAAAGCCCTTCTGGGCAGACAAATAAAAAATACTCTTATCTTCAATTAACTACTAGGGAAAAACAAAATCAAATAAAAACAAAGCAGAAGTAAAGGTGTGGCTCATGTGATAGAGTTCCACCTTTGAGCAATAAAGCATAAAAACAAGAGCATGGGGCCCTGAGTCCAAAGCTCAATACTGATGCAGACACACATATCACACACACAAACTACAACTTTAATTAAATGATGGGTATAGTTATTCATGCTTTATTTATAGATTTCCAGGACAGAATAAAAAAATTACTAATAAAAATATTTCAGTTTCTCTCACCTGCCATTTATACATTGGTAATGTAGTCAAATGTATTTGTATTTTAATGCCCAGATTATGATAAATAGGTATTTGCCTTTTAAAATAACACTCTTAAGCAAAAAAAGTAACAAATATTAATGGCAAATAAAATACCAGATGATTTTCATAGTATATACCCTGCTAAATAGAATTTATATTATTTTCATGAGTGGTATAGAGGAGGCCATTTATTCTTTGATATCTCCATGAGGAAAAATATAAGAAAACTTTCCTTAAGAGTATTAACTCTAGCCGGGCGCCGGTGGCTCACGCCTGTAATCCTAGCTACTCAGGAGGCTAAGATTTGAGGCGCGCAGTTCAAAGCCAGTCTGGGCAGGAAAGTCCGTGATAAACCACCAGAAAACCGGAAGTGGCGCTGTGATAGAGCTCTAACCTTGAGCTGAAGAGCTGGGGGACAGCACTCAGGCCCAGAGTTCAAGCACCATAACTGCCTAAAAAACCTCTCAGTTATAAAACTTAAAAATAGTATTCAAAGTCAAAATACTTCAATTCAAGGTATTAGTAGAGATATAATCCAAAACAGAATATCTGAAAGGAGCAATGGCCGCCCAGTGGGACAACAGAGAGCTTGAGTGAAGAAAGACTTGTTATAACTCTTGCCATATTATAATCAACCATTGTCATAAAACCACAAAATACAAACACTAAGGCTTAAAGTCTATAAACATACTTCCTTGTCTCTTTATGTTGAGAAAGGTTTATCTAGCAGAGAAAAATGAGCAAATCAAAATACAATCCAGAGCAGAGAAATGCAAGAATAAGATGGTCTGTACATATACTAGATCTTTCAACTTTTATTAGCCTCTATGACTTGTATGTGATATGTAAAATCTGTTTCAATCTCCTAAATAAATAAAAGTTTGTTCCTGCAGTCGCAGGAATTAAAAAAAGGAAACTTGTTAAAATATTTAGTACAAAGGTTAAAATACAACTCTAAATATATTCATGTATTAGTTAATGTGTGGTTTCATTTAATCAGTATTAACACCAGATAATTCCAAGCTCAAAATGACTTCTAGACATACCCATATCACTCACGAAATTTACGTACTTGTTTGCTTTGTTCTTTCTTTTTTGGTATTTGTACAGATGCTCTACCACTTGAGCCACACTCCAGCGTTTTAGTGTTAGCTATTTTTCAGATAGTGTCCTGCATTTTTGTCTGGGCCTGCCTGGATCATGCTGCCTCCCACAGAGCTGGGATGACCACCATGCACAGTTTATTGGTTACAATGAGGGTCTGGACAACAATGACTATGTCTGATCTCTATATCCTGAGTAGCTTGGATTACAGGTAAGAGCCACAGCATTCAGACCACCAAAATATTCATTTTTATTCAGTCAAAACATTCTCTTGAATATAATAATTAACTTGTCCCCTTGGCCATTTACAAGATGGCATAATAACTTGTTTACTACAGGATTCATAAGAATAAGAACAAAGCTAAATGCAGTGGTCACATCTGTAATCCTAGCTAAAGCAGACTGAGATCAGTAGGTAATTGCAGTTTGGTGCCTCTTAGAGCAGGTCTGTTAGAGCAGACACTATTTCAATCTAATCCTTCATGGTGGTATATGCCTAACCCAGCTAGGTGAGAGACATAGAGCACTGATGTCTGTGGCAGCTTTGTTAAAAATGCAAGGCCTTACATGAATCAAAACTATCTATAGCAAAATAGGGCTGAAGGGCATGGCTCATGTGGTACAGTGTCTGTACCAAGCACTCTGTCCACCAAGCACTCTGTCCACCAAGCGTGAAGCTATGAATTCAAACTCAAATGCCAGTACTACCAAAAAGACAGGGTGGGGAAGGGAGGAAGGAAGAAAGGAAGGAAGGAAGAAAGGAAGGAAGGAAGGAAGGAAGGAAGGAAGGAAGGAAGGAAGGAAGGAAGGAAGGAAGGAAGGAAGGAAAGAAGGAAGGAAGGAAGGAAGGAAGGAAGGAAGGAAGGAAGGAAGGAAGGAAGGAAGGAAGGAAGGAAGGAAGGAAGGAGGCAAGCTGGCATAAATATTTTTCATGTGTGGAAAAAAATCATGTTTTGGCAAAAGTCATTAACATTTGGTAATCCATATGAGAGAGAATGAGTAACTGAAAAGCAAACTAGAGTTAATATTAGCTAGAAAGGAAAGATGATATTGATACTTCTCTTCATTTAGGCTTGGCTGACCCAGAAGATCTCGGGCAATTGTAGGTTTGTCAAATAGAGCTGAGACTGACCATTAAGTACAAATAGCCTTATGTATTTCTTATGCAGTGATCCATCTCTGTGGGCTTTTCTTCAGAAGTCTGTATTTCAACTCATTTAATCCCTACTTGGGATATATGCATTGTAATCCCACTTGGGTGTCTGCAAACCATCAGTCTGGAGTTGGAAGCAGACATTTCCATTTCACAGCTGTTAAATAGGGGAATCCACAGGTAGCATTCACTCAAATGCTAATTGCTCTCAGTGCTTTGCTCATAAACCCACTCCAAATCAGGTAGCTTTACTTCTATTGCAGAGAGATATCCGAGTATATAATAAGTTATAGGAATCCTGGCAAAAAGGAAGATGGACTGAGTCCTAGGACCCAGGGTACCTAGGTTAAGTAGTGATAGATGTTTGCAAGAAAGTTGTTTCTAAGGTATTTCCACAAGTTCCCAGAAAGACTCCTAGAGACTATAGTGAGTCAGAAAACCTTTGCAAATTTAGATTGTAAAGAAATTGGAAGAGATCAATTGGCAAATTACCAAAGTGAAAAACCCTGTGGAGCCAGGCTAGACATCATTCGCTGTGTGCTGTCAGGTGCTGTTGAATACACTAAACAAATGAAGAGTAGATTTGACACAAAGCAAATGAGTGTGGTGACTTTATGGGAGCCAGCTGTTTTATATATTACACAGACAAACAGTTAAGTGCCAGAAATACTGTGTATTTTAAACAGCAACTGCTAAGAGGAAACAAGTAACCTAAGGCAGGGAGGGGGAAGAAAGGAATCAATAGCATGAATTAGGATGAGTTAGTCTGCCACTCTCTGGACACTCTCCTTGGTGAAATAAGATGACTAAATTACAAATAATGTCCGATTTTGATGGTCCGTGGTTGAGACAGTAATATGCGCTTAGTAGATACTGTGCTTCTTCAGATTGCCAATTCTGTTTGTTTCCAGTACACGGTAGTTGGAGCAAGTCTCTGGCCATAATTTCAGATGGCTGTAGACCTCTTCAGGCCTAGGATTCAGCTGGTTCCGCGTACCCATGTAATATTGATTCAAGCACTCATTAGTAACCCTGCTTATCGCCTTGAGTCCTTATGTGCGGCCCTGTGTGACTATCCTTGACTAGAGAGGGTATAACTAGCACCCACCACCGTTGCATAGTGTGCTGCCACTGAAGGACAACGTGTAATGATGAGATGCCACTGAAGTACAGAATGTGAGCTTATGAACAGTTTACTGTGGCTGCTGCTGAATCCATGGACAAAGGGCTTTTAATAAACATGTCCTCCATCCCCACCTCGCCTGGCATATTTCTGTGGCCTGCCAAGATCAAAGAACCTGTTATACACTCTGTGTGTGTGTGTGTGTGTGTGTGTGTGTGTGTGTGTGTGTGTGTGTGTGTGTGTGTGTGTGTGTGTAAGAGAGAGAGAGAGAGAGCAATATGCAGTGCCGTGGTCTGTCACCATGCTGGGCTATAGCAGGGAGCCACAGCTCTCTGTCAACCACATGATCAGTATTCTGTGAGGTACTGTTATTAAGCTGTGATGTTCAGTAGGTTAGATGAATTAAATGCTTGTCCATTTACAAGATTTTTCAAACTTACAATGGATTTATTGTAAGGCATATAAGAGGGTCTCAGAAGTCTTATCATCCATCCCAGCACTTGACTATCTGGTATTGCTGAAAAAACAGGGGTCAGCTGCCTGTTCTAACTGAATAGACTAGAGAAGCACATATATTCTCATCTGTAAGAGGGTTAGGCACCAGGAAACAGCAGCACAATTAGGGTCCAACTAGAGAATCAGAGGGTTGGAGGAAATTTCTGAGGCTGACCTGCCTGGCCTCAAAATCCTTAATCCTTTCTTGTCTACTCAGCTCAACCATTCAAAATTATGTTTGTTCATTTAATTGCATGTTCATTTATTTGGCACTTATGTTTTCTTGATATATTTGTGGATGTACCTTCATAGATGTAAAAAGCACATACAAAATCCATGCTTATCTGTACATTAATGTACAAAGAAAATCACTGTAAGAGTTTTCCTCTCTCTTGTCACTTAAACATGCATGCTGTTGGCACAGTAGGAGATTAGAAAAGTTTATTTCATCTTCTAAGAGTTGATTTGAATTTAGAAAGAGATGTCATGGGCTGGAAAGGTAGCTCAGTAGTAGAATGCTTGCCTTGCATGCATGAGGGTCTGGGTTCCATTCCTCAGCATCACATAAGCAGAAAAAGCCTGAAGTGGCACTGTGGCTCACGTGGTAGGGCACTAGCCTTGAGCTGAAGAGCTGAGGGACAGCACCCAGGCCCAGAATTCAAGCCCTATGACCAAAAAAAAAAAAAAGATGGCATGTCTATCAATTTCAAAGTCAGTTTCTCTTTTCTTGTACATATTTTATTGTAAAAATACTGTACAGAGGGATCACAGTTACATAAGTAATGAGTACATTTGCTATGGAGCACTGTTATCCTCCCTTTTTTTCCCCTACCATCCCTTCCCTCCCCACCTTGCCAACTCCTCCCTCCCCCTTCCCCAAAGTTGTAAAGTTCATTTTCAACATAGTGTCTTGTAAATCTCATTGGTACAATGGGTCATCCTATATCCTTATTTAGCATTTTGTTATTTTCCTTCCCCTCCCCAAATTAGAAAAGTGTACATACAAGATTCAGGGCACTGACATCAAATACAGTGAAAACAGGGGGGAAGAACATACAAAGGAAACAAAAAAATTACCTGGTACATTATAAGTATATTCAAAACAATTGCAAGAAAGATAAAAACCACTTGTGTCTCTTAGGGTTCATTTCACTTAGCATCATCATATATGGTCATATGTGCATAGCTTTTGACCTCTTCTGAATGTCCTAGACATTTACATATACATATTACAAATAAGGGAAACCATGGGACCTATGTTTCTTTGAGCTTGGCTTACTTCACTTAATATAATTTTTTCCAAGCCTTTCCATTTCCTAACAAATGGGAAATGTCATTCTTTCTGATGGAGGCATAGAATTCCATTGTGTATATATACCACATTTTCTTGATCCATTCAGCTACTGAGGGCATCTGGGTTGGTTCCATATCTTAGCTATGGTAAATAATGCTGCAATAAACATAGTTGTGCTGGTAGCTTTAGTATACACTTGTTTGTGATTGTTTGGGTAAATGCCCAAAGTGGGATTGCTGTTCAGTTTCTCTGTAATGGCAATCTTGACTTATAAAAATGTTCCCACATATAAATTATTAGTTGTTAAAATTTCAACATTCTGTGTTTTAAACGATTACATACATATAAAAACATATACCCAAACAAAATATATGCATTTTTCTTCAGAATATATATATGCATATATTTACAATGTTCAACTCCATATTTCTAATTTATTCTGTTTTTCTCTATTTTCTTTCCTTGTATTCATTTGTTCTATAAGCTACGCATACTTACTATTCCTCTCTTCATCCATGCTTTCTATCTTACTCAGTTATAAAATTCTCTTTCATTCCTGACAATATATCCTTTAGGCAAAAAGGGATAATGCTCAGTGCTCTGAGGTTGTTATATATTGAAGGGTCCAGATTTGAAGCAGAGGTCAATCATTGTAGCTTGTCATAACTGATTGCAAAAAAAGGACGGCTTCAATACACATTCTACTGACTCTTGCTTATCATATGTAGCTGAATATTGCTACAAATTATTATGAAAATAAATCAGAGAATCCCCAGAAGTAACATTACAGGAAATAAAAACCTCCCAAATGACTCCATTCATGATACTGTTTCACTTGCACACATCTGTGCCGTGCTGAACTTGAACTCATTGATGATTGATCATGTTCTGCTCATCCATGGCTACATAAAATTAATTTTAAAAACTAATTTAAGACTGGTGCTGTGTTTGAGACTTTTTCTTTTAAAATTTGTTTATACCATATGTATATTTAAAAAGGAAGCTGGGCACCATTGACTCATCTATGTAACCCTAGCTACTCAAGAGGCTGAGATCTGAACATCAAAGTTAGAAACCAACCCAGAAAACTCCATAAGACTCTACTTCCAATTAATTCTCAAAATGATGTACTTACAATGTGGCTCAAGATTGTTTAAAAAAAAAAAAACGTTGAGTATGAGAACAAGACCCTTAATTCATGACCTAGTTCATTACAAAATAAGGACCGAACAAAATTTATTTCTTGTGTTTTATCAGAGTTGTAACTTAAAAATACATGTAAAAACACAATAAATGTCTTGAAAGTGAATTTTACAGCAGCTTTTTGTATTGTGGTGATTGTTATCTTGGGAGTCTAGCTATTATGTAAAATCACTTCTTAAGTCAGAGAAAACTTTCTTACGATCAGTAATTTCCTTGCATGTTTTCCCTAGTAAACTTTAATTGCTTCCCGTGCTATAGTTTGATTGATTTGGATCTCATTAATGCACTGTCTAGAAGCTTTAGTTTATAAAAGTGAATAATTTAATGAAAAAATTGCAATTATGGCTTGTGTCTTTATTAGCAATTTTAGTCAATTTAATACAAACTGGCCCCATTTTGAGACTACTGCTTCCTAGTATACTCTATATGAAGAAAATTTGCTGTTGATATGTGAAAAAAAACATTTGTCATAACTCACAAAGAAACTGCTTTGCATTTCCTGCCCTGTTGTAA
Organism: Dipodomys merriami; assembly: GCF_024711535.1. Taxonomy (NCBI): domain Eukaryota; kingdom Metazoa; phylum Chordata; class Mammalia; order Rodentia; family Heteromyidae; genus Dipodomys; species Dipodomys merriami. Next base: position 277,570 of record NW_027205182.1, on the reverse strand, counting down.
TAACTTAAAAGCTCTCACAGACCCACAGGGAAAAGCAACCCTTTCACATCATATAATAAAAGATATAGGTTTCACAAGTGACTGCAGAGAGATTCCATGGACTGAACACTAGAGAATCATTTTTTCTGGTCTCTTAAAATTTGATTCTCCTTAGAAAATAAATACAGACCCATTGTGGTCAGTAGACAGAGGGATGGGACAAAAGAAGAGATGGCATCATGTGTTGATGTTATTTGCAAGTGGGATTTTAGGGAAGTAATTAAAATTAGAAGAGGCCAAGAGATTATGGCAACCTAGGATGGCAGCAGTGGTTTTGTAAGAGGAGGAAGAAAAGACCTAAGCTCGCTCACTTGCTCTCTGTCTCATCATATAGTGCCCTCCACTCACTGTGCTAAGATGCTTCAAGAAGGTTCTCACTGGAACCCGATCCAAGGTTAGCACTATGTTCTTGGACCATTCAGCCATCAGAACCATGAGCTAAATGGACTCTTGATTCTATAGCTCTTTGGGAAAGGCACGGAAAACAGCCTAAAATAATGGGTTTAGTTTCTTTATCTCACCTATCAGCATAGTTGTCCTCAACTTGTCTACAAAAATCTCTAGAAAAATGGGAGAAAATGAGACTATGTGGATCCTGATTACAGAATGTTTGCCCTCATAATACTGAGGTAATTGCCAGGAATCTGTATTGCAATAAGTACTCTATACTGCAAGTTCTGTTGAGAGCATAATAACAAATCTTCTACTAGGGATATTGTGATTTTGAAACATTTCCAAACATTTTCTGGTTATCGTCCCTGGAAATGATCTCCAAGGGTGGCCATGATTCAACCATAATCTAAGTATAGTCATACAGTTTCAGAAGAACAGAGTGAACACAATTATTTCTTCAGGATATAACTATAATATTTATATTAGATCCACAGAGAATAATGCAGCTCCTGCTATAACAGATCTGCCACCAACATTGGCTGTAATCCTTAGCTGTAAAATATATGTGTTGTGTTCATTCAATAGGTGATTTAATACATAGTAAGTTGCTTTGTTCTAAGTATCAAAAAACTAAAATTTCCATAATTTCATAAAATATGGACCTTTACAATTTTTTAACTTCTATAGACCACCTTCTTCAAAACATTTTATATTTCATTGATTAGATATTATCAAAACATTTTATGACTTCATAAATACTTTAGAAAAACTACATTCAATATTATTTGCACTATCATCTAAATTAGTTTGAAAACTAGGCAGAAATATATATTATTTTGCAGGTTATTTATCCCTGGGTTCATAACAGATATATACATGGAAATCACAAGAGTGAATGATTCCAACATGTGTGTGTGTGTGTGTGTATGTGTGTATGAGCATGTACATGCTCAAATGCAGATGTGCCAGTACTGGAGCTTGAACCTAGGGCTTCATGCTCTTTCTTGGTTTTTTTTTACTCCAGATTACTTCTCTATCAATTGAGTCTCAGCTCTACTTGGCAATTTTCTGCTTGAACTTCAAACTATTATGCTCAAATCTCAGCCTCATGAGTAGCTAGTATTAGAGGTGTGAACCACCAGATTGTCTGAAGATCCTTAAATTCCAACTTCTGAGATTCTAAAACTGGAATAAATAATAGAGAAGATATTACTAAATGAAAATTTTAACTTTCATATTTCAGATTAGCTATTGCATTTGTGTTATCCAGATTACTAATTAAATTGTCCACTATATTACCTCCTACTTATTTCTTCTTTCAGAATGGGAAAAAGTGGCCAAGAACAAGGTAAAATATGTACTCATTACCTTGCTCATGTAACTGTAACCCCTCTATACAGTATTTTCACAATAAAATTTATTTTAAAAATTCTTAAGATATAAGCTACTCCAGTTGAAACAAGTTGTGAGAAGAACCCTTTATGACAGGAATAAATAACATGGTGAAATTTGCTTAATCAGGTTTCTCCCAATTTATTTTTGGGTGCACTGCTTGATCATTTTGACTGTGTCTATAAGAGTAATGTTTTAAATACCTCTCTATTTTTCATAATTATTTATGAAAATTTTGAGGAATAATGTGACCCAATCCCATCTTCATTACATTAGTCTCAGCTTGGAGGTAGAAGATATTTTATTATAAGTGCTTTATCAGAATCAAAGTCTGAAACTTCCACAATTTTCTCAATTCAGCCGAATTGTCCAGTAACTAGATTTGAATTTGGTTTTATTATAACGCAAAACACCTGGCTGAAATTCCTTGGTCTTTAACTCTGCATCAGGCATTAAGTCTGACACCCACACTTGGAGTTTCTCAGTTGTGCTAAGCCCAGCATGTCACCGGAGGTACCACTCCTGGGACGGAGGGCACATGCACTGAGCAGATGAAAACTTAAATGAATGAATGAGTGGATGATTGTAAATATCTTCTCTCTTAGTTTACTTCACACCATTTAACGAATAGATGTCTATATTCTTTTTGTGTAAGCCTCTTTCCTCCCTGTACTTTCAACATAATTAAGATTATGTAGTAATTAGGAATTTTAACAAGGATTCCTAAAGCTTGTCTCTTGCTGCTAGTTAATGTCTTGCTTGCTGAAAGAATTTAGTTTAATGCTTCTCCACACACAAATACAGATCCCTTAAATCTGATTCTGACTTAATCTGAAAGACTAGTTATTTAACAATGATTTACTGAACACTAATAATTAAACGTGTAATGAAGGACAAAAAGAACAAATCCTCAAAGAAACAACTGCCCAATAAATAAGTGGGCTGAAGACTTAAAGAGAAACTTCTCTGAAGAGGAAATAAGAATGGCCAATAGACACACGAAGAAATGCTCAACTTCTCTGGCCATAAGAGAAATGCAAATCAAACAACCTTGAGATTCCATCTCACCCCAGTTAGAATAGCTAGAATCAAGAACTCTAATAACAATAGATGCTGAAGGGGATGTGGGCAGAAGGGAACCCTACTGTATTGTTGGTAGGAGTGTAACCTTGTTCAACCACTTTGGAAAGCAGTATGGATGTTCCTCAAAAGACTCCACATAGAGATCCCCTATGACCCAGCAATCCCACTTTTGGGCATTTACCCAAGCGATCACAACAAGTGTACACTAAAGCTACTGGCACAACTATGTTTATCTCAGCATTATGGAACCAACCCAGATGCCCCTCAGTAAATGAATGCATCAAGCAAATGTGGTGTATATATATATATATATATATATATACACACACATATACATATATATGTATATATATACATGTATACATATACATGTATATACATGTATATACATATATGTGTATATATATATATATATATATATATATATATATATATACACAATGGAATTCTATGCCTCCATCAGAAAGAATGACACCACCCCATTTGTTAGGAAATAGAAAGAAGAAAGACTTGGAAAAAAAATTATATTAAGTGAAGTAAGCCAGGCCCAAAGAAACTTAAGTCCCATGGTTTCCCTTATTTGCAATAACTAGTATATGTCTAGGACAAGCAGAACAGGCCAAAAGCTATGTACATATGACCATATAAGATGATTTTAAATGAAATAAACACCAAGAGGGACATAAGTGGGGTTTTTCTTGCTATTGTTTTTAACATACTTGTAATGAACTATGTGATTTTTTTGTTTCCTTTGTATGTTCTTCCCCCATGGTATAACCCTGTTTTCACTGTATTTGATTCTGGTACCCTGTGTCTTGTATAAACACTTTTCTAATTTGGGGAGGGGAAGCAAAATAACAAAATACTGAAATAAGGATATAGGTTGACCCATTGTAACAATGAGATGTACAAGATACTATGTTGAAAATGAACTTTACAACTTTGGGGGAGAGGGCAGGGAGGGAGGAGTTGGGGAGGTTGGGGAGGGAAGGGATGGTAGGGGAAAAAAACAAAGGAGGAGGTAACAATGGTTAATAGGAAATGCACTCATTCCCTTACTCATGTAACTGTAACCCTTCTGTACACTATTTTTACAATTTAAAAAATGTGTTTTTTAAAGTAAAAAAAAAGAGCATTGATTCAAGCCCTAAGTAAAATATCTTAAAATGCACTAAGAGAGAAAAAGCTGATACATAAATACTTGCACCCCCAGCCCTCAAACTCCCTGTTAACAGATTGTACTGAAATATGGGTCTAAGTGGTGCCATGTTGGCATCTTGATGGATTATGGGGACTTTCTGAAAATTCTAGAGGTAAAATTCCCCTCTACCCCCCTCCTCTTCCAGATCCCAGGTTATATGCACCTGAACTCCTAGAAGCAAGGGTGGGGACTTGGACAATAGGTCCCCAGACCTGGGAGACCTAGAGCATAAATTCCAGAGACTCTGAGGCCTGCCACCCTTGTGCCGTGCCTCGTGTCTCGTGTCTCTAGTGACTCTACTTGAGTCACCATGGCGTTCCTCTTCAATTCTCCATTAAGAGTTTATCTGGGTTGTTGAAATTGTTTTTTTTTTTTTTTCTGCTCTTTCTTTACCCTACTATCCTCATGGCTCAGTTTCCTAGCAGAAGTGCATTGGAGACTTCAAGGTTGTTTTTTTTTTTTTTGGGGGGGGGGGAGGGGGACACATGAATCTCCTCAGAGTCGCTGACTTTCTAATAAAGACTCCTAATTTAACCTCTCACAGTGTGGCTTCTCTCTATCGCCCTATCAGAGATAAAATCATAAGCAAAGAGCAGAAAAAGCATTAAGAGAAGAAATCATGTAGGACTCTCCTTAACAAAATTTTCATGAAGATTTAGAGAAGCCAAAAATTTCAGTAGTCCTATTTCATCTATCCTAAGTGAAGTTCCCATTGATTTTAATATTAAATAGTTGATTTACATGTTTTCACAGCTCTTTATATTTAATTTTAATGTAAAAGTGCTTAATTCAATATTCATGTCGAAAGTCCAGAATCCAATCAAGCTTCTTTGCTTAAAATCTAGTAATATTCTTAACAACTTGGATAAAAGCAGCAGCTGAGACTCATGTTAAATATGACATTGGTAATTCTATTTTAAGATTAAGCCTGAAACTTATATTGTTCCTATTAGTTACCATCTATTGTAAATATTAATTTACATCATCTGAAATCCTTATTTCCAAATTTACAACTTAGTTTGTAGCATTTAAGTACAGCTAAATTCCCTTGGAGTACTTTTGCTCTTCCATTAAATATTTAAAATTAAAAATTTTTAAATTGTAAATTTACAGGATAAGTTGCAGAAACATTATTTTTCTAGGTGTTTAAAATATTTTTACTGAGTTAAATACAATGTTTTGTTTGCCAGTCTGCAGCTTGAACTCAGCTTGAGTGCTGTCCTTGAACTTCATTTGCTCAAGGCTAGCACTCTACCACTTGAGCCATACCACTTCCAGTAATTTATTGGAGCTAAACATCTCACAGATTTTCCTGCCCAGGCTGGCTTTGAACCAAATCTCAGCTTCCTGAGTAGTTAGGATTACAAGCATAAGCCACTGGCACCTGGCTGAATACAAATTTTTTAAGATGAAAAATTGCATGAAATTACATGAAAGACACATATGACATAAGATCCAATAAAATACAACTGTTACCTCTTGACATAAAAATTGAAAGATTTAAAGCCTGGCAACAGTGGTTCATGCTTGTAATCCCAGCTAGTTAAGAGGCTGAGATCTGAGGATCACAGTTCAAAGCCAGCCTGGGCAGGAAAGGCTGTGAGACTCTTATCTCCAATAAGACACTCAGAAAACCATAAGTGGTGCTGTGGCTCAAGTGGTAGAGGGCTAGCCTTGAGCTGAATTGCTGAGAGACAGCGCCCAGGCCTAGTTCAAACAACAGACCTAAAAAAAAAAAAAAAAAAAAAAAAAACCCTAAAAGAATAGCACCACTGGCTCAGTATAGTACTATTTGGGTATAAAAATGATTGACAGCAATTTACATATCCTAGTAGACAAAATGTTGCTAAGCATGATCAAAATACGGACTAGTGACAACACTAATAGAATCCAATGATTCTACCTGCAATAATCAAAGTGAAACTACAAAACATTTGATAATTATTAGAGAAGAATGACTCTCAGTTATTTAGTTTCTTAAACTTTGCCAAATTGCTAAGATGGTCTCAAACTATGTAAAAATTTCCTGGATGCAAGCAATATATTTATAATCAACTGAAGTAGACTTAGGCTTTAGACCTGCAATTTGTACAACTTGAAGAATCTCTTCAGGATTAATGAAACAAATTACACAAAACTAAGAACAGAATTTTGAAAGGTGCCATAAGTAATAGAAGCCAGAGTATAAGCATATTATCGTTCCTGATAGTCACCTGTGCTCAAAATACACAGTGTTTACTGGTTTAATGCGAGAAACTATGGTCTAAATTCTTTCATTTTTTTGTTGGTCATGGGGCTTGAACTCTGTGCCTGGGCACTGTCTCTCAGCTCTTCAGCTCAAGGCTAGCGCTCTACCACTTGAGCTACAGCACCACTTCTGGTTTTCTAGTGGTTAATTGGAGATAAGAGTTTCAGGGCCTTTCCTGCCCAGGCTAGCTTTGAACCGTGATCCTCAGATCTCAGCCTCCTGAGTAGCTAGGATTACAGGCGTGAGCCACTGGCACCCAGCTGGTCTAAATTCTTCTAGCCCATAAGTTTGCTGGTTATAAAATATTACTATGATATAAAGTTTGAGGTAATTTCCTCATGACCTAAGTGGGGCCAAGTGAAGTTTGTAATGCCATCAATTTGACCACAGAATCAGAACTTTGGCTTGTACTGTTTGGTGGAAGACTAGAGACAGTGTTATACCCTTATCTGTAAGATGAGAAATCCCACAATAAGTATAACTTTTCAGAGTTTTGTTGGAGAATTAAAGCATGATTTAAAGCATGTGAAATGTTTTATATATTGTTTAAAGACCTTCAAACAAGCATGAAGTAACACCATTAAAATTAAGAATGTTTGTGACTCCAAGAGCAGTGATGGCATGTTCGATGTTGCTGTGTGTTGCATATAACCATGTCTAGAAAGACTTCCCAAAGCCACTTGCTTGCATTAAAATTAAATACCTATGTGAGTGTTATTTTATTTGTGGTTCCAAGCTTAAACTTCAGAAAAACAGAGATATCTGACTTTAAACCATCTGATCCTTTTATTCTGAATGCATATGATTGTGAACTAATACAGGTAAAAAGATGTCAGAGGAGTCTTAGATTTCATTATCATTGAAATTAATTTTATAAATATCAGATTCAGTATTTTGATCTCTAAATACTTTGATTTATGAATGTTTTGGAAAAAGAAGTTATTCTTGCACTTAGTTTTACTTTTAGATCTAGCTGACTTCAGTGTTCAAAATGCTTTTCATATATGAGACACTAGAATTTCCCAGGTGGGTTGATTTCTTCAAAGACAAGGCAGTGTAGATTACTTAAAAGGTACTGAATGAATTGCTTTGACTTTTTTGATCTGGGATAAATAGATAACTGCTTTTCTGATTTTTATTCTAAAGACTAAGTTAAAAAATCAAGTTTGCAATAAAAGGCTTTATTTTTAACATTAAAAGAGAAATAATTGAATATTATTCTTTCCTTTAAGAATTTCTTCTTCTTTCTTCAGAGATCATATGATTTTGATTAATTTTTTTCCACTTGGTTAGGTCAACTAAGTTTCAAGACCTTTTGCTTTCATAAATTTAAGTGCTGTTGTGAATCTATATTTTATTTGAGTCACTGTGCTAAGGAAAAGATGAAGACTGAGAAAATCACTCTGTATTTGTGTCTATATGTATGAGTGTATATGTGATTGTGTGTATATGTATAGGTGTATTGATCTGTATGTATATATGTATGAGTGTATATGTGATTGTGTGTAAATTAGGTGTAGTGATCTGTATGTATATATGTATGAGTGTATATGTGATTGTGTGTACATGTATAGGTGTATTGACCTGTATGTATATATGTGTGAGTGTACATGTGCACATGAGAAAATATACATATGTGTGTATATGTGTATACACACACACAGACAGAGACAGAGAAAGACAGAAGCAGAGACAACTGTTAAATTCAGGAGCAGAAAGCAACAAAAATGAATCATTTATTTTCTTACATGACAAGTCTTGATATGGAAGGCCACCAGTGTTTATTTAATAGATTAATAGTGCCATAAAAGATCCACAACCTTTCTGCAGCTTTTCACACAGTAGATTATAATCTGATGTACTCACAGCATCTGTTCTTTTCATCAAAAAAGCAACAGCCACACAGAACCTTTCCTACCAGATGCCTACTTATACCCACTGGCCCAAAATAGGCAGTTTTCCTATTTACCTGGGTAGGTAGGAGGCTGGCAATGTGAGAACAAGTCCTAAAATCCACAGTGGAAACAAAAGGGATAAATAGGGCATACAAATTGTGTTTGCCATTCAAGTAAGCACGACCATAAGCATAATACTTCAACGTTACGCAGCAACAATTATGTTGCAAGGCCTTTTTAGATTTTCCAAGTTAATGAACAAGAATAAGATTCCTTGAATAACTTAACCAAAGAAGTAAAGGACCTCTATGATGAAACTTTAAAAACTTGAAAAAGGAAATCAAAACAGAACTTAGAAAATGGGAAAAACTCCCATGCTCCTGAATTGGAAAGATTAACATCATGAAAATGGCAATACTTCCCAAGGCTATCTACAAATTCAATTAGATCCCTATCAAAATTCCCACCTCATTCTTCAAGGAAATAGAAGAGGCAATCCAAAAATTCATATGGAACAATAAAAGACCCCGAATAACAAAAACACTCCTCAACGGAAAGAACACTGCTGGAGGAATATCAATTCCAAATTTCAAACTCTACTATAAAGCCATAGTAATCAAAACAGCTTGGTACTGGCACAAGAACAGACCTCAGGACCAATGGAATAGAATTGAAAACCCAGAAATCAACCTACAGAGCTATAGCCATCTAATCTTCGATAAGGGAGCTAAAACAATAGAATGGAAGAAAGACAGCCTCTTCAGTAAATGGTGCTGGCAAAATTGGTTAACTACTTGTAGAAAATTAAAGCTAGATCCTTATCTATCACCCTGCACCAGAATCAACTCCAAATGGATGGATCAAAGACCTCGGACTCAAAGCAGACACTCTGAAAACATTATAGGATGAAACAGGAGAAACTCTAGGTCTCCTTGTTGTAGGCCGAAATTTTCTGAATAGAGACCCGGAAACACAACAAATCAAAGAAAGGTTGGACAAATGGGATTGCATGAAGTTGCAGAGCTTCTGCATGGCAAAGGGCATAGCTTGCAAGATCAATAGAAAGCCTACAGATTGGGAAAAGATCTTCACTAGCCATACAACAGACAAGGGTCTCATATCTAATATATACTTGGAACTCAAAAAATTAAATCCTCAAAGAAACAACTGCCCAATAAATAAGTGGGCGAAAGACTGAAAGAGAAACTTCTCTGAAGAAGAAAGAAGGATGGCCAATAGACACATAAAGAAATGTTCAACCTCCCTACCCATAAAAGAAATGAAAATCTTAATACCACCTCACCCCAGTTAGAATGGCAAAAATCAAGAACTCTAATAACAACAGATGCTGGAGGGGATGTGGACAGAAGGGAACCTTACTTCATTGTTGGTGGGAGTGTAAACTTGTTCAACCACTTTGGAAAGTAGTATGGAGGTTTCTCGAAAGACTCCACATAGAGTTCCCCTATGACCCAGCAATCCCACTTTTGGGCATTTACCCAAATGTTCACAACAAACAAGACCACACTAAAGCTACCAGCACAACTATTTTTATTGCAGCATTATTTACTATAGCTAAGAATTGGAACCAACCCAGATGCCCCTCAGTAGATGAATGGATCAAGAAAATGTGGTATATATACACAATGGAATTCTATGCCTCCATCAGAAAGAATGACATTGCCCCATTTGTTAGGAAATGGAAAGACTTGGAAAAAATTATATTAAGTGAAGTAAGCCAAGCCCAAAGAAACATAGGTCCCATGGTTTCCCTTATTTGCAATATCTAGTATGTGCAAGTCAAGCAGAAAAGGTCAGATAAGATGATGTTAGGAAAATGAACCCTAAGATTTGTATTTAAATTTTTTGCTTTTCATGCATTTGTTTCTAATGCATTTATAAGATTATTTCTTTGTTGCTTTGTATGTCCCTCTCCCACAGTATAACCCCTCTTTTCACTGTTTTTGATGTCGGTATAATTTGTGGAGGGGAAGGGGAAAAAAGTTGTTTAAATAAGGATACAGGTGGACCCGTTGCCACAATGAGAAGTACAAGTTGTCATGTCAAAAACGAACTTTACAACTTTGGTGGGGGGGGACATAGGGGGGGAGGCTGGGAAGTGATGGGAAGGGGAAACAAAGGAGGAGGCTACAATGCTTGGTAAGAAATGTACTCATTATCTTGCCCATGTAATTGTAACCCCTCTGTACAGTATTTTTCACAATAATAAATAAATAAAAATTTAAAAAAAAGAATCAGATTCCTTGCTAGGTTTTAATTCTGATTCTTATACATTTGATGCAGACTAGTTAAGGGCTTAATTTCTAATGCATGATTTAAACATGTTTTGAATGACCACTGATGACTAGATGCTGCACTGCCAACCATGTAGATTCAAGTTTTGTCCCTTAGGAATAAACAAACCCTTTAAAATATATCTCAGTATAATCTAAATAATGATTAAAATGTGTGCCCTCTCCTCAAGGCTCCTATATCCTAATCCAATGAACATGTTATATTGCAGATCAAAAGGGAATTAAAGTCCTGGAGGCATGGTTGAAGTTTAAAGCACCAGCCAAGCAAGAAAGTAGAGCAAGCAAGTAGAGAATGTGTGAGGGTATGAGTTTTCACTCTGGTACTAGCCAAAAAATAAAAATAAAAATGTTACAGTGTACTAAGTCACACTTGTAATCCTATTTATCCAGAAGTCTGAGGTCAAAGGATCCCTATTCAAAGTCAGCTTGGCAGAAAAGTTCTCAAAACTTGTCTCAAGAATAACACAAAAAGTTGGAGGTGTGGCTCAATTAGTGGAACACCAGTCATGAGCAACGAAACCAAGGAAAAGCTTACAGAAAATAGGAAAATTAGTCTCAAAATAGCAAGAAATCTAATTTGGCTTTCAACCTGAATTGGTCTGAGAGAAGATTCCTATCCAGAGCTTCTTGAGACTTTTTATCTATATTACTATATGAAAATACATCTGTGTTGCTTGAAATGATTTAATTTACAGTAATTTGATATGGAAGCTGTAGAAAATATATAGTGGTACATAATTGCTATATAGAGCAAAAGATTATGGCATATCATAGCATGGCTTTAAGAAATGTCTTAGATATTTTCATTTTGTGAGTGTTAAGAATCCTGAATCTATGAGTAATAGGGAACTATCAAAGTTGGTATCTATCCTAGAAAAAAAACTTGTAGTTCTTCTCCCAAAATAAAACAGAACATAATGTTTATAACAGCTCTTTTCAAAAGCACACAAAAAATTGAAATAGCCCAAATATCCTTCAGCAGGTAAATGAACAAGCCAACTGTGCAGGTCTGTCTGTTGGCACATTGTCTAACATTTACAGAGAACAAATCATTGATACTACAATTACTTTGGTAAGACTCCATGGCCCTTTTGGTGAGTCACAGAGGCTATTATGCTACCATTTCTATGCCATTCACAAGAGGTCAAAACCACAGTGATGAAAAACCAGCACTTGAAAGGTGGAGAGGGAGGTGTCAGGAGTAGAAAGGGAGAGGCCTGAAGACAGGAAGGAGGGAAGAATGCAGTCAGAAGATTTAATGCATTTCCTAGGAGACAAAGCCTTGTAAAAAAGTAGGCAAAGGTAAACAATCGCGTTGATATTGGCAGGGGAAAATCACATGGAGTATTTTGTTGAAATTCAGGATTGGATGGGTGGAATTTAGGGGATTTGTAACTTAAACAATATTCAAGAAAACTATGGGGGAGAGACAGATTGGGAAAGATGAGAACAATGAAAGTGTGACAGCAATCAAGATGCGTTACATTCATAAACTCATCTGTTCAATAGTAAATTGTTTGCACAACTACTTCAAGATAATAAAATACAAATTAAAAAAAAAGAAACCTACAGTGAATGACTGCCAGGAGTTACAAATTGGGGGAGCACACATCACTACAGGTGAAAACACAAGAGAATTGCCATGTCCTGATTTTTGTGGTGAGTACAGAAATCTAACAAAAGTTAAGGTCACTTGTACTGAAGATAGTTTATTTGTTAGAAGAGACAACTAGAGAAACAAGAAGGCATATAGCATCGTGAAACAAAATAAACATCACATTTAACTACAACACTGCAATAGTAGTTTACTGTAGTTTACTTTGGAATGTTGAGAAAACTGAGTCTATAGGTAATAATCCCTGTGTAATAGGGAAGAAAGTCTTGTAAGAAAGTAGGTAAAGGTAAAACAATGATGTTGATCTAGGCGGGGGAAATGCATGGAGTAGTTTTGATTAAATTCAGGATTGGATGGTGGAATTTAGGGAACTTGTAATTTTTCAAACAATACTCAATCAATGCTTAAAATTCAGGCCAAGAACTACAGAGAGTGTCAGAGTTATGCTTCTGCTTTGGGCAACGTAAAAATGAATCTGTGTGGTTGTGGAAGCCATAGTATTTCTACAAAATACTTTAAAAAATAACAATTCCCCAAGTCCCTCAAGTCCTGGGATTAAAATGGAGGAACAGCTCTGGTTTATATTCTTGTTTAGGAGAGAACTGTTCTGCTACTAAAACTCTGATCCAGGAGCATCTTCAAGAAAATAAATTATTTTTGTGACAGTCTTCATGAATTTTAGTGCAATAATCCATGCTCCTATTAAAATAGAAACCTATGAATTACTGAATTAAACACAAAGTATTTTATTTCTATTTGAATTCTGCTAAAATAAAGGAGTGCATCTAGCAGCTTATTTTTTATGCTTTTCCTTCTGTGAAAATCCTTATTTACCAATAACAACCACACCTCAGGCATTAGTGCTTATGAAGGCATATAAAGCAAAGCAAGTTTAAATTTTAAAGTAGACTTTTTTTTTACAGTGACCAACATAGAAATAATAGGCTTGTCTTCAGTTTAATTAGTGAGTAGATCATTCTTCCTGATGAATGCCACTAAAATTTTTAGTGGAGAAAATGAGTTAATCTCAAGTGTTCTAATTTAAACAAAATAAAGCAAAAGGCAAATCTGGATAAATTGTTTAATTTAAGCAACAGAATTAAAGTTTTCATATAGCCACATTAGTGTCATCAGAACAAATTTGAAAAATGACTATTATATCCTTCTGGGTAATTTTGAAATATTTTATATTTACTTTCCATGAAGACGGTTGGAAAGAAAGTTTATTACCAAGTCTACATGGCATGACTAAATTCACTGGCTAAGAGGATTTGCAATTTTCTGTTGTCTTAGTAATTGGCTGAGAGGCACATAATCAGGCTGACGGTGTGGTAAGCCAATTTGTTCATCAAGGAAATATAAAATCCCTGTTCAACTGTGCCTGGGTGTGCTTTCGGCAGTGGCCTGGCTGTTAGAAATTCATGGCTGTTTTGTGCCTGGAGGGAAGGATTTGGGTTTTACACTGCAATGACTATCCTGTATCAGGATGCTTCAGTTGTTTACAAAAAGACAATCCAGGGGCTGGCGGTAGACCCAGCCAGTAAACAAGGACAAATATTTGAAAGAGTACAAGGACAGAACTTTGCGGCAAACGTTCGGCTTGAGAAGTAATTACTTCTGTTGACAACCCAGTATTCATTACCGAAAACGGAGGCAAAATACTCAATGGTTAAACAGTATTGAATGCTATCTTTACAGCCACCTAAATACCTCAGTACAATCCACTGTGCCCTACTCCTGTTTGCTCTCTTCAGGAATGGCTGGATTCCTTCCACGAGGTCTAAGGCTGAGCATTGGCCTCAATCTTCTCCACAGTTCCCTTTTCCCCTGGGACAAATACAGCCACTCAGAAAGTGCTACAAGGCTCCTCCGAGCCTGGTGATACATCTTCTCCTTATAGCATCCCGTCCCCATTGCTCTCTGCTGCCCAGCCACACAGACTGTGTGCCCCTCATACTGCTCCTGCAGACTTTCTATGTACAGTGCTCAAAATGGACTGCTCCCCCCCTGTTCCCTCATTATTTCCTACTCACCCTGTAGTTCTCAGTGGAAGGATCTTTTCCTCTGTTCGGCCTTCCCAGACCTCCCTGAGTGCAGTCCTTGCTTACAAGTTCACACCCCCTGCACTCATGTGCACCACTTGACATCACTGCAGACACATTCATCTGATTGTATGGTATTCTTCATCTCTGTCACTAACGACAAGCTCCACAACTATGTGGTTTGGTGTAGTGTTGTTTCCATAGAGCAGAGAGAAGTGCTGGAAACATCAGCCTCATACAAACAGAGGAAATAAGAACTTGGGGGTGTTCTTAATTATATACTTTTATTACACAATGTTGTTAGTATCTTCCATTAAGAAAATTAAATAGCATGTCATCAGACATAATGCTTGGAACAAACAAGTGCTTACTGCAAGTTTAAGAACGAAAATCATAAACAGAATTGTTTTGTTAATTTTCATTAGTATGAATAGGCTAAAAGCAAAGACACAGAATACACAATCTCCTGGAATACAGAATGTGTCTTCAGAAAACACATGTAATGTCTCTAAGTAGCATATGCTCCTATGTTAAAGTATGTGATCATGGTGCAAAATCCAAACAATACTAAGAGCTGAACTCAGTTTTAGAGTATAAACTAGAAATGCATAGGCAAGTTAGGAACTCATGAATCCAAGCACTAGAATGTACCTCATAGATGTACTACCTCATTCTTCTAATTTTGTAATAGGTATATAAGTATTATCAAACTGAAGAAAAATGTCCATGGTTACATTCCTGGGAGGAGTTAACATCAGGATTGGAAGGCAGCACAAGTCTGAACAGGTGATGATTTCTAAGCTATATATATGATATATATATATATATATATATATATATATATCTTCTCTCTATCTATTGATCAATCGATCGATCAATAGATACTACTGTATTGATTCTGTGGGGAAGTGAGTTCCAAAGATGCACTCATCTATTATACTCATGACAAAGATTATTGGTAGATGTTTCAGAAGCCACTTCACTCTTAAATTAAAAATAGATGTTTTGAACTTTAAAATAAAAAGTCACATCCATTGCAATGCTAATTCTAAAAGTAATTTTAAAATACCAGACAATAAGGGAAATAAAATCACAGCACGTATATTGGCTAAATGGTAAATAATACTTTTAAAAAGAACCCACCATAATGTAATGATCATTAACAATTAATTTAGCAAAAATAATATTCCTATTCTCACGGATATGATTAGAGAAAGAATGGATAATGTTTAAATTTTATAGACTCAAATGACAGTATAAGTATCGCCTGTAGAAATATACCAATACATGGACATATGATATAAAGTATTCTCTCTGAGGAAGCAGGGGTGAGGCACAGCTCCTTTCCTTATGCCCTTCAACACTTGCTGTTGACTGGGTCCAATTATAAGAAAGAAGCTACACAGGGATTTAAACAAACTTCAGTATAAAAATATAAACTACATTAGGGGATTTGATTAATGAGGGATTAGCTACAAAAAGAAAATGCTCAAGAACAATACTATATCTGTAGACATAACTATATCTACATAACTATATCTACAGATATGACTATTTAAAAAGAAAAATTGATACAGATATATAGATAATAAATGATAGCTATAGATGATAGATTAGACTGATGATAGGAGATAGATAGATAGATAGATAGATAGATAGATAGATAGATAGATAGATAGATAGATAGAATAAATTCTTTGATTCAGTTGAGGCAACTAACAAGCTTGGCTAGGAGAAGACTTTGCTTTATCCCTCAGGAAGTTCCAGGCATGGTGAAGGTAAGAGACTCATAAATTGGCAACTTTAGTTCATCATAACATGATCTCAAATGTCTAACTAAATCTCCTTTTATCCCAACCTGACATCAATTCTTTACTTATTTCCCCAAGGCTAATATAATGTCCTGAACATATCTTATTCCTATGTCTATCAAACATTCTTCACATATTTTCTCCATGGAACATTACCTGTTTCATCTTCTCCATCTCTGAATCTTGCCTATTACCCAATATTAACTATCCATTCCTACAGGGATTCTTGCCTTCTCTGAACATCTATAATACTTAATTCTATATCACACACATGATATATGTTGTGTGACAAACCAAAAAGCACTTAATCTGGAAGTAGTTATGTTCAAGTCAATATCGTTGCTGCATCTTCTAACTTCTCTTAATCTCAAAGTTGTTTTCTTTTTTTTCACTATAATTTAGGGTCAGTGACACCTGCTTCCTAAGGCTGTTATGAACATTGCACAGCATTATATACATGCTTTGAAGACTTTCAGAATAAAATTTATATGAGTCATGTTGTGTATGTATGTGTTTCTATAGCATGTAGGATACAATCTTGCAAGTGGCACAATGTCTAATAATTGCTGACATCCCTTTAGTAGCTAGAATACTGCCAAACACATAAAAGGCAGTGCCTAAATAGTAACTAAATGTTTAAAACCAAGTCAGTTCCTGCAAAAATCTGAAATAACCTATCCACACTGCATTCCCTTCATCCATTCTCATGTGTAGCCATTAAATGAATCTAAGTTACAATATTAGTCACTGCAGAAATGACTGATGAGAAACAATTTGAGCTGGTAACATTTATCTTTGCTCTATCAAACCTTAGGTTTGTAAAAAACAGTTTAGACCTCATGAGCTTCTGTAGCGATAACAGTCACTCGATATATTTTACAGTTAGCAATTGCTGATAAGTGTGCTTGCAATGGAGTACTCAAATAACTCGTATGACTCCAAATGTCAGTCACAGATCAGTCAAGTGGGACATCTTAAGAAATCAATTTTACCAGCAGCAAGAGAACTTCTGAATCTTTATCTTTCAAAATATAATTCATGGCCAGGAGATTGCAAACAAAATAATTGACAGAGAGCCCATATGGAGGCAGAGTGGAAAAGGGCAGTTACATGGAGGTGGAGGTGGTGTTAGTTCTTCATAAATAAAGAGAACAAATTGTAGAGACAGTCATATTTAATGCACATGCCAACCCCATCACTCACTGGCATCTTGCCTATAGCCCCCTCTTAAGCTGCAACATTCTTCTGTATAAAACAATAATAATTCAGTTGTAGTGAGAATTGAAAACAGGCAGCCAAACCGCATACTGTAAGGCCATGTGATATATGTCAGTGATGAACTCCTTACAACGAGGTAACATTTGAAAGTGTGGCTCTAAGCCTCTTATGTTCCATGATATGTCTAGCATTTAGGAATAGAATAGAAACTACCTGTATTGTAACCTCAGCAAATACACATACTCCACACCTCATAAAGCGTATTTTCCAGGGTGATTGATAGACTCTGGTAATAGCTCACATGAGCCCAGTGAAAAGCTCTGTGAGGCTGGGTGCCCTTGGCTCATGCCTGTAATCCTAGCTACACAGGAGGTTCAAAGCCAGCTGGGGCAGGAAAGTCTGTGAGACTCTCATCTCCAATTAACCACCAGAAAACTGGAAGTGTCACTGTGGCTCAAGTGGTAGAGCACTGACCTTGAGTTGAAGAGCTGAGAGACAGCGCCCAGGCCCCAAGTTCAAGCCGTAAAACTGATCAAAAAAATGGTTACAAACATTTTGTACAGGTTCTTTTTTTTATCAAATATTTTTATGATTCATGAGAAAATACCCAGGCATGAAATGTGTGCATCCTGGAGTGAGATATATGCTTAACTTGATAATAAACTGATTAAACAGAAAACAAAGAAAAGATAAAAGACAAGAAAAGGAGGAAAGGAAAAGGAAGGAAAGGAAACGAAAGGAAAGCAAAGCAAAGCAAAAGAAAGGAAAGGAGAAGAGAAAGGAGAGGAGAGGAAAGGAAAGGAAAGGAAAGGAAAGGAAAGGAAAGGAAAGGAAAGGAAAGGAAAGGAAAGGAAAGGAAAGGAAAGGAAAGGAAAGGAAAGGAAAGGAAAGGAAAGGAAAGGAAAGGAAAGGAAAGGAAAGGAAAGGAAAGAAAGTCTCTCTAGTACTTTCTGGGGTTTGAAAGCAAGGGCTATAACAATTGGATGAGCTCTGACATTGACTCTCCTGAAATATTTACTGTCTGTGAAAATCTTGAAATACACTTGTGAGGGTGACTTGAAGGTAGATTATTCAGTAAACTCAGGGCAGGATCAGGCAGTATGCGATCAACAAAGACAGGGACAATGTTATGACATAGTTTTTGTCATGACATCTCCAGGAATCTCCAGCTATATCAAATCAACAAGCTGTTTAAAAAGGTTATAAGCTGTGTGCCAGTGGCTCATGCCTGTAATCCTAGCTACTCAGGAGTCTGAGATCTGAGGACTGCAGTTTGAAATCAGCCAGGGCAGGAAAGTCCTCTCCAGTTAACCATGTAAAAACCAGAAGTATCACTGTGGCAAGTGATAAAGTGCTAACTACCCTTGGGTGTGGGGGGGGGGGGGGGCGGGGGGTTGGAGCTCAGGGACAACACTCAGGCCCTGAATTCAAGCCTCAGGACCAGTACCAAAAACAAAGTTATGTATGCCTTTAAAACTGAGAATGTTTCTAATGTTAAAATGACTCTGTAATATGTTGTAGGTGGATGATGGGGTTAACTGAGTTTTATTAGCGGCTGTGTTCCTCCTTTATGTTGGGGTGTTGGCAAATTAATTAATGTCAGTTTCCTTTTGTAAGAAGAGGCTGTTGGGACAGAAATATTAAGACTATTATTCTCAGCTTTGCAGCAGTGATTCCTGACCATAAAATCTTTTCTGGCACTGGAGAAGAGAGATCTGTGCTAAGAAACAAGAACAGAAATAAAGATAGCAAACCTTGAACTTGAGATTAAGTGAGACTGCAAAATATTTGCTTAGAAGCACACCTTTTCAAGTATCAGCCATTGATGGCTTGACATGTTTGCTGGAAAACGATTCCAATACCTCATCAACAATAATTTGATTTTCTGCAGTCTGACATTAAATTCTTATTTCTTAGGTTTCCACTGCTCTAGCCAGTGTCAATCAGTGACTTTTGTGCAGTCTTAATAGGCTGCCAAGTTTGTGCAATGCTGCTTTACTATATACCCCTTCGAGTAGATGCTCTTCTAGTCCTGAAAAGGCAACACCAACAATGCTACTAGACAAATAATTAACCTAGGGATCTCTCAAAAATTAGCCCTCTTATTTTAGACCACTGAGGTTAGAATGATTGTTTTCTTCCTTATTGTGGAACAATGCCAGCAACTGTGGTAGCAGGTACTGGAGGTAATGGGCCGGAATCTCAAGTCAGAGCAAAAACACTTTCCCCCAGGGAGATCTCTTAAAAACAGACAAAGTGTGAGAATAGGGCAGAATGCTTCATCTCAGAGCAGGTAAAGAAGCTAGTTTCTGAAGTCTGTACATAAGGATGTGGATAAAGTCCATTTGTGGATTATACTTTCTTTTTTTTATTGTAAAGATGCTGTACAGAGAGGTTACAGTTATATGAGTGAAGGCACAAATAGCCTCTAAATTCCACTCAAGATTTTTCTTTTCATTAGGAGTCTCCAAACACTAGATGCCACATGATTATTAAGAGGGAATGTTTATTCTGTGCTCCTCTTGTTTGCACAAAAAGGTGACTTCTCTCACTGCTCCTGGCTTCTTGCTCCCTTCCTTACTCATCTCCAGGGAGGAGAAGCAACTTACTAACTAGCAAGGTTGAGGGAGGAACTGTCTGTTCACAGCTCAGCCTCTTCTCCCTCCTGTCCAGCCTTGCTTCAGCTGCAAAATCTCTGTCCCAAATGGAGGCTGTCTCCTCTGGTGAGGATCAGCATTGGTGGGCCTGCTTAGGGCTAGGTAGATGCCATATTCTCAGCAATTAGACAATTAATGTGAATGCTCTTTAATTTCTCATCTTCCCCACTGCGATGCTTTCCTTCACATTTGTCAGAGAGTAAGGTGCAGGAAGATGCTGTTGCTTCTCTCTAATCATAAATTACCATTGATGTGACATCTGTTCAGGAGGAGATTGGTTACAAGCTCTCAGTCCTTGAATAGAGTGGGAGTCAAGTCACCTCTGTTAGAGCTTTCTATTGCATGGCCTCTTACTCCACAAAAGCCTTATGCTAATCCTGAGAACTGAATGCAAAGCAGTCAACACAGAATGATCCACAACAACAACAACAACAAAAAGATTATCTCCCTCTAGAATACATTCCCCTTATCCACATAACCAGAATAAGAGCTTCTGAGAATTGAACCTGGGCTGTAGTTAAAATGTGAGCTGATGATTAATTACTTAGTATCAATCGAATCAGGCTGAGTAAGGCCTAGGGTCTAACTAAAAATGAACTTAAATTCTGAATTCTGATATCAGTCTGAAGCACCGTGGCAGGCTGAGTTTCAGCTCTCAGGTTTGTCATTGATCTGGCTCATGTCATCTCTGTGGTACTCTTTCTGAACCTTGTGTTTTATTTCTATAAAATTAGAATAATTTATGGGACCAACGTTTATATCCTATAAAATCTATATCCAAATGCAAATTCCAAATATCAAATGTTAAATGTTTGAAAATGCTTTGTGCCTTTAAAATTATACCTTGTCTTCTTGTCTTCTGGATTTTTTTTGAAGTTTTCAAGTCACATAGACTTTATTTTATATTTGTATCTATATTATTGTTATTATAAAGGTGATGTACAGTTACTTAAGTCAGGCAGTGAGTATATTTCTTTTTGAACAGTGTCACCTCTTCCCTCGTTTGTCTTCTAGATTTTTACTAGCATTTCTCAAAGGACATTCATACACTACTTTTAAATAAACATGTTTAGGGGTTTTTTTGGGGGGGTACCAGTCCTAGACCTTAAACTCAGGGCCTGAGCACTGTCCTTAAGCTTTTGTGCTCTAAGCTAGTGCTCCTCAATTTGAGGCACAGCTTCACTTCTGGCTTTCAGATGTTTAATTGGCGGTAAGGGTCTCAAGGACTTTCCTGCCTGGATTGGCTGTGAACCACAAGCCTCAGATCTCAGTCTTCTCCGTAGCTAGAATTACAGCAGGAGCCACCAATGCCCAACTCAATAAATATGTTTTTAAGTTCTACTCTAGCCCTAGACCAGAATTTCTACAGGCAAATTCTTGAACATGTATTAAAACCAATTAAATAATTTGTGAACCTCAATACCTGACCCAAAAGTTTTAATACTTACACAATGACACCTTCTCATCTATTATACATGATGCTTCTCCAATTTGCTTGAAATCACCTTAAAAGTTACCGGTTCAGTCAGGTCCTTTCTATTTTAAGCTATGCGGGTCACTGTTAATGAAAAGCCTATCTCCCCTCACAATCTAAAAAGAAACATTCACATTTCTATAGCCAGACGTGTCTGTCTTCAACTTTTCATTCTCAAAATGATGATTTTAATATTCATTTTATCTCCTTAAAAGCTAGTTTAGAGCCATGTGCTAATGGCTACTTAGGAGGCTGAGATGTAAGGATCACAGTTCAAAGCCAGCCTGGATAGGAAAGTCATGAATAATATTTTCATTCCTACTGCTTTGCCAGATTTCACTTTTATTGGAAATTGTTTGGGGAGAAGGAAGATACTGTTGCTTCTCCCTAATCATAAATTACCATTATTACGCCAGAAACCAGAAAAGAACCTGTGGCTCAGTTGGTAGAGTACCAGCCTTCAGTGAAAACCCAAAGGAGAATACGAGGTCCTGAGTTTAAGTCTCAGTATACACACACACAACACACACACACACACACACACACACACACACACACACACACACACACACACACACACACACACACACACACACACACACACACACACACACACACACACACACAAAACCAGTTTGGAACTTTTGACCTTGAGGCAGGAACAGGTTCAGTTTACAAAGAAAACAATATCAATTCAGTATAACACATGAAACCAATTGTGACACTTAAGACTTACACTCCCACAGAACTGAGTCACAGCAAATACAGCATCAAGAAATCAGTTCCAGGTTTGTGGAGCTTCCAAGCCCATTGGGAATGAATCAGCAAGCTCAGAGCAGTGCTGTGATATCAGATAGAGAATAAATGCAGATTGCTGTAGTCTGTTCAGCAGGGCTTTGGAGGTCTTTCCACAAGGCGCATTGTCTGTGGTTGGTTATGGAGACTGGAAAACTCTGAGTGAGATGAGAACCACTGGAGTGTGAATGGAGCAGGGGTCTGAAGCTGGATGGGATGTTTAGATAAACCAAAACCAGAGGCCAGTGGGAGACTATCAGAACAGTCTCCATGACTCACCTGAGGGGAAGGGCTGGGAAGCATTCAGATTGTAGACATGTTTGCAAAGCAGGCCTGACAGGATTGGATCCTCCAAGCTAATTTAACTGAGTGTGGTTCATTCATATGGTAATGGATGAGCCCTTTTTTCAAGAACCCTTTTAGACAACTTTTAATTTCACACAAAGAATGCAAATCTTTCTTGTTTTCTTCTGTAGTGCTGGAGATCAAATCTGTGCATGATAGGTCATCTTGAATCTTAAAAGGAGAATGATGATGCAATATATGTCACATTGAGTTAATGTGACATAGCCTGTATCATGTGAAATAAATCATGTTTCCTATGCAAAATGTTTCATACACAAACAAGTTCTAAGTTTGAGCATATTACTGCATAGGTGAAGCTGCTCTCAAAATTATGATAGGTATTTTTTGCTCAGTATGGTGTGTGTGTGTATCTGTCTGTCTGCGTGCATACACTTGTGCATGTGCATGCGTACCAGTCCTGGAACTTGAACTCGGGACCTGGGTGTTGTTACTGAGTTTTTTTTTGTTCAAGGCTAGTAGTCTACCACTTGAACAACAGCTCCACTTCCAGATTTTTGTCTATTAGTTGGAGATAAGAGTTTCATGGACTTTTCTTCTCCAGGCTGGCTTCTAACCATAATTCTTAGATCTCAGCATCTTTGGTAGCTAGGATTGTAGCATTGAGCCACTGGTGATTCACCTCCATTTGTTTTTTGTTTTGTTTTGGTTTTGTCAGTCATGGGGCTTGAACTCTGGGCCTGGGTGCTGTCCCTGAGCTCTTCAGCTCAAGGTTAGTGCTCTAGCCACTTGAGCCACAGTACCACTTCCAGTTTTTCTGGTGGTTAATTGGAGATAAGAGTCTCCTGCTCGGGTTGGCTTTGAACGATGATCCTCAGATCTCAGCCTCCTGTGTATCTAGGATTACAGGTGTGAGCCACCAATGCCAGGCTTTGTTTTATGAAATTAAAATACTACATATTATCCAGTTTGAAATTTTCTCTTCTAAAGCAGCTATTTGCTAAGTATGTGGTAGTTTTCTTCCTTGCTATTTTTCTCTAGTAGGCTCAGCTTGTGGTCCTCTGAGAACTTGGCTTTTGAGAATGCTCCACTCAGGCACATTTCCAATGTGACCCTTCTGTTCCACCTTCCACAGTGCCAATGAGTTTTCTTCATCTTCCCTCCTTGTTTCTTTGAGCTAATTCCTTTTGGGGACCAAATGGAGTCGACCATTTCCCTTCATCCAGAAGGCTTATAAAACCATCTCTATAAGCTAGAGGTTCAGGTTCATGTAGGGAAGTAAAGGCAGATAACTGGTTTCAGTTGAAGCTGTAAATAAAATGCAGCACTGTGAGCTGAAGCAGACTGTTCAGTAGGACACCATCACTTCATCTCCTTTACATGTCTTCTTGTTACACTGTCTTTTAGTGTTCAACAGGACACAGCAAATGAAATACTGTCCACACTTTATTGTGTATTCCATCTCTTGTCTGCATAGAATCAAGATATTAGTTTATAAAATCATCTTCTCAGATGAAATTAGGGAGTAAACGAATGTGATTCAGACATTTACAATTGCCTATCAGCCTCCTATTGTGGAAGGATTAAATGTGATTTCAAACAATAAAAGGCAATCCCAGAAAGAAATTATAGAGGTGGAGGCGTTGATTATGATGTCACAGCTGGGCTGTGGGTTAACATCACTCAGCAAAGGTCTACCGTTAACACCTTTGTTAAAGTCATTATTATACTTAGATGATCAACTTTCATCACTCAGCTATACAAATTTTCCCATTAAGGCTTTTTTTGTTTGTTTCTCAGCCACAGATTCATATTATCTGTTTCTTTTTGTATTTTTTTTTCCTTTTGGTTCCCTTTTTTTGTAATTATTAACCTTAAGTAGTATACCAAGGAGTTGCCATTTAGCAATAAGATGCCCCATGATCAATGAAGGCATTTTTACCACAGATGTTTCCTTGTTTAAGTGGGACAAATTTGCTTTATGATTGTCATTAGACTATAATATTCTTCTTATTATCATTGTGGGTTAAGTGCTCAAGGAAATGATATGTTATAATTACACTTGTCATGAAAGCACAAACTAATTATTATTATAGCAATTTTTAAAAACACAAAAATAATTTGCATATGAATGCCATTTGCTTAGTATCATCTATCACTGAACCACCTCCATTTGCAAAAATATATTTTATCTATATTGTGTCACCCAACACCTGCACAGCAAATAAAATGTATTAAATGACCAGGAAGCAAAAAATGTGCTCAAACAATGAGAAGTACAAGTTGTCATGTCCAAAACGAGCTTTACAACGTCGGTGCCGGGGGGGGGGGGGGTGGGAAGGGGGGGAGAAGGAGAAGGATTGGGATTGGGGGGGAGGGGGGAGGCTGGGAAGGGATGTGAAGGGTAAACCAAAGGAGGAGGGTGCAATGCTTGGTAAGAAATGTACGCATTATCCTGCCCATGTAATTGTAACCCCTCTGTACAGTATGTTCACAAATAAAATTAAATTAAATTAAAAAAATAAGAAATAAACTATAATAAAGCTGAAGCCAAAAGTTAAAAAAAATGTGCTCAAAGGAATGTATCTATTCTTATTTTATCTACCAAAACATATGTTGATCTTTAGGAACAACATTTCTCTTCTCTTTTTCTTCTTTCTCCTTTCAAGTATGAAATAATTAGAAATAATAATTAGGATTAAACTATAATAAGAAAATAGACACTTTTAATGCTTATTGGAGCTCTTGTATTTGTCCTAAGTGTATTAAATGTGTCAACATACTCTATCTTCATACCAACTCTATGACCTAAGCACCTTTTCTATTTCCCATATTACAGCTGAGATAACATGAACCAATTATAACACTATAAGGGATTGAACTATAAATGGAACCCAGAAAAATACAATATATTCTTCTTAACTGTTTTCCACATTTGTACCACTCTACCCTATTCCCAAAGCATGTGTGACTCCAGGGTGAGAAGCAATGGATAACCCTGTGTTTTGGAATGGAATCTACAGAAAAGAGAAATGTTACTAAGCATGTGTTTGTAGATATTTGTCTTTCTCTTTAAAGTAGGTATTTTGGATTGAAGACTTGGATCCTTTAGTTTGAAGAAGTGGTACATGGGCCCCACCTTCTTGGGAGACTGAGGCAGAAGGATGAGTTGATCCCACAAATTCAAGACTATCCTCATCATCACAGCAAAATCTGTGTTTGTGGGTACTTGGCCTTATAATATTCTACAAGTATATATATATATATATATATATATATATATATATATATATATATCAACAATAAAATTTAACATTATCAATGACTAAATACACTTGAAACTTCAAGCAAGTATACAGATAATATGATCCATATACATCTCCTAAATGGGGCAAAGTAAAAATAGTTACAGAGTCAATATTAATTGGTACCTAAATTCCATACAAAGGTTGTGACTAGAATTTGGTTACACCTATATTAAGTTCTTGTGGATAGAAAGCTACAATTTACATCTGTAAGATATGGGACCAAAACATTGCAGAAAGAAAAATCAAGCTTAAAAAAAAGTAAATATCATATAAAGCTAATTAGGACCTAATTACATACCAGGAGATACACTGGACACTGAAACAGTCAGCTTTAGCTGGCATACTCTAGTACACCAGATTTTAAAACATACCTCTTAGCTGGGCTTCATTGGTTCATGCCTGCAATCCTAGTTACACATGAGGCTGAGATCTGAGAATCCCAATTCAAAGCAGGCCTAATCAGAAAAGTCTGCAAGACTCTTAGCTCCAATCAACCACCAAAACTGTGGAAGTAGAGGTGGGAATCAAGTGATAGAGCACTAGCCTTAAGTAAAATATCTCAGGGAGAACAGTTTCAGGTCTTCAGTTCAAGCTCAGGACCAACACAAAAAGAAAAGAAGAAAGAAAAAAAAGAAGAAAAGAAAAGAGAGGACGGAAGGAAGAAGGGCAGGAAGGAAGGAAGGAAGGAAGGGAGGGAGGGAGGGAGGGAGGAAAGAAGGAAGGAAGGGAGGGAGGGAGGGAGGAAGGGAGGGAGGAAGGGAGGGAGGAAGGAAGGAAGGAAGGAAGGAAGGAAGGAAGGAAGGAAGGAAGGAAGGAAGGAAGGAAGGAACAAAAACAAAGTAATAAAGACTAGAAAAGAGGGAAAAAAAGAAAAGTACTTCCTGCCCCAGGGAGTACAGATAGGCTAAAGGTTAAACATGGGAATTTTGTATTTAAAATTTATTTGACTTAACATCATCATATATGGTCATATGTACATAGCTTTTGACCTTTTCTGCTTGTCCTTGACTTTTACTAGTTATTGCAAATAAGGGAAACCATGGGACCTACGTTTCTTTGGGCCTGGCTTACTTCACTTAATATAATTTAAATGAACCCCAAGATAGGGACACAACTTTTTTTTCCTTCTTGCTATTGTTTCTAATGTGTCTAAAATGTACTATGTGATTTTTTTTGTTTTGTTTCTCTTGTATGTTCTTCCCTATGATATAACCTCTGTTTTCACTGTATCTGATGTGGGTGCCCTGCATCTTGTATATACATTTTTATAATTTGGGGAGGGGCAAGGGAAATAACAAAATGCTGAAACAAGGATACAGGTTGACCCATTGTAACAATGAGATGTACAAGA
Organism: Dipodomys merriami; assembly: GCF_024711535.1. Classification (NCBI taxonomy): domain Eukaryota; kingdom Metazoa; phylum Chordata; class Mammalia; order Rodentia; family Heteromyidae; genus Dipodomys; species Dipodomys merriami. The sequence goes on along the minus strand of NW_027205182.1, from coordinate 250,430 downwards.
CACTATGTAGAAAACAAACTTTACAACTTGGGGTGGAGGGGGTAATGAGGAAATGGGGAGGGAAGGGATGGTAGAGGAAAAAAACAAAGGAGGAGGTAACAATGCTCCATAGGAAATGTAATCATTACCTTACTTATGTAACTGTAGCCCCTCTGTACACTATTTTTACAATAAAAACATAAAAAATTGAGGGTTGTAATATCACCAAGAATGCAACAGAACAGTTCCTTTACTCTGATTTCTGATCATTTGTGTCAATGCTTCACCATCATCCCAACAGCTTTGATAAGCAGCATTATCTCTACTCTCGAGTTTGACATACATAAACATTTTACAAATCCCTTCTCGCGTGTGTGTATCCCTTTGCATTAGCCTGCTTTCAATATATCCTCTTTTCATCTTCTGTTCTACCTCCATGTAATTCTGTTTTTTTTTTTTGTTTTTTTTTTGTCTGTGGTAGGGCTTGAACTCTGGGCCTGGGCACTGTCCCTCAGCTCTTCAGCTCAAGGTGAGTGCTCTACCACTTGAGCCACAGCACCCATTCTGGTTTTCTGGTGATTTATTGGCGATAAGAGTCTCACAGACTTTCCTGCCCAGGCTGGCTTTGAACTGTGAGCCTCAGATCTCAGCCTCCTGAGTAGCTAGGATTACAGACGTGAGCCACTGGCACCTGGCCTTCCATGTAATTCTTGTAGGTCATTTTCCTTTCTTCTCTTTTCATCCTAGCTTGACCCACAACTGCTCCCAGATTTCAGATGTGGATTTGTTCCACACCTGTGCTACTCTCAACCCCATCTGACCTACTTTGAGCTCCCAGGCTCTGCTCTACTGAGAAGGCACCTGGTACACCATTTGCTTGGCTTCACCTGCAGCCTGGCTGCTGTTCTCATTATTCCTTCCCTTTGCTCCCTTCCCAGGTCTGTAAAAATGTGTGCATAAATCAGTATTTACTTCATGACACCCTGGACATCTCACACAAAAATATCCCAGTATCTATGCCAGGAAACAAAATGAAAATCATAGACATGCTTAAAAAGTAATACATTTCTGCAGTCTTTCCTAGCTTGAAATTGAGAGATTTAATAAGAGATAAGATTTTTCTTCTGTCTTTACTAGAGAAACTGAAATTTAAAGTTTTAGAACTAAATAAATAACAAGCTATCCAGTTCACCACAGGGGACAGAAAGGACACTGTGTAAAACCCAGTTTGTAAACCTCCAAACAGTCAATTAGCATAGCAATATGAGCAATGAGTAGACCCTACAGCCTTTCCCAGGCAAACACAGTAATTAAAAACAAATTACAGTGCTGAGCCTTGATGTGGTGCTTACAAGGTACCCCACCTGCCAACCAGCAGCTAAATTCATTCCAAGACTGTCTGGCCAATTATCTGCTTCCCTATTGGCTAACTTGGGCTTCCTGTGTGAGCACCATTTCCAAGGATCCATATCAGATTGGGGCCTTTTGTTCTCAGAACGCCACTGAACTTCTAGGAGACTGGAGAGTAAGTTTCTATTTGGATAAATTCTGCTTCAGCCAAAAAAAAATGCATTCTTTGCACTACACTTCACAGAGGCTGGAAATATTCCAATTTCAACACTAGAATAGACTGTCTGGGTTCAAACAAGAAAAGCATATTATTACACAGTTTTTTTTGCTTCAGGTGATTGTAATTAAGGAAAAAAATGAAAATCAAACACTGAGTTTTTACATCTTCTTCAAAAGTGCTTGGTTAAAAATGAAGTCTCATCCTGTTAGATAAAAATGAATCCATGAAATCAAGTCAAGAGAAATGTATTGGCTTAATTCATAATTGGTGTTATATGTGAATGAAGAACTAGAGAAGGCTAGAAAATGCTCAGTGCAGACATTTTTCAGCTTAGAGTACTAAGAGTGGAGAGGGGGAAATTAAAACATGAAGGTCCCATAGAAAGGGGCACTAGTCCCAGCAGACTGGCTCTTCCTGATACACTCCACAGTGAGGTATTTATATTCATGTCTATCTTAATAGATAAAGCAAGTTCACAGATATAAACATAGACCTTGGATTAGTCCTTCCTACAAGTACTAGTGTATGATTCCTTCCTCCCATGGGTGGGCAGTCCAGTAGCAGAGGATTTTGCTGAGGAAGACCTCTTCTTTTGTGCTACAGGAAAAAATGAGATCTCTCACATGAAAATATAGTTGTTCAAATAAATTTTTTAAAAACTTGAAATATTGGCTATCCATTTAATACATACTTTTATAATGTCATCTATAGATAATGAATCTTATAGCAGGAATTGAATTCAGACATTGACTTTTGAAGAGATCTCAAATATTAGCAATTCCTTGTAAAGAACTCACACTATTATGAATTCAGATAGTTACTATGATAATAATAGAAACACGATTGTGTATTATTTTCTTAAAAAATTATTGTAAAGGTGATGTACAGAGGAGTTCCATAAATAAGGTAATAAGTACATTTCTTTTTGAACAGTGTTCCCCTTCTTCATTTCTCCACTTCCCCCACCCCCGCCTCCTCCCCTCATTTGTAAAGTTCATTTCCAACATAGTGTCTTGTATCACTGCTGCACTGCTTCACCCTTTGTCCTTTGTCTCAACATTTCTGTGATTCCCCTTCGCATCCCCAAATCAGATAAACTTATATACAAGCCAAAAGGTACCAAAATCAGAAACAGTGACAACAGGGAATAAACCAAAGAGAAAAAGAAAGAAAAAAAAGTAATTGCAAACAGTACAATAAAGAAAAAAATCATTTTCCTGCCATTTCTTGGACTTTGTTTTGATAAGCATCATTTTATATGGTCATATCCACATGTAATGAGTATAGAATTTTTTTATTTCATCTCTTGTGGTTAAATTATATTTTCTATTATCTTGAAGTAGTTGTGCAAAGGAGTTATTCAATAAATCAGCTATGAGTACAATGCACCAACTCATCATTCTCCCCATCCCTCCCAAACCATTCCCTCCTTTCAATTTTCTTAATCTCATAGCATATGTATTGAATATTATGACTGCATTTTCTCCTACTTCCTCTTTCATTTTTCCACCCTTTCTCCTTTCATCTCTCCACCATAACTTTCAAATACCAGTTTTCTGGTATTCATTTTTTGTATTGTAAGTTAATTTTTCTAAGAAATTAAACAGTTTGAATTCTCCCCTGCAAATACCACAATTAGGTTAATTTGTGTGTACTTGCATACAACCCCACAAGTATTTACTTGCACATTTATAGATCAGTTCTATCTTCCACATATGAGAGAGCACATGCATCCTTTTAAACTCTGGGCCTGGGTAACATAATATTTTTCCCAGATCCATCCATTTCCATGCAAATGGTAAAATATGTTTCTTTCTCATGGATAGGTAAGATTCCATTGTGTGTGTGTGTGTGTGTGTGTGTGTGTGTGTGTACCACATTTTCTTGAGCCATTCATCCCTAAAGGGGCATCTGGACTGATTCCATATCTTTACTATAATGAATAAGGTTACAATGAACACAGTTGCACAGGTGGTTTTACTGTATCCTGGTTTGTAATACTTAGGATTCACGTCTACGAGTAGAATTTCTGGATCATAGGATAGTCCTATGTAATTTTTTGAAGAATTCCATACTACTTTCCAGAATGACTGAAAAAGTTTATATTCCTTTTAACAAATGTTTTATTCATACTGTAGTACTAACCTTTCTGTTGTTATATTACCTACAAATTCTTTCTCCCATTTCTGTTGTTTTTTTGTATTTTTTATTGTAAAGATACTGTACAGAGAGATTACAGTTACCTGAATAAGGTAATGAGTACATATCCTATCGAGCATTGTTACCTCCTCCCCGTTTCTGTTTTCAGGATTTACTGGAAATTATTTTTTTAAGACTAGTGGGTGTTCAGGGATAATTAATTTTCTCTTTTTTGCAACACAGAAAAAAAAAAGAAATGAATGAATCATCCATGAAGTTAGGGTGACATGGATGGAGAGCCATGGAGGAAGGCAGCCTCTTCACTGGGAGCCATTTCACCCAGCAAAGCCTCTTGACTGCAGTTACAGACTATTCTAAAACTTATTGTTCTGCTCTAGCTACTGGAACAAAAATCAATGGAGTAATTTAGAAAGGTTCTTTATTATAAAACATAGCTTTTCCTTTGTGACTTATGTGATTTATTGAGAAAATTTACTCTTTCTTGAATGATAAATGTCATCCAGTCTTCCAGTTTATAACATTTTTTAGTAACTTTATCAAATCTAGGAGTCTTACTTCATCAAAATGAAATCACAGATATACATGATATAAGTGTTTAGGCTGGAAAGGAAAGAAAATCAAAATGGTTCTATTATTTCCCCCATTGATAAGACTTTTTATAATCAGCACAAGTCTTTCATTGGTGGTTCCTTTAATCATTCAGCTGATGTAAAACCATAAGTGACATGCTTTCATAATCATGAAGGGAAGCCAAAAAGTCAATATTAAGTTCACTGAAAGAATATGATGAATTTGCACTATTGTCTAGTCTCATTATATCCTTTGTCACAAAAATGAGTTATCACAGAATTATAATGTCTAGTATGTTCTTTTTTATAATACATTCTTATTCACATGACAAGAATTACGGCAAGAGGATAAAATGGACAAAATTAATCCAGTCTCATGACAGAAAATAGTACATCAAATTAACTTGTGACAGGCAAGTATTTTTGTGAAGGCATTTATTGATGGCATCTATCTTATCAGTCTACCTACATCAGTTCTTTATGTGCCTCATCAAGGATCTATCATGGAAAGAACCCTGGGAAAAAAAAAACATCCACTGAAGAGAGTTCAGATATAAAGGAGAGAAACAAGGATCATATTGTACATGAGCTTTGGAGAAAATCCCTAACTAAATCAATAACTTGCATTTTATAGCACTACTCTTGAACAAATTCTAGCCTATTTCATCCCTTTATGAGAAACCTTGCCTGTGAATATAACAGCCAAAATCGTATAAAAGAGAGATCATAATACCTCAATAGTAAGAGTTAATGCCTTTAGGTATCATTGCTTTCTGATTTGGATCTAAGTGACAAACAACATAGACGATTTCTACAATAATTGACATAATGGTTATTGCTTAGCCAAGTGAAAATACAGTGGTGTCACTGTATGCAAGAGGAAAATGATCTTCCAGATCTCTGACAATAATTTTTCAGATTTGTTCTTATGTAAATAACCCTGACAAAAAAGGCTGGAAAAACGATGCAGCGATTTCAAAAGAAAACGGTGCAACAATGTTTAATACAGCAGAGAGGGAAAACTAGCAAACTAAAACAAATCTTTGGTTCCCAAGAAATATTTTGTGGCCAAGAATGGTGGCTCACACATGCAATCCCACCTAGTCAGAAGGTAAAGACCAGAAGGATTGCAGCTGGAGGTCAGCCTGGACAAAAAGTTTGTGAGATCCTTTCTTTCATATGAAGCTGGGCATGGTGGTGCACGTTCTTTATTGCACCTCTAGAATAAGCATTAACAGGAGGCTCAAGATGCAACCCAGGCTCTATTTTAAAAATAAAGCTAAAGGACTAGGACTCAAGTGGTAAAGTACCTCCCTGCTTAACAAGCAACAGGCTCTGAGTTCAAATGCCAGTGCCACCAAAATACATACATGTATGTATATTTCTTTCTTTTCATTTTTGTGCCAGTCCTGGGGCTTGAACTCAGGTCTTGGCACTTCTCTGAGCTCTTTGTTTTGCTCAAGACTAGTATTATGCCACTTGAGCCACAGCTCCATTTCCAGCTTTTCGTGATTAATTGGACATAAGTGTCTCACAGACTTTCTTATCTATCTGGGCTGACTTCAAACATGATCCTCAGATAGCCTCTCAAGCAGCTAGGATTACAGATGTAAGCCACTGGCACACAGTCATTTCTTAAGAAGCAAGAGTAAGACTCTTGGAATTCACCAAAGTCCACGATCTGGCCCACAAGACTGTAAATTTGTAGAATTTATAAACTTGTATGCATGCATACTGTACAGGAAAGTTGTCTGAGCCTAGATGTCAAATCAGATGTTCATCTTTTGTTTGTCTTGGTGAAAATTACAACTACATTTTACCAGTTCATTTTCAGTAGCCCATAAAAGAAGATAGTATGGATATGTTTTATTTAAAATGAACCCCCAAAACTGAATGAAGATAATATGGCTTTAGTCATAAAGGAAAACAATCATTTCATTTCTATGTGGGGGTAACCTCTCTGTGGGTGACAATTTCCACATTGTGCCCAACTTAACCTGCTCATTTACTAACAGATCTCTGACTTAAATGACAGATAAGGAAAGATATACATGGAGCTAATCAGATCCCCAGCAACTGCACAAATGCAATCACAACAAACACAAGTTCCTCAAGCAGGATTTTCATGACTGATACTGAAAATCCCTTTACTGGTTTCCCTTAGTCACAAAGGTGATTTTGTTCAGTGGTGTATTTCCATGCTGCATTACATACCCATTTGATTTTCTTCCAAGGTGAACACTAGTAGCTTTTAGCTCAAGTGCCTTTTTTGTAAGGAAGTATGAAACAGGTATGACAAATTTATAAAGTAGAAAATGCCACATTTTTCAACTGCAACAAGAGTCACAGTTAAAATCTTGGTTTCAAGAGTAATTCCAATGCAGTTAAAACATTCGAGTAAGACATTTATGCTACCACACAGATTTAAACCAATGGGCATTTACCATTATAATTACCTGGTTCTTGTGGAGAATCACACTAATTGCCTGACCTAAATTTAGAATGCTAAGTTTGGGGGCTGGTATCATTATTCTGAAGACTTGTCTGTCCTTAAATGAAAAACTATAATGAACAAGTCAGACCAAATTGAATTAAATGCTCTGGGAATTGTTTAATATTTTTAACCAGTAGAACAATATATCTTCTCATGAACCTCGCATCTTCATTGTAAACAATTAAATTTTTGAGAATGACTTATTACAGAGGCATACGCTCTGTTCATATAATTTAAAATTACACTTCATAGCAAAACAAAAGAATAACATCTTGTAAATGGGAAACTCACTTGTTCAAGCCATTGTCTCAATGTGCTATGAGGAATTCAGTAACATTTCATCTAAATAAATAATAAAACATTCTACAGTACTTACTTCAAACACTGTAAATGCAATAGAGCCCACTTGAACAATTTCATGCTGAGGAAAAATTAATTCCGAGTTAGAAAATTAGGTGGATTCAATTTTTTAAAAACTCACACTCTCATAAGCTTAACATAATGAAACAATGTCAAAGGGGAAAAAAGAAAATGATTTCATTAAGTCTTTGAATTTCCAATCATTTACAAATGTACAAATGCTGACCTTCTTCATCAGGCCTCTGCTGCCGCCTCTGTGTGACTTAGCTAAGGAAACAATGTAGGATGCCACATTTATTATCATATCTCTAGCACTTCTTATTTTGATAATTCCTTACATAACTTGAAACATGAGCTACTCTTGCCAATTACTTTTTGATAAAGCAGAAGTAAATTATGTTCCTGTTGCTCCAAATTGTGAAATTAGCCATAGCCCCATTTTGTTTTGCTGAGGATATCAAGTCATAACATCTTTGTTTGGGGATAATTCAAGTCAGCTAATGGTTCCTTCTACCCCTATAGACATTTTTAGACCAGCTGGCATCACTTCAAATGGCTTCTGAACCTATCTCCGTGGTTGGAACAGTCAGTGTTCTCCTGTGTTCTTCCCTGTATCTCTGTATGTCTTCAGTGTAAAGTATTTCCTCTCACAATTTGTTCTTAAATTCTAGGTTTTTCTTAATTTTAATTTTTTGCTAATCCTGGTGATTAAAATCCATACCTGGGCACTGTCTTTGAGCTTTTATGCTCAAGGCTAGCACTCTATAAGCTTGAGTCCTAAATCCATGTAAGGCTTTCTTTGTAGTTTAGTGGAAATAGGAATCTTATCAACTTTCTTAGTAGACTGGCTTAGAACCACGATCCTCAGATCTCAGCCTCCTGAGTAGCTAGGATTACAGGTATGAGTCACAGGCATCCAGCTTGTATTTCCTAAAGCTTTATCAGGTTTAGGGTTGGGACTTATTTGTCCATCTCTGATTAGATCTTTCCATGCTAAATATTGTCTGATCATTTCAAAAAACAAAGTAATTTTATGGTCTCGATGTCAGCTTGTATTTCTAATGTATATGTGTGTGTGTGTGTGTGTGTGTGTGTGTGTGTGTGTGTGTGTATACTGTTAAAAATACGTAAAACTCTCCTTTACTAGATGGATCTTAAAGTTCAAAGTCTAGTCCCAATTTGCCTCTTTGAGTAGAAGATGAAATGAAAATCACAGCAGTGAGAGTAGCAAGCACTTACCATTGGGTTGGCAGAGACAAGTTGAACCAATTAGGCCTTTTCCTGGTACATTTTAACATTGTGTGTGTGTGTGTGTGTGTGTGTGTGTGTGTGTGTGTGTGTGTGTGTGTGTGTGTGTGTGTGTGTGTGTGTAAATCCTGGGGCTTGAACTCAGGGCCTGGGCATGGTCTCTGAGCTTTTGTGCTCAAGAGTAACACTCTACTACTTGAGCCAGAGCTCCACTTCTGGCTCTTTGGCAGTTAATAGGAGATTAGAGTTTCATAGAATTCATACCAGGGCTGACTTTGAACCCGGTCCTCAGATCTCAGCTTCTTGAGTTGCTAGAATTACTGCCTAGCTAGATATTAAGCATTTGATCTGGAAAGCCAAATTATTTATCATATGTTCCTCAATACTTCAACTGGAATGGTAAAGATAGCAGCATAAAAAGAAAACAAAGACAAGAGACAGATTTTTGAAGTTAGTTATCTCTAGGGACTGGTGTGTTTATTGGCCTAATTGGTTTGTGATACTTCCCACTGGTTTTGTTGTTCTGTGTTCAATGTATTTTGATTAAATACCACATTTTGCTTAAGCCTGTTCTGTTTAAGATATCACCACTTGGAATTCAAACAGTCCTAATGCATATACACACACTCAGGGTGTTGCGAGTGACAGACTGGGTGGAATCTTGGTAAAATAGAACAGTGAGAATCCCAAGATTCTGAACTGAGCAGATGGCAGTGCTCCTTATACAGCAGCAGCGCAGTTGGTGAAATTGCCACTGATTGTCTTTTGGATACAGACTCTGTGCTTCCAAAATCTAGAGCAACTGAGGACAAGACATTCAAATTTAAGGAGACTGAAGTATGTTGGCTAACTCATAAAAACTTAGGTACAAGAAGTACTACTAAGAAAATAGTCTTTAGGAACTTCCACTTGAGGGTCTATAATAAGACTAACACTGATGTCTTCTAAACAAAGGAATGTTACTTTTTGAAAGAAATACATTTGTTGCCTTGATGCCAGTGGCTCACACTCATAATCCTAGCTACTCAGGAGGCTGAGATCTGAGGATTATGATTCAAAGCCAGCTTAGGCAGAAAATTCCATGAGACTCTTATCTCCCACACCCAATAAAAAATAAAAAACCCCAGAGTGGAATTGTGGCTCAAGTGGTAAAGTAACAACTTTGTGTGGAAAAAGCTGAGGAACAGAGCTGTTTAATCCCCAGTATACTGAAAAGAGAGAGAGAGAGAGAGAGAGAGAGAGAGAGAGAGAGAGAGAGAGAGAGAGAGAGAGAGAGAGAGAGAGAGAGAGAGAGAGAGAGAGAGAGAGAGAGAGAGGAAAGAAAGAAATAAAAGAAACAAACAAAAGGAAGGAAGGAAGGAAGGAAGGAAGGAAGGAAGGAAGGAAGGAAGGAAGGAAGGAAGGAAGGAAGGAAGGAAGGAAGGAAGGAAGAGAGAGGGGGTAAAGGAAGGAGAGGAGGAAGGAGAGAGGAAGGAAGGAAGAGAAAGGAAGAAACAGATGAAGAAAAGGAAACAAGCAAGCAAGCAAGCAAAGAAGCAAAGAAGAAAACAAAGAAGGAAAGAAGGAAAGGGAAAATTTTCCAATCTGGATCTTCTATATAAATGAATGTTAAATAATTATATTTTATGAATAATACAAGAAAATTCTTTATTACGTCCAAAAGATTAAAGACACTGAAGGGTTTGTGAATACTAGAAATAGAGGTTCTGAGATCTAAGTGCAAGAAAAAGTCTTTCTTGTCTTCCTGGTCTGTAACTTTTTTTCTTTTTTTCTTTTTTTTTTTTTTGGTCATGGGGCTTGAACTCTGGGCCTTGGCGCTGTTCCTCAGCAATTCAGCTCAAGGCTAGCGCTCTACCACTTGAGCCAGAGCACCACTTTGGTTTTTGGTGGTTTATTGGAGATAGTCTCACGGACTTTCCTGCCTGGGCTGGCTTTGAATTGTGATCCTCAGACCTCAGCCTCCTGAGTAGCTAGGATTGCAGGCGTGAGCCACCAGCACCAAGCTTGTAACTCTTTTCTTTTGTAATTCTTATCTGTCAAAGAAAATAATGCTGCTAATGCTGGGAATGTGTCTTAGTGATAGAGCGCTTGCCTAACATGCAGAAGCCCTGAGTACAATTCCTCAGTACCACACAAACAAAAAAAGCCTGAAGTGGTGCTGTGGCACAAGTGGTAGAGTGCTAGCCTTGAGCAAAAGAAGTTCAGGGACAGTGTCCAGACCCTGAGTGCAAACCTCAGGACCAGAAAGACAGACAGACAGACAGACAGACAGACAGACAGACAGACACACACACACACACACACACACACACACACACACACACACACACGGATAATAATGCTGCTAACTGGAAATCAAGTTTGGAGCTCTGGTAAATGAACGTTCCAGAACACTGTAAAACTGTTCTCTTCTTCCTCCTCCTTCCTGTGTCTCATCAGTTCTCATCAGGTTATCTGATGCAGGCAAACAACTCTCAAGCTTGGTGCTGCAGAAGCAGAAATCCCAGGGCCCCGATATAAAGGGCATGTACTTAACCTTTAAGAGATGGGAGGAGAAACAAAGGAGGAGGCAACAATGCTTGATAAGAAATGTACTCATTACCTTACTCATGTAATTGTAACCCCTCTGTACGGTATTTTCACAATAAAAGAAAAAACTTTAAACAAAAAAAAAAGAGTAGGGGGGAACTTCAGCAGAAAGAAAAAGGGCAAAGAAAGAAAATTTAAATAAAAGTATAGGATGAAAAACTGCCCAATCTGTGACAGAGGTGAGTGGGCCCAGTGTGACAAAACAAGGAACAAGTAATACATCTTGCTAAGAAGCAAGTTAATAAAAAAGGTAGCCAATGGAATTTATTGTTTGCTTCTTTATGCAAAGATAACAATATACTGACAACTAGGAAAGTTGTTATAATTCTTCTTGTTTCTGAAATAGCACACCACCTGGTTTCATTTACAATAAATCCTAATGGCAAAATACCTTTCTCATAAAATAGGTGTCAGATGGTTTTCCTTAATTACTCTGTGTGTGTGTGTGTGTGTGTGTGTGTGTGTGTGTATACAGACATATAATTGACGCTATCTTTTCTTCTACTACCTACTTCCCCCCAGCCCTAAAAAATTGCAAACACACACAAATATATAATAAAATATTTAGATTAACTTTTAATAAAATAAGCTATGAAATTTTTAAAGAGATCTTCTTATTAATATTATTTTGTCATTCTACAAAAGCACTCTAAACAGCTCAATTCTCAGCCCTTAAGGGAATTCCACTGAATCTTGTCCTAAAACCAGATGGCCACAGTATTCAGACTATGTAAATATAGTTATGATGTTTTGATATGATATTCATTCCTCATACATGCTGATTTAAATTTAAAGAACAATTTTATTTCTAAGGCATACAAACTACATTTTAAATGCCCAATTACTACACATAGCTATAATTGCTACTTATAAGGCAGTGAAAGTTTTTCTTTAACCAAAACTTTCTTATTGAACACTATTGATTTGTATATCTGTTATTTGGACTTATCTGGCAGCTTTAGGGCTCAGCACAGTGTTTTAAAATCTTGTACAATAAGCAATTCGTCTCCCTCAGCCTTGATGGATACAGCGAGGAAGATTTTTAAAGGATAATAAATTGTGGAGAAAAGTCTAAGAGAACAATGAGACTGACACTATAAGTAGCTCATCAGGTCAAGATATGGTTTTACAATAGTTCAAATATGTTTTCAAATATGTTTGTAGATCTTTCTGCAGCCAGGAATTTTGCAAATTTGACTATTGTTTTAGAAACAACAAATGGAATACTAATGTATCCTTTTATTTTTTTTCATTGATGAAAAGGAATAAAAACATCAGGGTCAAGTATTTCCAATACTTGTAAAGAGCATCTCATTGAAAGTCAAATATAGTAATGGAAAAGCATTTTTATATCCAATATCTAAGCAAAACACCACAGGACAACAAAACTCTTGACATATCCATGTGTAGATGGTGGACAGAGGAAGAGGGCGGCCCAGAAAGTATTCACACAAAGTACACACTTAGTCATGCATGTAATCAAGGTGGCATTTATAAAAATGTTGATTTCTCTGTGTGTGTATGTGAAAGAAAAGCAGACGGAAAAGAGAAAGACACAGAGACACAGAGAATAGAAGAGAGACAGAAATTTTGAATACATATCAAACACTGGAACTGAAAACCCTTGAATAGATATGACTTGATTTCTGTTCTTTATTCCTTGAAACTCCAATTGTAACATTCCTCATGCATCTCTGTCAGACGTAACTAGAATCTGAGCAATATATTCCCTTGTTACATATTTAATGGCCTACACTAAAACAATTTCTTTGAAGAATATTATCCATATCCACATACCCAACCATTGCTCTCCCCAGGAATTTTACTTAACCTCAACTTTCTGACATGACAGTCCAACCAAGATATTGCAACATCATCATGTGTTTGATTAAAATGCACCCTCTTTATAGCACATTTCCAGTAAGATAAAATATTCAGTGGCATGATTTCTAGACAATAAATTTTCTGCAGTATGACTTATAGCTGGCTCATCAGCCACAAAAGCTGAATAATAATCAATGTTAACTTCCATATTTCTAAAAATGAAGACACTGGTGTTTCCAGTCTTAATTCTTAGTCTGACATTGGTTAAAAAGAAGCTAATATCGCACATTTTATAGTGCCATCAATATTGCAAATAAATGCATAACACAATGAAAATATTTATGTGTGATACTATCTGGAAAGATGTAGTTAGGAAAAATATGGTAAAGTCTAAGTAATCTTGACAAATTAGGCTCTACTGAAATACTTCCTAAGCCTTGCCCAGAAGCATCAATAATTCCCAGAGCTTAGCACCAAATACAAATGAGGAACATTTGTTATTAATCCAACCCTCCTTTGTTAGCCAGAGTATTATTGCTTCATAATTAAACTCATTGTGAACCACTTTCTATAACTCCCATATGCCATTACCTGAAAGTTATGAAATGTTTAATTTATCTTTATGCAATTAGCCATAGTCAAAGAGAAAGAGCTTGTTTGTAATCAGTCCATGGAACATTTGAAGAAGTCATCATCAGGTTCAATATGAAAAATCACTATTCAAAGAGTTAATGTTACCTAAAAACTCAATACAGACAAATCAATCTATTAGCCAAATATAAGTGCTATTTACCTAAGGGTAGAAATTATTAACATAAGTGAAAAACTACATTCCATTTTCAAAGTTAAGGAAACATAGGTTATTCTTTAGGAAAGTGAGGACATAGAGAGATACAACAGAAATCAATTAACTTGGACCTTGTCTTAAATCCCTCTCATTAAAATCAGAGTACTCTGTTAAGCTGAGTCAAGGGGAAAAAACAGAAGGAAAGGAATAGTTTGACCTAACATCGAAAAGGCAGTTAATTTGTTCCATTTTTTAAATAAATTATAGGGGGCTGGGAAGGTGGCTCAGTGGTAGAGTGCTTGACTTGCATGCATGAAGACCTGGGTTTGATTCCTCAGCACCACATCAGCAGAAAAAAAGTTAGTATGGTGCTGTGGCTCAAGTGGTAGAGTGCTAGCCTTGAGTTGAAGAGCTGAGGGACAGTGCCCAGGCCCAGAGTTCAGGCCTCACAAATGATAAATAAATAAATAATAAAATAAATTATAGTTGATGCTCTTATTTCCTTAGTTTGTAATTACACAGTTAATATAACAAGTTTTCTTACCCTCCAACCTGCTATTTGAAACCATCCAAATTTTAATATAATTAATGCAAAGATGGAGAGGCAAGATATGAACAGCTGAAAGTATTACACACACACACACACACACACACACACACACACACACACACACACACACACACACACACACACACACAGCAAGAACAGGAGAGGCCAGGTGGACATTAGTGGCTCATTACTCTACTCCTAAATACTTGTGGGTCTGAGATCAAAACCACTTTGTGCAGAAAAAACTATGAGACTCTTATCTCCAATTAATCACCAAAAAGCCAGAAGTGAGGGGGTGGCTCAAGTGCCAGCCTTGAGCACAAAAGCCAAGCAAGTATGTGAGACCTTGAACTAAAGCCCCAGCACTGACCAGGGGGGTGGGGAAGATGATGGTTGAGGGATTGAATGGAAAAGAATGGGGGAGAATCCAATGTAAAAGCAATACTGTAATATGTAAAAATAGGTAAAAAAAAAAAAAAGATACAACAGTAGACTAAGTCAGAAAGAAACATGCACTTGTCTATCAATCTATGAGATGAGCAAAAGAGGGGTGATCTCCATTTTTAAATATAGCATAGAGAACTGCAACTCAATAACCCTGAGTTAAATCTCAGCCTTGTCTGTCTTTGGTGATAGATGTCCCTAGACAGGATATAGTGTGTATAAAACCATAGCTCTGGTCAGAAAAATTAGCTGGAACTACATTTTTTAAATCCACAACCAGTGCTCCAAGTCCTTCTACTCCACAATCTCATTAACAGAGTTGGTGCATTAAATGTTCAAAAAAACGATTGCCCAAGATTCTTTAAGAAGGAATTTTATAAGCACAAATATTGGCCAGATGGTTTCAAGATCAATAACAATTTAACTTTTTTTTTGGTTGGTTGTGAGGCTTGAACTCTGGGCCTGGGCACTATCCCTAAGCTTTATCTTAAGGTGAACACTCTACCACTTGAACATCAGCACCACTTCTGGTTGAGTGGTTTATTGAAGATAAGAGTCTCATGGACTCTCAAAGCCTGCCCCATGCTGGCTTTGAACTGCAATCCTTAGATCTCAGTGGCCTGAGTAGCTAGGACAGGTGTGAGCCACTGATGTCCCGCTAAGAATTTAAATCTTAAAGGAACAAGGAAAATAAATGGACAGATACATTTTTATTTCACTGAAATAGTGCTGAAAGCAAAAATTCTTTGTTCAGAGGGAATTTGGCTCTTAAAGTTACTGAACAAAGAACCTGACATTTTAGAAGATACTAAGCACTGGCATAGGAGGTGATAGAAATGGTATTGCTGCTCCTTTTCTCTTCCCTGTATAGGCAGAAAGAAGGAATGTTGTCTGCAGAGAACTTGGAAATAACAGAACCAAACTTAGAGAAAATCTTACTTTATTAACATTATGCACTAAAAAAATCTAAACAATAGTCATCCTCATACTTTAGCGCAAATCCATCTGTATAAAGTAACTGTTGTTGTAAGAAACTTCTCCACTTCAAATGAGAAAGCTCAAAGTCCATTTTGGTGAGGCCTGTCTAAATCTTTGTTTACCAATTTAGTGAAGAGTTTTGGTTATTAATAATATAAGTCTTTCACCATTGATTTCAAGCAATCTCTCAATTGAGGAAAATGCAGAGACCTTCCATTTCATAAGGCAAAACCTAACTTCACTGGTAAAAGTGTGAAGTTCTGTGAAAATTATTCCACTAAGTGTTTATGACTACCTCTATGATATAGGAAGCAAATAAATAAGACTCTCCAACAAAAGGATCTTAGCAGAACTGCAAGCAATGCAGTGAATTGCTAATAAGGGACAGATACAATGCACTCCAAGATCTGTAGTGTCAGATGTCTGCTTTTCAAGTTCCTTTCTCCATTCTGAATGAATATTTTTATAAAAATACTGAAGAACAATGTTAGCATTCTTTCAAGAATTAAAGGAGCGACCTCTGTCAACATGGAGGATAAAAGCAGGGGGTCAATATCTTTAGGACAATACAGGAGCTACAGCAAGGTGGCAAAAGATGACCAGTAGAAAAAAACTCCAAAGATATCTTCTGTGACACACATCTAGGGACAAGAGTAATGAAAAAGGAGATTTGAGACTAAGAGTCACAGATAAACATGAAGAGGGACTAGAAAAGATAGGAAGTGAAGAGGAGAACCTGGAACACTCATAATGCTTTAAAAGTTCAGCTAACCACTAAGCACTGGAGATTCAAGCTTGTAATCCTAGCTACTCAGGAGTCTGAGATCTGAGGACTGAGACTGAATGTCAACCCAGGCAGAAAAGTCTGTGAGACTCTTATCTCCAATTAACCACAGAAAGGAAAAAAAAGGAAAGGAAAGGAAAGAAGGAAGGAAAGAAGGAGAGAACAAATGAAAGAGGGAAAAGACGGAAAAGAGGGAGGAAGGGAGGGAGGAAGGACAGACAGAAGTGTAGCCATTATTCAAATCTTAGAGCATTAGCTTTGAGGGGAAAAAAAAGCCAAGGACAGTACACAGGCCCCGAGTTCAAGCCTGAGGACCAGCACCAAAAAAAAAAAAAAAAAAAAGTTAAGCTAATCCTCATGTCAATTGCTGCCCTGAATACAAAAGTTGCTAAATCCACAATTTTTCTAAGAGCATTTCAGATTTTGAGTCTAAATAGGAAAGCATTTATTTATTTATTTATTTATTTATTTATTTTTATTTTATTTTTTATTGTGAAAATACTGTACAGAGGGGTCACAATTACATGGGCAAGATAATGAGTACATTTCCCCTTCCCATCCCTTCCCATCCTCCCCCATTCCCCACCTAATCCTCCCCCCCCCACCAAAGTTGTATAAGTTGTTATGTGGAAAAACAAACATTTCTTAAAAGCTTCAAAGTGGTGGAGGTTTAGTGCCCACGCATCTTGCTCAATCCCTTATCACAATTGCATATCCCAGGCTTTGGGGATTTTCAGAATTTCCCCAGATATATATGACAGGGATCTGATGACAGGTGATGGAGACCAAGATTTTCATGTCAATCGGTCCATTGAAGAGAGATTATGAAAATATTCAAATTACAACCATAAAATATGAAAACATATTCCAAGTACTACAAGAAAATTGCAAGAAATGATCATGAAAGCTTTCATGGAAGAAAGCTACATGAACTTGTTCTCAGTGATGGTGAAGTTATCAATAGAGAAAGATCAAACAAAACATGAGAAAACAAGAAGGAAAGTAGAAAAAGTTACCTTAGAAAATGCACTCAGAGCCTTTTTTATAATCCAACATGTGGAAGAATTGCAACTATGAAAATTCATTGGTAAGGAAAGTATAAGAATTGACCAAATGAGCGTAGAAGGCCTTGGAGGGCCAGTTGAGTAATTTGAACAAGACCCAATAATGTAAAGTAGAACCTTTAAACAATTCTAAAGGTCAGAAAATACAAGTTTATCCATTGTTTTAGGCATCTAAATTTTCCAGAAACATGATCAATAATGAAAATTTATAAAAAAACAATTTTCCAAAGTATGTTGGCATTTGCTGTGAAACTTTAAGCACTGAGAGAAAGTTGTAATTAACATAAAGAACCTTACCTGCAATTAATTATGGGATTTCAGCTATACACCAAAAAAAAAAAAAAAAAAAAAGATGAGAATTCTTTTACTAAGCAAAGGAGAAAAATAGACACTTAAATCTAAGGGGAAAAAGTATTGCCCTAGGGCTACTGGGCATATTTGTCACAAACACTAAGCATTTATGGATCCCAAATGCCTACCATTGTTTTTCAGAGTCCCCTATGCCCAATGATTTTTCCTGCAGTACAACATATGTAAGCTGCTTAAATCAGTTTCTGATATTACTTCCACTTCAAACTGGAGGCTATGTGGGGCTTAGCAGATGGTAAAAACCATCCACTTCTCTAAGTGTGTTCAGCATAAGGTGCTCATATGCTGTCTTGGACCAGGCCAGGCTGAAATCGCACTAGGAAAAAGATATAGACAGTGTTCAGTTTTATAGTGATGAGTCAGAACTCCAGCCACCAAAGCCACAGCTTGCTTTTCCTCTTGCATGAAGGTTAAATGTACAGTCACACTGACTTACCTGCCACTTAACTAGGCTCAGGGAAATTGAAAGTCGATTAATTGCCTTTCAACTCTGATTACATTGTAGTGTGGATAATTCCAGGCCTTTTAATCACTCTAGAACTTCAGTCTTCCATCTTTATTTTATATTAGCCATAAGTAATTGTACAATGGAATTTCAATTCAGCATGTCAGTTTATAAGTATAATGTAGCTTGATCACTGTTACTTCTTTCTTCGTTCTCCCCCATCTCTCCCAAACCCAATCCCCTCAATTTATCTAGTCCTATCACATGCATGCTGAGTATTATGACTGCATCTGCCTACCTTTCCTCTCTCCATTTGACTGACCCTCCCCCTTTAACCACTCTCACCTCCAATCCAGACAACACATGTTCCAGTTTCCTGGTACTCATTTTGTTAAACTTTAAATTAGTAGTTCAAAAGAACTTACACCATTAAAGGCTTCATCTGCATATGTCATACTTTACTTAATAGATTTGTATATGTACATATCCATATAACCCTTTATATGCTTACATATATACTTATAATTTAGATCTACATATGACAAAAAACTGTGTTCTTTGTCTCTCAGAGCCTGACTTACTTCACTTAAAATAATTTTTCCAGGTCTATCCATTTCCATGTAAATAACATAATATAATATTCCTGGTGAGCAAATTTCATATATATCACATTAAAATATAGTACATTTTCAATGGACATTGTTCATTGTAGGTCATCTAGGCTTTTCCCATAATTTGGCAATGGTGAATAGGAAGCAATGAACATGACTGTGCAAGTGTCATAACTGTGTCCTAACTTGTAATCTTTTAGATAATTGCCTCAGTGGTATTGCTGAATCAAAGGGTAGTTAGTTCAATGTTCAGTTACATGAGGAATCTCCAACTGCTTTCCACAGTGACTGCAGTGGTTTATATTCCCACCAACAGTGAATTAGTGTTCCAAAAGTTGCTGGTGGGGATGTGGGGGAAATCTTTCTTCTTAAACACTCAGTTCCTTTTAACAAAGTTCATACTCAGAAGTGAGAAAATAATACGTAAATGTAGAATTAAAAAATGAACACATGAACAAAGCATGAGGGAGCCAATCATTCAAGTTTAAAGCTGTTATAAAATAATTACAAAATCCCCAATCCAAAATTCAAGGCTTCCCAGTATGACTTGATATTTTTATTCAAGATCCATTTCTGTAGGTATACTGCCATCATCCAAACTAAAACATGCACTATTTCCTCACATCCAGTGTGGCTTCACATTTCGTTTATTTGAATAGGCTGGTCACTTTTCCATGTAAGACCTATACCTTTTATTTCTGACAGAATCATAAAAATATAAGTTAAGAAAAAAAGAGAGAACTACTGTTTCCTAGACCTTCTAATCATCTTGGAACCTTCCTTAAAAGTATATGTTTGGGTTCAGACATGCTAAATTTGCATCTATGACTATAAGGCCTTGAAATAACCTTTCAAAGACAAGTAGACCAAATAGGCACAATTTAGCTAAGCTTAGATGATTCATATGTATTTATTTGTCCTCTTATAAATGTTTTAATATCGTAGGCATCTAAGATATGCAAAACACAATATTTTGCTATTTTGCAGGGATCCTTCTCACAGTAGAATTCATCTAAATGAGCATGGGGAAAGAAAATTGGAATTAGAGGCAAAGACTAAGGACAATTAACTTGTCACTGTTAGCTTCTCTCTTCTGAAATTATTTTTCCTTGGTTTCTGTTTTGAATATCTCACTATTTTCCATTGATGTATCTGAATCCTTCACTTCTTCCAACATCATTCTACACGAATGTCCCTCTGGGTCAGTTTGTGGTCCTCTTTCCCTGTAGAGTCTCCATAATAATTCCTCCAATTCCCGTATTTTTAGGTGCTACAGATAGACCGATGCACCACATAATTTTTGTTTTTAATCTTAGAAGAGCAAATTTCTGTTTCATTACCTAGCAGATGGTTTAACTGCAGTTTCATAGTCATGACCTGTTACCTCTATGGCTTTGTCTATTTCCTTAATATTTATTTCATATACAATGGGACATGGGAATCCACATGTTATAGCAAGCCAGACACTTGAGAGTCTTACATAAAGTCTGTCCTACCTTGGTTTCTTGTCCAATCATATAACAAATAAGTCGCTTATTCACACCTTCCTCTGCATCCCTACTTTTGTATACTTCATTTAGACTCCAACTCCTTATGAAAGTCCTAGAACTTGTCCCTTCCTAGTTAAGTGAAAGGCCAAATATCACATACAGGACAGAGGAACGCACAAAAAACCCCATAACCAAAGATAACTATAAATGGCAAGTGTCCTCATTTAAGAATATAATCTAAGGCTTTATATCTGCATTATTTATGAGTTAAATCGCTTCCCATTGCTTTCCATAAGACATGTCTACATGTGAGGCCTTATAGCAGAGGTATCAGACTCTGATACAATCTCCATCACTACACCGATGACAGCAAGAAGAACAACACTAAATAAGCTATTTCAGGTACATTCCTTCACCCTCCCTGATCTAATAGGATAGTGGCTTTCAGAAGGAGTGAAAAGCATAGGCATTTCACACACCACACACCAAACACACACACCACACACCACACCCACACCACCACACACACACCACACACCACACACACACATACACACACACCACACACATACCACACACCACACACACACCACACACACACCACACACACACACACCACACACCACAACACACACACACCACCACACACACACACACCACCACACACACACACTACACACACCACCACACACACCACCACATACACCACACACACACACACTTCCGGTTTTCTGGTGGTTTTTCACGGACTTTCCTGCCCAGACTGGCTTTGAACTGCGAGCCTCAAATCTTAGCCTGCAGCATCCTGCTTTCCCGAGCCCTGGGCGGTTGTGAGGCTCCCGCTGGAACCGAGATGGCATGGGTCCCTGCCCTAACCGCAGCAGCGGGAGCACAAATGGGGGGTGCGTACCCCCCTCGCCCAGTGTGTTGCGCTCCCCATGCTTCTGACCATGCTTTTCGGTGATCCTCTCTTGAGTTTATCTTCGATATCAGGGTCACAGCTCTGAAAGCTATATAAATGTATGCTGTGCAAATATTAATGGAGAACACATATTTTATCATGGCGGGTTCCTCATGCACAGACCAGAATGTGAGTGGCTAGAGGAATGGTGGGTTCCTGAGCCCTGAGGCCCAGTGCCCAGATCTGCCCCAGTGGAATTCAGGCTGACTGCCCCTGAGCACCTGTTGTGCTGACACTGACTGCGGACACCCAACCAATGCTCTGTGGAAGGGACCAGCCGCCCTCTTAATCGAGGGACTGAGGCCCTGCAACATGTATTTCACCATGGCCTTAATCCAAAGAAGTGACTTGAGCAAAGAACTGCAGGTGCGTGCCACCACAGCCAGCACACATTTTCAGTGGAAGGAAAAGCTGGCCACACCAATTACTTCAGCCAAACTCTGGAGTGTAACCAATCACTCCCATGCAGAAATAGATGTCCAATGGCTCTGGAGTGGCGGAGGGCTGCCCCAGAACCTGCTCTCCGGGCACAGCACCATTGGGATGTGGCTGGGTAGTTGCCAGCTTGGCTAGATTTGTTTTCAGTTCTTTTTGTGCTGGTGTGGATTTCACATACTCCTGAGCAGCAGCACCATGGACTGCTCAGTCTGATTTCTCCCATGATTGTCTTTCTGATTCCTGTGAGATGACCAGCCAAACCGTGTAAAACATGTGCTGTGCTAGGCTTGGCCTAGCTGAGCAACATGGCCAATACTCATGGTGAGGAGTCCTGGACCTGTGATGTCCCTGAACCCTCCTGTTCCTTTGGGTGGAAGAACAGGTTATATCAAGAACAGAATACAATAAATATGGTTAGAACAATAGAGCTACTTCTGCATGGAGTGACAATAGGAAGACCTTGAGCATGGGCAGATAGCTGTGTTTCTTGGTGCAACTTCCTGGAGACCAATTGAAAGCCTGGGGAAAACTCTGGTGGCCACAGATGTGTGAGAAAGTCAGGAAAGGTACATGTAAAACTGTGCACCTACAAAATGCTGAAACAAAGATACAGGTTGATGCATCATAACAATGAGATGTACAAGACACTATGTTAAAAACGAACTTTACAACTTCCGGGATAGGAGGAGGGAGGAATTGGGGAGGTGGGGAAGAAAGGGATGGTAGGGGAAAAACAAAGGAGGGAGTAACAATGCTCGATAGGAAATGTACTCATTACCTATCTCATGTAACTGTTTGTACAGTATGGTTACAATAAAAATATATGTATTTTAAAAAATGTACACCTGTGGGGGAGGGGCATACAAAGCAACAAAGAAATAATCTTATAAATGTGTTAGAAACAATCGCATGAAAGAAAAAAAATTTGAATACATATCTTAGGGTTCATTTCCCTAACATCACCTTATCTGACCTTTTCTGCTTGACTTAGACATATACTAGATATTGCAAATAAGGGAAACCCTGGGACTTATGTTTCTTTGGGCCTGGCTCACTTCACTTAATATAATTTTTCCAAGCCTTTCCATTTCCTAACAAATGGAGCAATGTTATTTTTTCTGATGGAGGCATAGAATTCCATTGTGTATATATACCACATTTTCTTGATCCATTCATCTACTGAGGGGCATCTGGGTTGGGTCCATATCTTAGCTATAGTAAATAATGCTGCAATAAAAATAGTTGTGCTGGTAGATTTAGTGTGGTCTTGTTTGTGATCATTTGGGTAAATGCCCAAAAGTGGGATTGCTGGGTCATAGGGGAGCAATATGTTGAGTCTTTTGAGGAACCTCCATACTGCTTTCCAAATTCATGTCGGTATAATTTGTGGAGGGGAAGGGGAAAAACAAATCGTTTAAATAGGGATACAGGTGGACCCATTGCAACAATGAGATGTACAAGTAGTTATGTCGAAAACGAACTTTACAACTTTGGTGGGGGGGAGGGGGGATGAGGAGGATTGGGTGGGGGGGGAGGATGGGAAGGGATGGGAAGGGGAAACAAAGGAGGAGGCTACAATGCTTGATAAGAAATGTATTCATTATCTTGCCCATGTAATTGTAACCCCTCTGTACAGTATTTTCACAATAAAAAAGCTATAGATATAAAAACATTAAAAAAAAAAAACTGTACACCTATCCAGCTAAAGCAAGCCCCACTCTTGCCCCCAAACAAACTGGATAGAGTTAGATGGGGCTGTGGCTGTAAAAGTAGCTGTCATTATGACTCCACCCTGCCTGGATCACAGATTCTGGCCACACCCCCTATTCATATTTCTCTCTGACCAATGGGATACAAGAATTGGGGCCATGCCCACAGTCCTAGTAACACTGGTATTCCCTTTGTTGGTTCACACTACTGCGGGGAGTTGAGGAAGGTGGAGGTGGCTGCAGCGGTGAGCTAGCAAATTGAGTTGACTTTGGAAATATAGTGGGAAATAGATATAGTTGTTAGTGGTTTTGAGAGGTTATTTCAGAGAGCCTGGGAATGTGGCCCCCCCATCGTGCCCGTCCCAGAGCTGGGATGTCTGAACAAACAAGGGAAAAAAAAATAGCAGCAGGAAAGAAATTACTGCACGAATATCAACAAAAAAAATGTCCTGATGGACCTGAAAAAATCAAGAAAAAGAAAACTAAAAAGGTAGGGCACCCCGAGACAAACACCGCTGGGGTCCAACCAATTAGGGGTCCAACCAAAGACCATGCTGACCCTGAGCCTCCCCTACCTTTGGACACAGACAGAGCTGCCAGGGTGGAGAGAGTCACAGGTCCTAATGTCAGTGAGGATCTGGAGAGGCGCTACCAACAGCTGGTGCTTGCCCTGGACTCCAGCAAAATAAGAAACCTACAGCTCTGCAGTGAGATCGAACAACTAAAGCAGGCAAAGAAAGACCTGCAAGATCGAGAGAAAGAAAATGAGGAGATGGCCCGTGTGCACGAAGCACTGAAAAGAGAGCTGGAAATCCACAAACTATCACTAGAGATGATGGTTTCAAAAGAACGCAATTTACGATCTGCCCTGGACCACATGGAGGCCACAGAGCAGCGTGCTGCGGAGCTAGAGAGGGCGTTGTCTGCAGTCACCACCTTGCAGAATGAGACTGAGAAAAAGAACTTACAACTCATTGAAGACATGAATAATGTGAAGCTTCAGCTCCAAGAAAAGACCAGAAGCTATGATGACTTGAAGAAAGTGAACACCAAGTTGCAGGAGAAGCTGGAAGTGCTCGGGACACAGAAAAGCAACATGCAGAATAGAATCTGCAAGTTTCAACAAGCACTAGTGGAGCGGGAAGCACTGAAAAACCGACTACACAACCTGGGAAGTCGAGTGACCACATCAAAGTTGGAGAGAGACACCTTTGCGGAGGACCTGAGGGTGGAGAGGTCCACGTGGAAGGAAAAGGTCCAACAGCTCTCAGAGCAGATGAACCAACTGCAAAAGGAGAGAGAGCAAGGGGTGAGGCAGGTACTGGACCTAGAGACCAACCTGGCAGGACTGAGAAAGCAGCTGGCAGAGCTGCAGCGCCCTGCAGGACCATCTCAGGCTGAGCAGCAGCTGCAGGCCCAGGCCTACCAGATGCAGGAGGAGTTAAAAAACTTGGAACAACAACTTCACATCCAGGTACAAGAAAACCAGAGCCTCAGTATCCAGAATGCAGAGCAGCAGGAGCGGCTGCAGAGACTGGAAATGAAGGCGGAGGAATGGAGTCAGTGTGCCGAGGATCGGCACAAGATTCTTGAGGCGATGCAATGCACACATGTGCACAACAGAGACCTGAACGAGCAGCTGACTCAGCTGCGGGACGCTTTCCACAGCCTGAGCCTGGAGAAGGAGCAGCTCACCAGCAGCCTGACCACAGAGCAGCAGGTGAAGAAACATCTGCAGGAGAAGTTGGACCAGTTAAAGGAAAAGTTAGAGGAGTGGAAAGACATGGCTGAAATAAAGAGCCAAGCGGCTCAGAATCTGAAGGAGCAGCAGGAGCAGTCCCTGGCCCAGCTGCAGGAGCTCAGAGCCACCTGTGAGCAGCACATCACCTCCAATCAGCAGCTGACCTGGGAGAAGGAGGCCCTGCAGCAACACCTGTGGAGGCAGACCCAGCTGCTGGAGCAGCTGAAGCAGGTACAGGAGCAGACCAAGTTGGAAGACCCCAAGGTGTCTCAAAAGTTTCAGGATGTTCTCAAGTGCCTGGAAGCAACTAAACAACAGAAAGAGCAACTACAGGCCCAGATGAGCTTCCTGGCTTTCACTAGAGAAAGTGAAGGAGTACACAATGAAGAAGATAGTGAGGAGGCAACTCTACCTGACCTGACTGTCCCAGAAGATATAGACAACCCACAAACCATGAAAGATTTTTACCTTAAAGCCCTAGTAGTGGCTGAATCTAAACAGATAAAACTTAGCAAGAAGGTGCAGAACCAGCAGGCCCGCTGCAGGTGCCTGGCCAACCTGGCAGCCCAGTGCCAGACGAAGCTGGATCAACAGGCTCTCTTCCCCAAGAGCCGGAACCACGGCGTGTCTGGCAGCAGGATGCAGGACCCACAGGTGTCCAAGAAGAAGCCGAAAATCTGCTTCATCCATGACCTGCCTGACGAGGTGGACTTCCAAAGTCAAGTGGATGAGCTCCAACATCGATGCAGCCAGCTGTCAAAACACATCAGCGCCATTGGAGAATCCATAGTATACTGTAAAGAACAAATGGAAGTCCTGGATAAGCTGTATAAGGAGAAAGATGACTGTGTCAACCAGCTGTCCCAGGAGAAGAGGGAGAAGAAGAAGGAGCTGCAGGAGCTGCTGCTGCGCCTTGCAGGAGAAGGCATGGAGTGCCAGAGCAAAATGCCCGCAGACACCACGACCCCTGCAGACACCACGACCCCCGCAGACACCACGACCCCCGCAGACACCAAGACCCCCGCAGACACCACGACCCCCGCAGACACCACGACACCCGCAGACACCACGACACCCGCTGCTAACACCACTTCAGACTTGTTAAGCCCCATGAAGATTGGGGAGGAGCAGAAAGGTTTTGAAGAAGTGCAACTTGAAGAAAATGTGGAACCGGTCCGAGTAGAGGCTGGGGGGCCTTGCCCCCTAGAGGTCTCCACCCCAGAGCACGTCGTGCTGATGATGCCCGATATCCAGCAACACCACGAGCACTCTGTCCCTTTCTTCTCCCGACTGATGCAAATAATGAGTTTGAGATAATGACTCTCTAAAGACTTGGAAGCCACCACCTAGAGTAGTAGGCAGCTGGATAATTCTTTCAGGCCTTGATCTACTGGGTTATATGAAGGGTTAAGGGCAAAGGCTGCTGGGAGGTGGTCCCAATTCTAGAGACGTCTAATAGTTCTTTGGTTGCCAGGGAAGGGCCTACTATGTTATTGTTATTAAAAAATAAATTCTTTACAATCATACTGTATTAGTATCATATTGTATTATTGTAGAATTATGAATTCCATATTAGCATTTGTTTTTCTGAAGATCCATATGAAGTCAGTAATGTTATCTCCAATGCAAATTCAAGGACATACATTTAGAGAGGTTAAAATTTCTTCTGGAAGTCAGAAATTCAAATGTGTGTTTAAGTAAATTCAAAGACAACTGTTTCTGCTACCTGTACTATTTAGCCATGTTTTATGCCTTGATATTAGTTCCCCTGTGATAACCGGTGATAAAAAGTCAAACAATTGTGAAGTGCTTGTGACATATTTCAGATGGCCTGGTGGGTGGGAGAGTGGATGAAGGGAATATGTGCCATCAAAACGAATATTCTTTGAAATTAACTTCCCATATGATTCACAGAAGAGTGTACCGACATTAGAGTTATGCCTTTAATAGTATTACATCAGGGGATTATCAGTAATTAAAAACCTACTAGGAATTCATTTATTAGATCACTTTCTAAGGTGCCAGTGAGATGAGCTCAAAACAGCTTTAGGTTGTAAATTGTTATCATTGACAGAATAATATCTTTTACTCAGAATTTCTTTAAAAGGCAGAAACTATAAATTTTAGCAGTCTACATTTTTTAGATACTTTCACTCCCTGAAGTAATTGTCCTTATGCCAGAGTTTTCTATTCAATTTGTTCTGCTTGCTTAGATTTTAATATACAGAGCACTGTCTATCCTGGGTCAATATTTTTTATATTTGTTTTCTTCCTTCTTACCAAGAAAAATGTGAAACAGTAAAAGAAGAAAAAGATTCGCTGCATTTTCTTCCTGTATGCCCAACACAAGATTTGCCCTGAGTGTATGAATCTGCTTCAGATTCATCAAAAATGCCATTTTTATTTTTTAGCCTCCCTTCCAGCACAGATGTACAAGAGAGTATACTCAGCCTCCTTTCTCCTCTGTCAACAAATCTGCACATGTTGTTGCTTTGTTCAGCTTTCCAAATAAGCTCTTTCCTTCCCCTTGTACCTCTTCTGTAATCCCTTTCTGTATCCCTTCTCCTCTCTTTGTTTGCTCCCAGGATTTTATTCTGGGTAATTAGCAAACAAGTTGGGGGCTGACATTAGGGACAATGATGGAGTAAGAACTTCTCAAAGTCTTTTCCCTCACAAAAACAAGAAGACCATTAGCAAGAAAAATGTCAAAGTCAATTCTGTAGAACTCTAGAAATTAGCCAAAGCTTTGTCATAATTCTGTGAGCCGCCATTCAAGGAAAGCTGCTGGATCTTGGCAGAGGCTGTTTTGTGTCATTTTCCTCGGCCCCTTCCCTTTTCCTGTAGCAAGTTTCATAGAACCCTTGAAAACAAACAGCTGTAGTGTAGTCCTGACTTATTAAAGTCTATTTTTATATATTTGAAATGTGCTTAATTTTTTACTTCAGTAATATGAGCCAAAGCATGTTGCACCAAATTTATTCTTTGTAAAAAAAAAGTGGCAATCATAATGAACAAAATAAAATGGAAAAGAAAAAGAAAATAACAGCTTATCATTATGGTATAAACCAACAATAGAGCAGTAATGGAAAGGATCAAAGCTGGGTTAGAACATTTTCAGTCTTGTTCTCCGAGGATTGCTGTTATTCAACCTATCCTGCATTTCTCAACCTATTCTCAGTCTTACTTTGGAGTGAATGCTTTAGTTCACCCAGTGAATCAGCCTTTTCTATGGGGGGCATTTGTCAATGATAACCAGTTGCATTACGTGACACCATGCTGATGAGGGGATGTCGAACAATAAAGGTGACAACAAATTCCAGACAGACAACAAGATAATCAAGAAGCTAAGAAAAAAATGGGGGCGGGGGCTGGTAAAGTGCTTGCCTTGCATGCATGAGGCCCTGGGTTCGATTCCTCAGCACCACATAAGCAGGAAAAAAAAAGCCGAAAGTGGCGTTGTGGCTCAAGAGGTAGAGCTTTAGCCTTAAGCTGAAGAGCTCAGGGACAGCACCCAGGCCCAGAGTTCAGGCCCCACAACCAGCAAAAAAAAAAAGGGGGGGGGGGACTATGGCAAAAATGTGGAGAAATTAGAACCTTCATATGTTACTAGTTAGAAATTGAATGGTGTGGTCACTTTGAAAAAGTCTGCCATTTCCTAAAATGATTAAACATAGCATTTCCATGTCACAATAGTTCCAATTCTTATTCATGTACTAAATGAGTTAAAAATAGATGTCCATACCAAAACTTGTGCATTAATGTTCATGTGTTAATAACTAAAGAGAAAAAACAAATCTCCATCCATTGAAGAAGAGATAAGCAAAATGTGGTATGTCTCTATAATAGAATATCATCTAGTCCCATAAAGAAATAAGGTACTTATTCATACACAGTGAATTACATAACAATGAAAGAAACTACATTTCAAGTGCCACAGGTTATATGACTCCATTAACACAAGAAAACTATGAGGCAAAGGTTGAGAGTGATGTTTAACAGTTAAAGGGAGTTGACAGTGATTGTTAATAGATGTGTGTTTTGTGAGATGATAAAACCTTCTGGAATTAAATACTAGAAATGATTGCATCACCCTGTATATGTATACATGTGAATAAACACATATATTATATTCATATATATGTGCCAGAATGGGGCTTGAACTCAGAGCCTCAGGCTGTCATTCCGCTTTCTTTTTCATGGCCCAAACTCATTCAAACATTTGCTAGTTAATTGGCGAAGTCCACAGATGTTTCTTCCCAGGCTGGTTTTGAACCTCAGTACTCCCATTCTCAGCCTGGTGAGCAGCTAGCATTACAGATGTGAACTATAAGTATCAATTTGCATATTAAGGTAATACTAAAATATTATTTAATACATAAAGCTAAAATATTTACTTAAATGCTAAAATTTACATTGTATACTATAAAATGAGATTTTTCAGTATGTATATTTCCATAAAAATAAATACAAACATGTTAGTATATGCAATTCAATGGCACTAGAGGGGCAGTTTATAGCCCTAAGGCCTGGTGCCTTCTTTAAAGCTTGCTGATTTGTCTGTGCCACTCTAATAAACATCCCAACGTTCTTTTTCCTGGAGCACAAGATGACATTATAACTTATGATCCTTTCTTATCCCTGAAATTCAATGAATTCATGTACTGAGTCATCACTTTCATCATCAAAATGCATCACATAGGAACCCAAGATTAAAAATACATTCTTTGACTAAAATGAGATGACAACAATGATGACGACAACAAGGTCAATGACAACAATGATGATGATCTGGGAAGCACCAGGCATTATCTCAGACAATGCACCATTGAAAAAAGCATGCAAAGAACTTTGTCCTTACAAAGATGTACTCTCATTAAACATGTCCTTTTTCTCCTGTTCTGATCTCAAATTGCTTTCTATATATAGTAAGAAACCTTGAAGATTTTATTACAGATAAGTTAATTATCATTGCTTACCTTCTTAAACAAATACTATACTATGGAAGTATAGGACGAGTATGATCCAGGAAATTAGACAAGGATTGGAATTAATAAATCAAGAACAGTCAAGTCAGATTTGATCTAAAGTAACAGAATTTTGCTGTAATCCTGAAGAGACCAGAATTTCACAATCCTTGGGTTATAACTACTATCACACTATTTCTTGTATTATATTTATTAATGTGGGTTACACATTATAATTCAGGGCTAAAATCATTTTGCCATAATTCTCAAGGTCTATGTTTTCCATCTATTCTTTCTATTTTATGTGTAATTAATTTGTCAGCATTGTCAAGAAAAAAGTCTTCATATTGTCTATATCTTCATTATTTCATCCACAAGCTAGAATCAACCTCTATTTCTATCTCTACAATTTTTTAAAGTAGGTCATATGAAATTTCAATACAAAATTCTTCTGTGGAAGAAAAATGGAAGAATGGACTTTATGTACTTAACTTTCTCTTTAAAATGTATGTTTCTCTCTCTGTGTACATATAGGAAACCTACTCAAGAGTTAATATAAGTAAATGAAGACAGCTGTCAACAACTTATGTATGTATATTAGTGAATTAACTCTTTCCTTACCTTTCTTTTTCCCTATCTTTCTTTCATTCCTTCTTCTTTTTTTAAAAAAGAAATGAAGTCTGTCCATCAAATGACTATGCAGAGATTGTGTCATCTTCAGGTAACTTAAAAGAAATATCCAATATTCTTTTAGCTCCAAAATTCCACCAAGGACAGAGAAACTTTAACTTCTTATTGTTCACTACAAGATGATTTCTTTCTTCCTGACCTCACTGTTCCAAAAAACTTTCCTGAAGAAAAATGAAAAGCAGCTATGAACTAGCACTTTACATTTTCCTAATCCTGTACTGTATCACCTCTAATGATGATGTTTAATTAACTCTGGATGAAATATTTTACACACAGTTTTGATTCCCTAAGTCCAATCCAATGAACTATTAGGACCTAAATCACCTCCATGAAAAGACATGGCTCAAAAACTATGTACATATAAGATGATGTTAAGCAAAATGAACCCCAAGATAGAGCCGCAAGTGGTTTTATCTTTCTTCTTGTTGTTTTTAATGTTTTTATAATGTACCATGTGATTTTTTTTTGTCAGTTGTGAGGCTTGAACTCTGGGCCTGGGCCCTGTCCTTCAGCTGTTCAGCTCAAGGATAGCTCTCTACCACTTGAGCCACAGTGACACGTCCAGTTTTCTTAGTGGTTTATTAGAGATGAGTTTCATGGACTTTCCTGCCCAGGCTGGTTTTGAACAATGATCTTCAGATCTCAGCCTCCTGAGTAGCTAGGATTACAAGCGTGAACCACTGGCACCTGGCTTACCATGTGATTTTTTTTTTTTTGTTTCTTTCTTTTAATGTTCTTCCCCCATTGTATAACCCCTGTTTTCACTGTATTTGATTCTGGTGCCCTGCACCTTGTATATACATTTTTCTAATTTGGGGAGAGGAAGGGAAGTAACAAAACGCTGAAATAAGGATATAGGCTGACCCATTGTAACAATGAGATGTATAAAACACTATGCTGAAAATGAAAGAGGAGCCGGGGAGGTAAGGAAGGAAAGGATGGTAGGGGAAAAACAAAGAAGGGGTAAACAATGCTCGATAAAAAATGTACTCATTATTCATGTAACTGTAACTCCTCTGCACAGTATTTTCACAATAAAAATATATAAAAAATTGAAATAATGCTTTTTTTCTCTCATCCTTACCCACCTCTTTTTTGTTTTGATTTGCTTTACTTTGCTTTATTGACAATTGGAGAAATAGAGGAATAGGAGATACACACAAAATAAAAATTAATAGTTCATCATTATACCAAAATCTTTATTTAGATAACAAAAAGAACTCATTAAAGCAAATTTGAATGAATTACTTTATAACATATATTCTCAAAAATATAACATCTAATTATTTGAAGCAATGTTCAGCATTGATCCTTCAGATTAATTTATCTTCATGTTAAAACATGTACCTTCACATGGATGTGGTTCTGGTTCATTTCTTAATTGCTAGCAAAATATTACACAAAATAAAAGATTAAAACTTCAGTACTTTGTAAGCATTTAGAAAATGTAATTTTTAAAGTGAACACAAATTGTATAGTATCCAAAACATTATTTATGTGAGAAAAATGCAATAAATGTTTCTATAGTCCTTTCTGAATCAATAAAATGCAATTGTAATATTGCTTCAATTATTTAAATTAATGATATATACTACATTCAAGGTATGAGGTATCATAATCATAAAAGTATCAGTTGACCAAGATAAAAATATTAATATAATTAGAATTGAAATCTCCACTGAGCCTGACCTGATAAGAAATTTAAAAGATTTATATAAATAGGAAAAATACCTGCATTAACCAAATCTTTACTGAAGAATAGGTGAAGGAATTGAGTCTCCAAATTTCAGATTTGTTGTTTAAATAACATTAGTTGTGATTAGACTCAGACAAAAATAGAAGATAAGTTAAAAAATCATGAAAGAGACCATGTGTATATGGAAATAACATTAGTTGTGATTAGACTCAGACAAAAATAGAAAATAATATAAAAAATCATGAAAGAGACAATGTGTATATGGAAATTTGATTCATGGTACATCAGGGGGAAAAAGATGGAGTTTTCATAAATTTACACAAAGCAAATCATAAAAGGAAAACCATCAATAAAATCTAAACAGAATCTAAAAAGAGATAATTCTTTGAAGAGAATAGGTAGCCAGAAATCATGTGCACAGATGCATGACCTTATTGTCATTCATGGATAAATAAATTTTTGTAATCATAATAAAATGATATTTCACATCCATCAGTGTAGGGGCATTTTTAAAGCATAACAACTCTACATTTTGCACAGATGTGGAGCCAAGAGAACTTTTAAAAGAATAAAAATTGCTCCAACTATATTAGAGAACATTTCAATACCTCTCAAGTAAATTAGAAATTAAGTATCTTTTTAAGCCAACTAATTTTCCTAATGTAAATGTAATTTAGAAAATTCTTGCATGGGCTAATGAGAAACATTTATAACAAATGTATAAGAGGAAGTATTTATAATAAAAAAATAACTGAAACATGATAATGACAATCATATGAGATTAGATATAAAAACAGTATCAGCTACATAAATAGTGTTGAGATGAATTAACTAATATGGAAGTTCCTGAACACATAGTTATCGAACACGTTAAATGCAGCTACTCTGAATTAAGAGGCACTGTGACGGTAAAATTACATACAAAATTTCCAAGATTTACTGTATTAGAAAATACATATGCCTAAAGTTGATGTCACCAACTTAATCCCTATGTTCCTTATGTAAGAATGTTTTTCATCTTTGTCATCTGGTTTCAACCTATGATTGTCCTAAATCACAATATGTTTATTAGTCATAAAAAATCATACGTATTATCAATATGCTTTTTCTAAATTTTGTCAGTCATGGGGCTTGAACTCTGGGCCTGAGCACTGTCTCTCAGTCTTCAGTTCAAGGCTAGCACTCTACCACTTGAGCCACAGCTATTTTTGGTTTTCTGGTGATTCATTGGACATAAGAATCTCAACTACTTTCCTGCCTGGGCTGGCTTTGAATAGCGATCCTTGGATCTCAGCCTCCTGAGTAGCTAGGATTACAGGTGTAAGCCACAGACACCTGGCTATCAATATGCATTTTTATCATTTTTCCTCTACATTATTTTTCTGTGTATGCCAGACCAGGGGCTTGAACCCAGATCCTGAATGCTGTCTCTGAAGTTTCCTGCTCAGGATAGCCACAAGTCTACTTTTTTTGGTGGTTAATTGGTGGTAAAATTCTTACAACTTTCCTTCCTAGCTTGGCTTCAAACCAAGGTTCTCAATCTCAGTTTCCTGAGTAGCTACGATTACAGATGTGAACCACCAGTGCTCAGATCATCTACATCTTTATCAAGTATTGTTGCTTTTAGCAAAAATATTCAGAATAACTTTAAGATATTGAAATGTCTAGTTTCTGTGTCAAAACACAACACTAAATAGTGTATGACCTCCAGAATGTATGTAGTATAAATGTTAAACTTGCTTCCAGATTTTCAAGCTGTACTTTCTGTTCGTAACTCTATAGGACCTTAAGTCTTAATAGAACTTAGTATCCATTTCCATTTACTGTATGTATTAGTGACACTTGGGACAGCATTGCTGTTATTTTATATTCATGCATTTTAAAGGCTGTATTTAATTCTAGCAGACTCAGCACACTGCCTACTTTGGAAACATATTGGCAAGTAGATATCAAAATGTACTACAAATACTCAGAAATGTAAACATCCTTAACAGACAACTGTTCTAACAATGTGCACTGAGTCCTGATAGCTTAGACGAGGATGAATCAAGCATGACATTAGGTTTTAAAGACCTGCAGTAATGTGCTCTACAAAAACCTCAGAATTGGCCGGGAGCAGTGGCTCAAGCCTGTAATCCTAGCTACTCCGGAGGCTGAGATCTGAGGATCATGGTTCAAAGCCAGCCCAGGCAGGAAAGTCCATGAGACTCTTACCTCCAATTAACCACCAAAAACCAGAAGTGGTAGAGTGATAGCCCTGAGCTGAAGAGCTGAGGGACAGCACCCAGGCTCAGAGTTCAAGCCCCATGACCACCACCAACAACAAAAAACCTCAGAATTCTGAGATGTATGTCATACTCTATCCTCACCATCATAAAGAACGACAAGATGTATACCTTGTTGAGTACAAACTAATGGAAAACACAAGTCCATGGTGCTTAGCCTATAAATGTTCAAGAGAGACATGTCACTATCGATGTCTTTGGGCTAATCACCAGCCACCTTACAAACATAAAATTCACTATGAGGTACATTTCTATACCTTATAAGAGCTCTGTGTACAACACAGTAACATACTTTCTTACTATACATTTTTCTTTTATTATTATTGTACAGCTGATATACAGAGGGGTTACAGTCATATAAGTCATATAATGAGTATATTTCTTTTTGAACAGTATTATCTCTTCACTCATTTTCTCCCAGTTCCTCACCTCCACCCGACCACCCTCCACTATACATTTTCTTACTTTTTCTGGTGACTAAAGCCAGCATACCTTCCTAATCACAATTAGGTAGACCTTTATTTTTATCAAAAAATGCTAAAATTGAGCTATGGGCATATTTATTGCTAGTACTAAGATTGCAGTCAGTTTTATCAATGCAAAAAGTTAGTGTTTCAAAGAAAGATGATGGTTTAAAGAATCACCTGCAGACTAATAATAATGTCAATGAAGTTGTAACAGTTTATAATAATTACTGTTACACACTAGAGATTAGCAAACTTGTCCTAGAAATGGTCAGATTGAATTAGATTTTGTGTTGGAAGTACTCAATGCTGCCATTGTAGCTTGTTAACAACCATAGGAGATAAGTTATAAATGAATTAGTTTGGCTTTTCTCTAATAGAACTTTGCTTAAAAAATAAGCATTGGCCAATATTTCATTCATTGGCTATAATCTGTTATCCTGTCTACCACACTAGTGATCAATTAACTGTGGATTGCACATTCTTAAGAGAAATAAGGTAACTTTAAGCCACTATGTTTGTTTTCCTTTTTAGCAAATAATATTCTTATGGGCTGAGATATAGGGAAAAAGAATAATCCAGTTATACTTTTCTTTACTACACTGCACATGTCATACTAGATTTCTCTCTACTTTGAAAACAAGTTTTAAATCAATATTTGTACCTACAAAGCATTTAAGGAAATTAGCCAGAAGGTCAATTGAGAACAATTTACCAGATAGATTGTGGGATCCATATTGTTTATGTGATGGGCTTATTGATTATTAGGACAGCTCAGCAAGTTCTACTGATCAGATTTCTCTTGCTGGGATGTATTTGTTTCACCACAAAGAAGCCATCATTTCTCCTCTTTCTTTTGTGAATTTGAAAGACAAATACACTTTATTCTGTATTCAGAGAGGCAGCACACTCTTGAATGAACAGCTGCTTATCACTTTAGGAGCTTTTGAGCTGAAAAATCAAGGTAGATGAATATTTCAGCTCAATCAGACCACAAAACAAAATTATCTCTTCATTGTGGATTCTTTCCACTTCTCTTTCAAAAACTGAAACCTCTCGGTGAAACTGAACAATAAAGCAACATAATAAACCAGATGCTTTCTGTCATTTCTGTGTGTTATGACTCACATATCCTGAGAGTATAATTTATGTCTAAATATTAAATAAATTTTGTTGCCAGAAACCAAAGCCATTTTTGTGGTGGATAAAAAACCTGAACTGATGCAGAGCTGGGTTCTAAGTCTTTGGCTAATAACCAGCTGTGTGTCCTTGAGTAGTCTTTGTGGGCTAAATGTTATGCTAAATACTTTGAAGCATTGTGACAACCTATAGATTGTATGGGCTCCTGTGGACACAATTTTACTGAAACAGAAGGAATATCAGCACTTGTCAGTGAATGTCCAGGTCATTTAATGTTTTCTACCTAGCAACCCATGAAAATAAATCATCATGTCTTTAGAAGTATAAGAGATATAGGATGTTTTCTTCAGAAAGAAATGTGAAAATTTACCTTCAAAATCAAAACATTGACTGCATCAGCAGCTATTTCTAAAGGTCCTGATAAGAGTAAGTATCCATTGTGTAAGAAGCCAGGAAGCTGTATGTGATTTCTGCATAATCAAGGGCACCTTAGGTTCTAGAATTTCTAGACCCTGAAGTGCAATTAGAGTTTCTATAATCAGTTTTGCAGAAAAAATAATTGCTGATGAGAGCAAATTGAGTTGCAAGGCTTTTCCCAGCAGAGGCAGAAGCAGAGAAGTAAAAAACTTACAATAGTAGAAAACCAAAGGGAGTATCATCCAGAAGGTTCCAGATGGTTCCCACTAAGCAATACTAAAGAAATCAGCAGTACTCATGATTCACAAATTTAAGACCTTGGTATAATTTCTGGTTTTGTAGTCTATTCATGATGATTATTGATTTCATTCTAAGTTAAACTTTATATACACTTTGAGCATTTCTTCTAAGTACCTGAATGCAAGAATTCACATGTGCAAACTGGACATGTGGATAAGAAACAGTCCATCAATCTGCCATATATCTGCTTAAGCCACAATATTAACCTCAACATGCCCTTTATTCTTTGAAGATAAATTTCTGAGCAAGGGGCAAAAACACATGAAGAAAAGGTTCCCCATTTGCTTAATAGAAGAAAATCTTCTACAAAACAAATTGCTGAGGAGATATTCATGTTCCATCCTTAAACCAAGGCATCTATATGCAGTCCTGTGGTCAGCTCTCCCAAAGTGCCAACCCAATTTTATCACACAGCAATGCTTATAAATTCTCCAGTAGCTAAAGGAGGAAAACTTCAAAGTTTGAGTGCTCTCATTGAAACATCTGATTCTATAAGGACTCTGCCAAGCATCTGGGACAGATGAGAAATAAGATAGCTGCAATTGGTGCAGTGAGAGCAACACCAAGAAATGTCTATTCTTGATATTAAAACAGCTAAAATTTAGATAGCACAAGATAGTACAATGCGGGATCATGACACTATAGAAAGAAGGATCTGCAATATGTCTCTTGGTCATAAACATATAAATAACAAGCTGGGCGCCGGTGGCTCACGCCTGTAATCATAGCTACTCAGGAGGCTGAGATCTGAGGATCGCGGTTCAAAGCCAGCCCCAGCAGGAAAGTCCGTAAAATACTTACCTCCAATAAATCACCAGAAAACCGGAAGTGGCTTTGTAGCTCAAGTGGTAGAGTGCTAGCCTTGAGCTGAAGAGCTGAGGGACAGCACCCAGGCCCAGAGTTCAAGCCCCACGACCAACAAAAATAAATAAATAAATAAATAAATAAATAAATAAATAAATAAATAAATAAATAAATAAATAGATAGATAGATAGATAGATAACAAATAAATGCAAGCTATACCCTTATGGTATTATTTTTATATGATGGGTATATTTTTATATTAGATAAACTTTTGAATTTTATAAGGGACAATTACATATCCCAACATCCAGATTGGTAATTCATAATTATAAGAAAATAAAAAGCTCTTCTAAACTGTCATTGTCTTTCCTGCTCCATGATTTCTATAATTGTTCTTTAACTGTAAACAAATTGTTGCTTAGGATCTAGTATATAAAAAGAGTAAAATAGAATGAATTAAGATCAGTTATTTGCATACAGTAGTAATATTAATATTTAGGTGTAATATATAATATCATATATAATATACAGTTTTATCCAAAAATATAATTGTTGAGTAACTTTTATTTCACAAAATAGTCTTAACAAAGGCCTGAGTAAGCCAGCACTAGGAGCCCTATTTATCCAGGAGGGAAACAGAACAATTCCTAGTTATTTTGCAAGAACAACAGAATACATATGATGGATCAGCTATATATTTGCATTCAGAATATGGTTTCTACTAGATCTGATTGTTTTCCTCTATTTATGATTGTCTACAGACTCCTCTACATGGTGGATCTAATCTATTAAAGATTCTACTACATAAAATCTAATGAAAACCAATAAGGTGATCATAACCGTGACCTCCTTGGAGAATATGGCCTATTTGTGATCAAGTATGCAACATTGAATATTACACTTTGAGGATGAAAGTAAACATTCCTAGAAAAGTAGGGTGGAAAACATTCTTTAGATGAAGGTTCTTCAAATTGTACCATATTTGGAGGTCTCAGCAAGTTCTAGGAAGTCATTATTACACATTTTAACCTTTTCATGAAGCACAGACACACTTTGTTTACAAAGGAAACTAAAATCCAAGAAGTTTTGGATATCTATAAGAAACAAAGAGGAGATGTTCTTCATTAACAGATGAAAATCCTAGCTTGTACATTCAACAAGAAGCCAAGCCATCTTAGTGCTTCAAAGAGATAAGCTATAAGGAAGCCCTCAGGCAGCCCAATATTTTCTTAGAATTGGATTTCTCTAAACCCTGAACTGTGACCAGCAAAGACTTCAGCCTGAAAAATTGATTTTCAACTATACTTCCTGAGGACTCACCAAAGCCATGAAGTAAAAAAAAAAACAATAATTCTTTGTCCATTGAATTGATGAAGGGAAATCACATATTATTTTTATACCACTAGTATAACTGAGAAATAGTCTTCAATTGGTTACCTTTTCATTGTTAAAATATTGTGTTCAATAAGAGAGTGAGGTTGTTTATTTACCATGTGAGGTAGTACCATACACACTAGGCTGTTCATTTCTTTTAGTTTTGTTCAATAAATATTGAACTGCCTGGCTAGAGATCTGTCAAATGCTTAAGGAAAGAAAGGCAGTGCAAATAAACAATGGCCTGAGCCTGGTATTGTAGTGAGAACACCTTGGTCTAGTCCCCAAGGAGCTGTAATCCGAAAGTGGTTACTTCTATAGTATTGGACTAATTGAAATAAGCGTTATCTTAATAAAAGTCTGCTGTGAGTTTCATGTTAGTAGCTTTGGGTTTCTATGACTGCACACCAGCATATAAGAGCAGACACAGCAGACATGTTTCTTGGTCCATCCTAAAGACAATCTGAGGAGCTGTTGCGTGGTCTAGGGTCTGAATGTGCAGCATCCCAAGAGCAGAACAAGCAGATGAGAGCTTAAAGGAGTAGCAGCCTCATCAAAGAAATGGATTTTGAATCATCTTCCCTTATCACTTCCAAAAACAGAAGTTTTGTTATTTCACACATACCACACATTTTCAAAGCAGATGTACAAAGGGATTTTAATTCAGCTTGTCAGTCTGATCAATGTTACTCTTTTCATCATTCTCACCTCTCTCAAACCTACCCATCCTCTCAATTTACCTTGTTCCATTCTCACATACATACATTGAATAATCTGACTGCATTTGCTCACCCTTTCTCTTTCCTGACCCCTTCTCTTTACTTCCCCAGCTCTCCCTACCCATGACAATTCAGATTACAGCTTCCTGGTACTCACTTTGTCACATTGTAAGTTAGTAATTCAGGAGTTACACTATTGAAGGCCTCCCCTGCATACTTTAGTTAATACATTTGTGTGTATCTATCATCTATTTCATATATATATATATATATATATATATACATATATATGCATATGACGCTTTATATGATTACAACATATATACTTGTAATTTGGATCTAACACATATGAAAGAAAATATGCATCCTTTGTCTCACTGAGGCTGATTTATATCACTTAATATAATAATGTGAAAAGGTTCTAGAGGCTTGGCTCAAGACCATTTATCTAATGAGTCTAGGTCCTTAGTTCCCTGGTACCTGGTACTACCAAAACCAAATTTAAATAAAATAATGTTTTGTATTTTTTAGTAACAGAAACTTTTGATTGGCTATTTTAACTTTTACCATTAGATTTTCTTTCTTGTCAAAAAATTAATAACAATAGATCATTCATTTTAGCACTATTATTAGTTTTCAAGCTATGGTGAATTTCAGGAGATTATTTTCTCTCGTTTTTTCATATTGGGCTAGTTCTACATAACACTAGATAATTACCAAAGTTTTATCTCTGTAAGAACTTTTCTAGTTTCATGCAGACAATGTTTATTAGAAATAGACTTATTTTAAATTAAGTTTTATAGCAATAACACCCCATAGCAACAAATGCATAAATAGTGATCTCATATTTATTATTTCCTTAGCATCTAAACATCTGTCAATGTTAGTTTCTGACATTTACAAATTATTCCATTACTACTCTTTATTATCATCTTTTTTTTTCCAGTCCTGGGGCTTGAACTCAGGGCCTGAGCACTATCCCTGAGCCTCTTTGCACTCATGGCTAACACTATACCACATGAGCCACAGCACCCCTTCTGGCTTTTTCTGAGTAGTTTATTGGGGTTAAGAGTCTTGCAAAATTTTCTGCCTAGGCTAGTTTCCAACCACTATCCTCAAGTCTCAGCCTCCTGAGTAGTTAGGATTACAGATGTGAGCCACCTGCACCTGGCTATTTTCATTAGCATCTATTGAATTTATCTTTAATCTCAATACACTTTTTGTCATATTTTTATTTTTATTGACACAGTAGTTGCCACTGAATTATATTTTAAGAGATACATCATGAAATTTCAATACATACATGCATTGACTAGTGGTCAGATCAGATCAAGGTAATTGTCACATCTCTTATTTCAGATACGTGGATTCTTCCTGTTGGGGACATTCATATTGCTCTCTGCTAGGTGTTTTAAAATAATCAGGTGAAACTAATTGGGAAAAAATATTTACCAGCAATATATCAGACAAGGGGTTAACATCCTGTATATACAGGGAACTCAAGAAACTAATCTCTCCCAAACCTAACAAACCAATTACTAAATGGGCAAGGGAACTAAAGAGGGACTTCTCAGATGAAGAAATAAAATTGGCAAAGACACACATGAGGAAATGTTCGTCATCCCTGGTGGTGAAGGAAATGCAAATAAAGACAACCCTGAGATACCACCTTACCCCAGTCAGAATGTCCCACATCCACAAATCAGCCAACGACAAATGCTGGAGGGGATGTGGAGAAAGAGGAACCCTATTACACTGCTGGTGGGAATGTACACTTATATAACCACTTTGGAAAGCAGTCTGGAGGGTCCTTAGAAAGCTAAAGATTGACCTCCCTTACAACCCAGTCATACCACTTCTAGGCATCTACCCTGAACAACAGGAACCAATATACAAGGTCATGTGCACCTCCATGTTTATTGCAGCACTGTTCACAATAGCTAGGATATGGAAACAACCCAGATGCCCCACCACAGATGAATGGATCCAAAAATTGTGGTATCTATACACAATGGAATATTATGCAGCCATTAGAAAAGACAAAATAATGGCATTTGGGGCTGGGAAGTTGGCCCAGTGGTAGAGCGCTTGCCTTGCATGCCTAAGGCCCTGGGTTCGATTCCTTAGCACCACATAAGCAAAAAGAAAAAAAAAAGCCGGAAGTGGCGCTGTGGCTCAAGTGGTAGAGCGCTAGCCTTGAGCTGAAGAGCTGAGGGACAGCGCCCAGGCCCAGAGTTCAGGCCCCACAACCGGTCCCCCCCCCCAAAAAAAAATGGCATTTGCAGGGAAATGGATGGAGCTAGAAGGAATCATGTTGAGCGAGGTAAGCCAAGAGCAAAGATACAAACGGTACATGGTCTCCCTGATAAGTGGATGCTAAATCCAAAATGTTAGGTGATACGACAAAACTAACAGGACTTAAGAAACAAAGAACTCCCACTCATCTGGTCGAACCACTACTAAATATCCCCATGCGCTGATCACATGTATGGTGTATATGTGTACACTGTTATATGTTATAGACTGTGATAGACAATTTGCTCCAGGAAAGTTAGAATGAACTTGTGACTTTAAATGAGCATCATTATTACACAATACTGTGAAATTCGGGAAATTATGTAATCATTTAATCACAATTAAAAAAAAAAAGAACCTCGGGGAAGGTAGGGAGGAGAGGGATGGTAGGGGGAAAACAATGGAGGGGGTAACAATGCTCAATAGGAAGTGTACTCATTACCTTACTCATGTAACTGTAACCCTCTGTATAGTATCTTTACAATAAAAATAGATAAATAAATAAATAAATAATAAAATAAAATAAAATAATCAGGTGAGCTCACATTTGTAATCCAAGCTACTCAGAAGGCTGAGATCTGAGGATCACAGCTCAAAGCCAGCCTGGGCAGGAAAGTCTGTGAGACTCTTATCTCCAATAAATCACCAGAAAAACAGTAGTGGTGCTGTGGCTCAAGCAATAGTGTACTCGCCTTAAGCTAAAGAGCTGAGGGACAGCACCCAAGCCCAGAGTTCAAGCCCCATTACAATAATAATAATAATAATAATAATAATAATAATAATAATAATAATAATAATAATAATCAGTTGAGTATTGTCAACTAGTTACTCTATTGCACTGTAGAACATTAAAAGTCGTTCCTTTGATCAATTGTCAGCCCCATACCTGTTTATCATAATTTTCATTTCTTCTTCACTTCCTCACGTTTCCCATGTTTCCTGGCAACCACTATTCTATTATTTTCTCCTTTGAGATTCACTTTCTAACTTCCACATATAAATGAGAACATGCAGTATTTGACATATTGTGCCTGATTCATTTTACTGAACATAGAGCACACCAGTTTCATTCATTTCAATGTAATAATATTACATTGCTTATATATGCCACAGTTTCTCTAGCCATTCATCTATTGATGAACACCTATACAGATTTCATGTCCTAGTTATTGTAAATTCAGCTGTGTCCTCAACAGGCTGACTTCATTTTATTTGATTATATTCCCAGGAATGGGATTCTGGCACATACTAAATGTCTATTTCTAGCTTTATGATGAATTTCTATACTGTTGTCCATAGTGATTGTACTAATTTATAGTCTTAACCATATATATGAGAGTTCCTCTTTGTTATTTTTGTTGTTGTTTTGATATATGAGAGTTCTTCTTTGTTATTTTTGTTGTTGTTTTGATATCAGCCATACTACCCAGGGTAGTATTCTAATTATTCATTAGTGATCTATTCAACATAAAATAATAATTGTACATAAAAGATACATATAAAGGATAATCATATTTCAATTTCACGCAGCAATTCCATTCATCTGTACTCTCATATTCTACTATGTAAAGCAAATTTAATAGGCCAGGTGGCGCTAAGTAAAGTTCCTTTTAACATTAAAACCTTGAATTTTGTGATAAAAATTCCTAAGACAAGATTTACTGCTATGCCTATCTTGCGTGTTTCAAGTTGGAGACATGAAAGACCAATAAACTTCTCATTTAAGATTTCACTTAATACGGAATGTAGACACATACACTT
This sequence comes from Dipodomys merriami, assembly GCF_024711535.1. Classification (NCBI taxonomy): domain Eukaryota; kingdom Metazoa; phylum Chordata; class Mammalia; order Rodentia; family Heteromyidae; genus Dipodomys; species Dipodomys merriami. The sequence continues at coordinate 206,356 of NW_027205182.1, read as the reverse complement.
CCAATAGAAAAATCTGTAAAGACATATAATTTTCTTGAGATAAAATGTTGCTTATATAAGGTGTATATTCAACCAAGTTCTAAAAGTAACACTGGAATCAATGTATGTAATTTGCAAAGAGATAGATCCAACCTCAGTCAGTTTGCCAATAAATAGATTGGCTCTCCAGGGGCTATTGGATTAACCTTTCTACAGAATAAAGGGAGACTACAACTATATAGTTGACATTAATGAGAACTCAGACTGAAAGGTTTTTCTAAAGTTTCTTCAGATCCTGAAGTGTGTGGTGTTAATACCTGGTCAAGATTTCTCAGTTTATTTTCTAAAATCACTATCTTTCTAAAAATCAGATATGTTAGCAAATACAAAACACATTTTAAAATCAATTTGTATGGTATAAGGCATTTAGACACTTTTAAAGATCAAAGGATCAGTGAGTTTGAGATGCAGTTCCTTTTACCTAAAAATTGGGTAGCTATTTGGCAGAATCCATACAGTAAACAGAACTGTTTTACTCTATGGGAGAGGAGATCAGTTGCAACAGGTAGAAACTAAAATCTTCTGTCTGGTAGATTTTCTAGAGAGAAAGCAGTACTATAAATTTTTGCAGTTGTTTTCATCCATATGGGAAGTCATCTTGAAAACCTTCAGTAAGAAGTGGAGAACATAGGACGTAATCAATTACTTTACAGGTTACAGATTACCCCAGAAATCCAAACAAAGCAAAGACAAGACATTATAAATTAAGGACAACATGACAGAGGTTCCATTCTCATGTTTTCCCATTATTATATTTTTATTAAAATATTTTTTAAATTCTTAGAGAATATGAAGCAATTACTTTATGTCTTATAAGTAGTGGTGCTATATTTATTGGTTCATTAGAATTTCCAGGTCATGTTGATTTCTGGCCCTTTGAGAATTAAAATGAGCTTTGTTTAAAGAAGATCTGGTCCCTGTTGTGGTCATTGTTGAAAGAATTCTATAGGACAGTTTTCTGAATCATGAACAAAAAGGGAAGAGGTGTGTTCTTAGAAATCAGATGCTTCCAAATGGTGTTCCAGGTTTTATGACAATATAGTAAAGAGGAGGAGCACAGAGGCTGGAGACCAGGGGATATGTATCATCATCCCAACAAAGCCAATACCCTACATTATTATGCACCCTCCTAAATATTATTAAATATCTTGCTACTTAAAGTACTTATAAACTCAGAAAGTCCAAGAAAAATATCAACACAGCTAAATGAGCTGAAAGAATAGAAGTCGTTGCTGGTCAAGAAATACACTCAGGTACCCTGAGATGGAGAATTGTAAGAGAAGATAAAGTAAGAACTAAATGAAAATAGGTACACATGAGAATTTTTCACACAAAGTATAAAGACTTCTTGGGCCTAAAACGTATAATTTCCCAATGTGAAAATTTAGCAGCTTATTTCAAGGATAAGACACTATTGAGACCCAAATTATGACTGGAAAGATCAAGTATGAAAAACTTCATACTGTCTTAAAGCGCAGAGCAAGCACAGATGAAAATGGCTAGGGAGAAATTAAGTAAGAGAAATAAAGAATAAAGACAGAAGATCTAACTATTATTAACTCCAGAGGAGAAATAAGAACAGATGGAGGAGAAGCAAATAAACAAATATTAGGAAAAAAGTTCCTAATGATAAGGAGAGATTGAGTCTACAACCTCAAAGAGCACACTATGAGTTGGCTTAATGAAAATGATGACTAATGAAGCATAGCCTGGTAAACCTCCCGAACTCTGAAAATGTTGTTTAAATATTTCAGACTTTCCAGCTGAAAAACTAAACTAGCTAAATTGGAAGTGACACACTCCACTGTCAGTATGAAGTAACTATTAGCCAGTGAACAACAGCCACAAAATCATGAGAAGAAGAGAATGATAATTCCAGAATCCCTCCACCCAAATGAAATATCAGTTACTAGTTAAGTTAAAAAACATTTTAGGCTATAAAACAGTACAAAGTCTATGTCACATAAGTACTATCTCTGAAAAAAATCCATTCAAAAAATTTCATAATTGAGATAAAATGAAAAAAGTTCATTATTAGTAATAATGTTGCTATTAATTGCGCCAAAAACAAAGAAATTAGTTAAGAGAGGGAATAATGCATGTAAACCAAACTAATCTTTAAAAAGAGGGGAAAATAGTTACGAAATTAACAACTAATTAAAAGGAGGTTGGGAAGATTGAATAGAAACTTGACAGAAGCAGAAATAATGAAAAAAAAGAAACTATGGAAACAAAACTAAAGTCCAAAACTAAAAGATAGCAGTCTTGATAGGCTCAACTATAAAGTGTTTTAAATGAACTAAAATTTTAGAAGGCAAAAGTGTTAGAAAATTGTAGGGAGCCGGGGCGAGACTCCGCCCACTCCCTTGCAGCTTTAGGTAACCATCCCATATTAGACAGTGCTTGGCGGAACGCCTGGGCTTTGCGCGTGCGCGAGCCAGGTAGAGTCCCCAGCCAATCCCATGGCACCTGGTGACGGTGAAAGACAGGCGACCAACAATAGACCGACCCGTGTTCCTATTCCCTATATAAGCGGCTATGTTTCGGGTTCATGCTCTCTCGCGCTCAAGCTCTCCCATCAACTAAAAGGCTCTCCAATAAAGCATGATCTGAGAAGACTCCTGGTGTGGTGGTCGTTCTTTCTCGCTGGTCGAGTAGACGGTCGCTACAAGTGGTGCCGAAACCCGGGACCCGCGCGAGAGGCCGAACCGGAGCCAGAACTCAACACGCGGAGAGGGGACGTCGGTAAGTTTCCCCCGGTATGCTGTTCACTGTAGATTTAGATATTTATTGGTTGCTTGCATTGCTTCTTCCCTTGTGGCTTGTCTTTTTGATGGTGTGCGCTTGCCTCGAGGAGGGAGGGTTGGATTTAATCCAGGAAGGATGCAAAGTACTAACACGGCATCAGGATAGTCTATCAGAGTCAGCATCCGGTAAGGGGGAAGAAAATAGGCCTAAAAGAAAAAGGGAAAAAAGACAAAAGGATCCTAAAGAATTAAAGCAGGAGGGACTGCAGCCCTCACAAAAGGAGAAGGGTCTTAGGGAGGGGGTCTCAAGGAGACCCCTATGCCCTTCTTTAAAAGCAAACCGGTTCTCAGCCCTACATGTGGAAGGGCGGGACCAAGAATGTAGTGATCTTGTGAGTGACTCAGAGGAAGAAATGTTAGAGGAGGAGGGAGAGCAGCTCGATCCAGCTGATAGTGAAGACTTAGAAGAGGCTGCGGCTGAGCACGAGGCAGACAGATATGGGGGGTGGCGCCCCCTAGGGGTGGGAGTACCGCAGCAGCCAGGAAGAGGAAACGGAGCTGGCCCTCACCGGTCGGCCCCCCCGCCGTGCCCGCCGGCAGGGAAGAGTCACTTTATAAAAGGAAACACCTGGTCGCAGCTGGGGGCCGCTTTTCCAGTTTTTGAAAATCCAATTACTAATGAAAAAAATTTTGAGCCGGTTTCCTACTCCCAGCTTAAGGATTTAGTTGAGGAAGTGGTGCTGTGGCTCAAGTGGTAGAGCACTCGCCTTGAGCTAAAAGAGCTCAGGGACAGTGCCCAGGCCCAGAGTTCAAGCCCCACGACTGACTTAAAAAAAAAAAATTACAAAAACAAAAAATTATCCCACGGGGGTTCTTTGGCAAAATGGCCCCTTATTGTGGCTCCACGGCAATTCTGTGGGAGCAAAAACTGTTCAATATTTTCCTGAATTAGTGGCTAAACAGGCAATTTTGGGTATGAAGTATTGTTTAATGCACTTTGCAAAAATTCCAGATAAATTAATTATTCCATACACCCGTGAGCAAGTTGAAATTTTAGCAGCCACAGTGGATATGTGGGCAATTCTTGTTTGCTCATTTCCAAATGTAATTGATAACCATTATCCTAAGCATCCTCTGCTTGCCATAGTTAACAAAAATTTAGTGTATTTTCCTGTTGTCACTTCAAAGGAGCCCTTGGCTGATGCTCTGACCATCTTTACGGATGGATCAAAATCTGGACAAGGTGCCTTTTTTGTTCTAGGACACAAACAGCCGGTGGTCTTTAATTTTCGGCCAAATGTCCCACAGGCTGTTGAATGTTTAATTGTGCTTGAAGTTTTTAAAAGATTTGATCAACCTTTTAATTTATTTTCTGATTCATTATATGTTGTAAATGCCGTTGCTTCTCTTGAAGTTGCTGCTTCAATTAAGCAGGCCAGTACAGTTTCTAATGTTTTGTTACAGATTCAGTCCCTTATCTTAAACAGAAAACACTCTTTTTATATTGGACATATTCGCGCCCACTCTATGTTGCCGGGCCCGATGGCAAGGTGTAATGATTTGGTGGACCAGGCAACTCGGGCTGTGGCTCTGGTCGCTGCTGATCCTGTAGAATTGGCAAAAGACTTTCATAGATTGTATCATGTACCTGCTAATACCCTTAGGAAAAGATATAATTTGTCCAGGTATGTGGCAAGAGAGAGATATTGTTAAAGCCTGTAAATCTTGTGTTACCTTTCTTCATCCTCCCCATGTGGGGGTAAACCCCAGGGGGTTGAGACCAAACGCCCTATGGCAGATGGATGTTACTCATCTGACGGAATTTGGTAAGTTGAAATATTTACATGTGTCTGTGGACACCTTTTCTGGTGTCATTCATGCCACACCTCTGGCAGGAGAAAAGGTGTCTCACGTCAAAATACACTGCTTAGAAGCTTGGGCAGCTTGGGGAAAGCCCCTTAGACTTAAGACGGATAATGGCCCTGCTTATACTTCCCATGGTTTTCGCGCCTTTTGCGCACAAATGCAGGTTGCCCACACCACCGGATTGCCCTACAATCCTCAAGGACAAGGTATAGTGGAAAGAGCTAATAGAAGCATAAAAGAAATGCTTCAAAAACAAAAAGGGGGAATTGCTGAGTCAGCGTCCCCCAGGGAAAGACTTTCTCTTGCGCTCTTTACCCTTAATTTTTTAATTCTAAATGACAACGATCAGTCTGCCGCAGATCGGCATATGACAAGAGACCCCATGGATACTAAAGACATGGTTATGTGGAAGGATGTTATTAATAATAAATGGTATGGACTGGATCCGGTAATAACGAGATCCAGGGGAGCTGTTTGTGTTTTTCCACAGAGTCAAGAGGTACCTCACTGGGTGCCAACGAGACTGACCAGGCCGGTGGAGACTGCAGCAGAACCCCCTCTTGAAGATGCCATCCACTCGTCTCCTGATGCAGCTGATCTTCCTGCTGTTAGCAACAGTGCTAATAGCAATCCCTGTGATAGCTAAACCAATGATGCTGTGGGCTGTTACAATTTACTGACTGGATTGCCTCTGCGGTGTCCTTTTCCAAAGAGCGGGTGGGAGTCGGAATGTTTTTAGCCTGCTGCTTGGGAGGATGCGTGGTCTGCCTATGGTTGGTCTGTCGCCTTCGAGCCCAAACCAGAAGGGACAAGGTTGTTATCTCGCAAGCATTAGCCGCTTTGGAGAGTGGATCCTCACCCCAGATCTGGCTGTCGGCCCTAAGAGGCAGTTAAGCCTTACCATCCTGCATAGCCTTAGCACCCCGAGGGATCAGGGGATCCCATTGCACCGGGACAGGTATGCAACTTGTAATTTGGGACAGGGTGCAAGGCAAGTGCACTGCACTTGAGGAGATGGTTCTCATCTCCTCAAGAAGAGCATGCTGGGTTGCAAGTGGGTTGATGCCCAAGATCCCACCTCTGCAAAAAAGGCATCGGACGGGCCTGGTCATCACTGGGGAAGGCGCCCCTCAGGCGAAGACCAGTGCAAGGTCCTCTCATTAATGTTTTAGACAGAGGCCCAACCTCTACTCTTACCTGTTGCCAAAAAACAAAAAGGGGGAACTGTAGGGAGCCGGGGCGAGACTCCGCCCACTCCCTTGCAGCTTTAGGTAACCATCCCATATTAGACGGTGCTTGGCGGAACGCCTGGGCTTTGCGCGTGTGCGAGCCAGGTAGAGTCCCCAGCCAATCCCATGGCACCTGGTGACGGTGAAAGACAGGCGACCAACAATAGACCGACCCGTGTTCCTATTCCCTATATAAGCGGCTATGTTTCGGGTGCATGCTCTCTCGCGCTCAAGCTCTCCCATCAACTAAAAGGCTCTCCAATAAAGCGTGATCTGAGAAGACTCCTGGTGTGGTGGTCGTTCTTTCTCGCTGGTCGAGTAGACGGTCGCTACAGAAAATAAATATCATATAAGGAAAACCAAGCAGAAAATTAGGTAGAGGAAACAGAGCAGTATCAATCAAAATGTATTTAACATTAAATAAACATAACAGAAAGGATATTATAGATTTATAAAATGTAATCACTATATGACAGACTGAAGTTGTATTTTTCATAAACTTGTATATTGCAATCAATATTGCTGCTAATTCATAAAGCCAAGAACTTGATTTAAAGTACCAGAATCTCCTGGCACCAGTATAATCCTAGCTCCTCAGGAAGCTAAGATCTGAGGATCACCATTCAAAGCCAATTAACTACCAAATTACCAAATTACCAATTAATCCAAAAAGCTGGTAGCAGAGTTGTGACTCAAGTGATAGAGTATCAGCCTTGATCAAAAAAATCTCAGAAAAAATGCCTAGGCCTCGAGTTCAAGCCCTAGGACTGGAACAAAACAAAATAGTGCCAGAATAGTATAGATAAATAGCATCGATAAAGCCCAATCACTGTGAAAGTTTCAATATATCTTTCTGAAATGGTTAGATCTATTGCACATATTTTGAGTTGCAAAGAATTAAATACTACAATTCATTAAACATATGCTAAGACTATATACCTTTTCAAAAAATCCAAGGTGCTTCAGCAACTGTATGTCCATTAAATATTCACAAAACTTAATCATCTTGTTCACAGACAATCTTAACAATAGTTCATTAAAGATTTATGAGTCACAACCTCTGGACATAATATAAGCAATTGGAGGTTGATCCATCTGGAAACAAAATTACTCTAAGCAATAGGTAAAATATTAACATATAATAATATACAATGGTTGTTGTGAATTCAAATAAAAGACCAAATATCCCAATCAAAAAATGGCAACACACATGAATGAACATGCACAGAAAAGTTATCAAAGCATAAAAACACAGAAAACATGTCCTTACAAATGGGATTGCATGAAGCTGCAGAGCTTCTGCATGGCAAAGGACATAGCCAGCAAGACCAAAAGAAAGTCCACAGATTGGGAGAAGATCTTCACTAGCCATAAAACAGACAAGGGTCTCATATCTAAAATATACTTGGAACTCAAAAAATTAAATCCCCCAACAACAAATCCTCAAAGAAACAACTGCCCCATCAACAAGTGGGCTAAAGACTTAGAAAAACTTCTCTGAAGAGGAAAGAAGGATGGCCAATAGACACATGAAGAAATGCTCTACTTCTCTAGCCATCAAAGAAATGCAAACCAAAACAACATTGAGATTCCACTCCAGTTAGAATGGGTATACTCAAGAACTCTAATAACAAGAGATGCTGGAGGGGATGTGGACAGAAGAGAACCCTACTGCATTGTTGATGGGAGTGTAAACTTGTTCAACCACTTTGGAAAGCAGTATGGAGGTTCCTCAAAAGAATCCACATAGAGCTCCCCGATGACCTAGCAATCCCACTTTTGAGCATTTACCCAAATGATCACAAACAAGGCCATACTAAAGCTACCAGCACAACTATGGTTATTTTAGCATTATTTACCATAGCTAATGTATGGAACCAACCCAAATGCCCCTCAGTAGAGGAATGGATCAAGAAAATGTGGTATACATACACAATGGAATTCTATGCCTCCCTCAGAAAGAATGACATTGCCCCATTTGTTAGGAAATGGAAAGACTTGGAAAAAATTATATTAAGTGAAGTAAGCCAGGCCCAAAGAAACATAGGTCCTATGGTTTCCCTTATTTGCAACAACTAGTATATGTCTGAGACAAGCAGAAAAGCTCAGATAAGATGATGTTAAGCAATATGAACCCCAAGATAGGGTCACACGTAGTTTTTTCTTCCTTGGTATTGTTTCTGACATATTTGTAAGGTACCATGTGATTTTTTTGTTGCTTTGTATGTACCTCTCCCACAATATAACCCCTGCTTTCACTGTATTTGATGTTGGTATAATTTGGGGAGGGGAAAGGAAAAAACAAAATCTTTACATAAGGATACAGGTGGAACCATTGCAACAATGAGATGTACAAGACACTATGTCAAAAAATGAACTTTAAAATTTAGGCGGGGGTGGGGAGAGGGAGTTGAGGAGGTGGGAGGGATGGGATAGTAGGGTAAAACAAAGGAGAAGGCAACAATGCTGGATAAGAAATGTACTCATTACCTTGCTCATGTAACTGCAACCCCTCTGTACACTATTTTCACACTAAAAAACATTTTTTAAAAATGTCCTTATTCATGGACTAATAGCTACAAGAAAGGACTGAATGAACTATCATAAACCTACATCAAGAAAAATGTGAAAAAGCAAAACAATAAATTAGAAGACTCATTTTTTTTTGTTTTTTTTTGGTCGGCTGTGGGGCTTGAATTCTGGGTCTGGGCTATGTCCCTCAGCTCTTCAGCCCAAGGCAAGCACTCTACCACTTGAGCTACAGCGCCACTTCCGGTTTTCTGGTGGTTTATTGGAGATAGGAGTCTCACGGTCTCTCCTGCCCGGGCTGGCTTTGAACCGCGATCCTCAGATCTCAGCCTCCTGAGTAGCTAGGATTACAGACGTGAGCCACTGGCGCCCGGCTAATTTTTTAATTTGGATGGATATGTATCACATATTAATGAACAAGACAGATAAAACTATACATAAAAAAGTAAACCAAAGGTTGTTTAGCTGCTGAAAGTGTGAACAGGGATTATCTGTAAATCACAATTTAAGAATATGGGAGGCCAGGAGCCAGCAGCTCAGCCTCAAGAGGCTGAGATGTGAGAACAGTTTGAAGCCAGACCAAGCAGGAAAGTCTGTGAGATTTTTTTTTTTTGGCTGGTCGTGAGGCCTAAACCCTGGGCCTGGGTGCTGTCCCTCAGATCTTTAGCTCAAGTCTAACACTCTACCATGGGGAGTTCCGGGAAGATGGCGGAGGAGAAGCTGGAATCTGAACAAGCTCTCGCATAGAAAGGAGTTTTAGAGTTCCAGTGAACAGTCCTAAGCCAGAGAATCACACCAAGTGTGTCATCACAGGACAGAGAGTTAGACAAGAGAGGGGAAGCCAAGGAAACGCAGCAGCTGCCGCTCCGGCGGCGGGGCCGCGGCGGTGGCGACCACCGACGCGGAGACATACCTGAGACACAGAGAGTCGGGGACGAAGGAGCCAGACACAGCGGACGAGCGGATTCTACTCAACACCAACAAGAACCAACAAGGAGCGAACATCTTCATCCTGCTGTTTGCAGACCAGAGATGACCCAGGATCCAAGACTCGGCGTGAGTACAAGCCCGACATCCTCACTCCTCAGGGAGCAGAGGAGGGAAGGCCACCCCTCCCCCCCCAGCACCGGTGATCTCCATCTTGGATTCCGACAAAGTTCGGAGGAGCTGCTAGCTCCAGCTCAGGCCTTGGAATAAAATGAGTCATTTAGCAGGTCACAAGAACTTAACGGCGAAGTGACCTGCCAGACTCAGCTCCATCCAGGGAAAAGTCACCCAGCTCAGGCGCCAGACATCGGAGTGCCTTGCTTCACTGGGTAACCAGAGCCAGAGGCTGCCCCTCCCTCTAGCAGCCTCGACAATCAATTGAAAAACAGAAACCCTGAGAATGGCTCCAGGCTGGGCGCTGTGAGCTTTATCACAAAATAGCCCCAGGGAAAAGCTACTGTTTATTGAAAGGCCTCAACTCTACCCAGAACCTAGCCTCATCACCACATCCCCCTCTTTTGTGACTCTCAAAGCAGACCACCCTCCCAGAAAACTAACCTGGGAGGGGGATCTCAAAATCTTGGGTAAAGCAGAGCATTTTTCTGCCTCTTCCAACCAACCGACTTAAGAAACCAATCAAGCCACAGGACCTCAAGCTGACCAGAGACTCCAACAAGAGACTGGTTACAGACAAAAGGGAGATACAGGATTCTTCCCACTCCTCCCCCCCCAAAAAAAAAAAATCAAAAGACTTTTTTTTCTTTTTTTTCTTTTTTTTCTTTTTCTTTTTTTTCTTTTTTTCTTCTTCTTCTTCTTTTCTTTTTTTTTGCTTGTTTTTTGTTTTTTGTTACCTTATATATATATATATATATAAATTTTTTTCCCTTCTAAAACTTTTATTAATCTTTAATTTTTGCCTCTTCTGAAAAAATAATTGTTTTCCAGTAACCTTTTTTTTTTCTCATCTTATAATTTTTATTTTAGGAATACGTGAATAAGAGTTTTCCTTTCTTTTCTTGTCTTCTTTCTCTTTTTCTTTCTTTCTTAATTATCTTTTTGTTTTTTATCTAGCTCTACTGAACTTCTGATCTTTTCTTCTCCCGTTCCCATCCTTAAAGCTTTTCACAACTCCTCTATGTCCCTCCCCTTCTCTGAACATATTCACATTCCTCTCTAAATAGACGGTCTTTTAACCTCTATAATAACATTAATTTTTACGTTTCTATTCTTTTTCTGGTCTCTCTTTATTCCCCTTTCCGTCTCTTCTTTTTCTCTCTCTCTCTACTTGCATCCTACCCAACTCATTTCCTGCACTGTGATTAGGACATAGTTAACTCTCCCTGTGCCTCCCCACACCAATCTATTCCTATTTTTTACCCACATCTCTCCCTAATCCTAATAATTTCTGGTTTTCCAAATTCTTTTCTGCGGTTCGAAGTCCTTTAACATATAGTCGTTTGATGTTGAATAGATGTATCTGTTGAACTAGATTGTATCTGTAGACTATTGACTGTACAAATGCAAACTTTGGTTGATGGTTGCCTTAAGATAGTGTTCTAGCACAAAACTGGTGCAATCTTTTTCTCAAATGGGCCGAGTAAGCCGGAAAAACACAAGAAAAATGGCAAATTCGGGTATCTCAATTCCCAACCTTGATAATCAGGGATTAGAACAGATAAAGAATAATCCAGAGGAGAGTTCCCAAATAGCTCTACAAACACTACTAGCAAACATGATAAATGAGAAGTTTGACAATGTACAAAGGACTCTGTATGAGCGTGATAGGGAGAGAGAGGAGGCATCCCAGAAGTTTATACAGGAATATCATAAGTGTGAGGAAGCTTCTCAAAAACTGATACAGGATTTGCGTGAACAACTTGAGAATACTCAAAGAGAAAGGGAGGAATGGCGTGAGCAGGCAGAGAACACTCAAAGAGAACTGCAGGAATCCCACAGAAGGGAGGAAACTAATCAAAGAGTAATTCACGAATTAAGAGACCAGGTAGAGAATACACAAAGATCACTAAAGACATTCATGGAATCCATTAACAAAGAGCTGAAGGAAGTCAGGGAGACCACAAAGGGAATGCTGAATGGAACCCAACAGAAGGAATGGGAGTCCAAAGAAACCATAACCAATCAACTAAGTGATTTGAGAACAAACACTGAACACCAAATTAAGGAAGTAAAGAAAATCATACAAGACCTAAAACAGAGCTTCAACAAAGAACTTGAAGCCATCAAAGCTGACCAATTAGAAGGAAAAGAGATAAAAAAACAAAGTAGAGAGTCTTGACAGCAGGTTAGACCATGCAGAAGATCGAATCTCAGGGATTGAAGACAGCCTAGATATTATAGAGAAAGAACATACAACCATCCAAGACAAGTCCAAGAAATATGATAGGTCTATCCAACACCTGGAAGACACCATCAGAAGGCCCAATCTAAGGATAATGGGTGTAGAGGAGCACTTAGAAACAGAAGTTAATGGTCTAGGAAATTTGTTTAACAGGATCCTAGCAGAGAACTTCCCAAACATACAAAAAGATAGGCCTATTCAGATACAAGAAGCTTTTAGAACCCCAAATAGACCAGACCAGAATAGGACATCCCACCGTCACATTATAATCCACACAGGATCAACCCAGACCAAGGAAAAGATCCTTAAAGCTGTCAAGGAGAAAAGGTTAATCACCTATAAAGGGAAACCAATTAGAATTACCTCAGATTTCTCAGCAGAGACAATCAAAGCAAGAAGAGCCTGGAATGACGTATGCCATGCCCTAAAAACAAACAACTATCAACCAAGAATACTGTACCCAGCTAAACTCTCCTTCATAACTGAAGGCCAAATAAAAACCTTCCATAGCAAAGAAAAATTGAAACAATACATCTCCACCAAACCAGCCCTGCAAAAGATTCTTAAAGATGTCCTACACATAGAAAACCAACAAGAACGCAACAAAGGCCAAGAAACTGCACCCAAACTGAGAATCCAAGAACCTTAGGAAGAACCCAGTTTTCACAGCCCCCAAGAAGGTGGATAACATGGCAAGAACCCCCAAATACCTCTCAGTCCTATCTCTTAACGTTAACGGACTGAACTCTCCAATTAAGCGACATAGACTGTCTAGTTGGATTAAAAAACAAGACCCTTCTATCTGCTGCCTGCAGGAGTCACATCTTGCCCGTAAAAACAAACATATTTTCAAAGTTAAAGGCTGGAACAAAATCTACCAAGCAAACGGCCTCATGCATGCAAGGCAAGCACTCTTCCACTGAGCCACCTTCCCAGCCCAACCTGTGAGATTCTTATCTCCACTAAACTACCAAAATAAAGCAAAAAAAAAAAAATGGAAGTGGAGCTGTGGGCACAAGTGGTAGAGCACTAGCCTTAACCAACAAAACTCAGAGACAGTGCTCATCCCTGAGTTTAAGCTCTAGGACTGGCACCATAAGCAATATATATATATATATATATATATATATATATATATATATATATATGAATGTCCTACAGTACCAATTTATGTAAGAAACCTGAGCATCTCCAGATTTCAGTATCCACAGGAGTCCTTCATGTATTTAAGGGACAACTGTAATTGCAAATGTGGCTCCTCACTGGACAACTCCAGATTACTGTGTAAACAATTCAAGATACAAAGGATAAGAACCATCTCACCAAACAAAAGCTCACTAAACAGTATTTTAACTTGCCATGCATCTTAAATTCTACATATAACTGACTCATTGCCAGCAGGAACTTCACTGTTTTCTTGGTATCTTAGAAACGCTTTTTGTGTCAGCCACAAATCTTACGTTCTTGACATTTTCTTTCTTTGCGACCTCTGTTCTGTTACCCTTTTTTCTCTTAGTAATTCCATTTCAACTCAGTCTCTATTCCAACACCTATGCTATTTTTATCATTATAATTGCCTTTAAATAAAATATTAAGTGTAACTACCCTGACCCTAGTCAAATGATAAGAGCCCAACCTTGATTCTTTCCTAAGTCTATCTTCTACGTATTTATACTCGAATTGTTGAGCCCCAACTCCTAGATTGCTACCAGCAAAAATTCATTACATCAAATTTTAACTACCAATCCACATTCTTTTGGAAATGTTCTCTTGTATTATCCAGTGACTTTTTTGTGGGTTGTGGGGCTTGAACTCTGGGCCTGGGCACTGTCCCTCAGCTCTTCAGCTCAAGGTGAATGCTTTACTGAAGAATGAAGTTGGGATATTGATGGGTATTGCATTGAATTTATAGATAGCCCTTGGCAGTATTGCCATTTTCAAGATATTGATCTTCCCAACCCAGAAGCATGGGAGTTTTTTCCACTTCCCTAACTCTGCTTTAATTTCCTTTTTCAGGTTTTTAAAGTTTTCTTCATAGAGGTCCCTCACTTCTTAAGTTAATTCATGGGTATTTTATTTTGGGGACGAGCTATTACAAAAGGACTTTCCTGATTTCAGCTGCACTTGAAGAGGCTATTTCTATGGACAACAATAATTGCAACACCTAATAGTTACTGAGCATGTGCAGAGAACTAAGCATCAAGAAGGATGTTTCATCTTTCTTAGCTTTTTAACCTTTGCTAAATGTGCCAACATTGGTAGCATTATCCCCATTTAGTAAATACAACATCAAGACTAGATAAGTTAATATTGTCTTACAGCTATCAGTATGTAGAACTTTTTTTAAATTCCAAATCCACTGTTTTCTTTTTTAGCATAATAAACTCATTTTTATGAGTTTTTTATTCTGAAAATACAGAGGGGTTACAGTTACATGAGCAAGGTACTGAGCACATTTCTTATCCAGCATTGTTGCCTCCTCCTTAGTTTTTCCTTTACCATCCCTTCCCTCCCATCTCCACAACTATACTACCCCCAGCCTAAATTATAAAGTTAGTTGTTCAACATAGTGTCTTGTACTTCTCATTGTTACAATGGGTCAACCTGTATCCCTATTTAAACATTTTGTTTTTTCCCTTCCCCTCCCAAAATTATACCGACATCAAATACAGTAAAAACAGGGATTATACTGTGGGGGAGGGACATACAAAGCAATAAATAAATCACATGGTACCTTATAAATACGTTAGAAACAGTAGCAAGAAAGAAAATACCACTTGTGTCCCTATCTTGGGGCTCATTTTGCTTACTTCATCTTATCTGGTCATATGTATATAACTTTTGACCTTTTCTACTTGTCCCAGACACATACTAGTTATTGCAAATAAGGGAAATCACGGGACCTATGTTTCTTTGGGCCTGGCTTACTTCACTTAATATAATTTTTTTCAAGTCTTTCCATTTCCTAACAAATGGGGGTGATGTCATTCTTTCTGATGGAGGCAGAGAATTCATATATATATATATATATATATATATATATATATATATGCACACACATACATATATATGTATATACATAAATGTCACATTTTCTTGATCCATTCATCTCCTGAGGGGCATCTGGGTTGGTTCCATACCTTAGCTATGGTAAATAATGCTGCAATAAACATAGTTGTGCTGGTAGCATTAGTATGGCCTTGTTTGTGATCTTTTGGGCAGATGCCCAAAAGTGAGATTGCTAGGTCATAGGGGAGCTCTATGTGAATTCTTTTGAGGAACCTCCATACTGCTTTCCAAAGTGGATGAACAAGTTTACACTCCCACCAACAATTCAGTAGGGTTCCTTTCTGGTATTTTAAGATTACACTTTAATAGTGATTAAATACTGACACATTGTTATGTACTACTTCTGAACTGTTTTTGCTTCTGGACTTGCTAATGCTACACCCATCAAACAACAATTTTCTGTATCTCTTATCTACCTTAGCCATAATCCTACTTTTGGTCTGTGTAATTGTCACTACTGTAGCTGCTTTATGTAAGTGGAATCATATAAACTGTCTTTACCTGTCCATTTCTTTTAAGTGAAGTAAGCCAGACCCCAAAAAATATACGTCCTATGGTTTCCCTTATAACTAGAATATGTTTAGGACAAGCAGAAGAGGTCAAAAGCTATGTACATATGACCATATAACCTGATGTTAAACGAAATGGAAGAGGTCAAAAGCTATGTACATATGACCATATAACCTGATGTTAAACGAAATGAACTCCATTCTTTTCTTGACAGATCCTTCTACTCTTTTATATTGTCACGTACTGTATAATCCCTATCTCTCCTGCTTGATAAAATTTCCGTTTTAGCCAAGCATTGGTGGCTTACACCTATAATCCTAGCTACTCAGGACACTGAGACAAGAGGATAATTATTTGAAGCCAGCCCAGGCAGAAAAGACTGTGAGACTCCTATTTTCAATTAACCAGACAAAAGTGGAAGGAAGAAAGGAAGGAAGGAAGGAAGGAAGGAAGGAAGGAAGGAAGGAAGGAAGGAAGGAAGGGAGGGAGGGAGGGAGAGAGGGGGGGAGGGAGGGAAGGAAAGGAAAGGAAAGGAAGAGGAAAAGGAAAGAGAAGGAAGAAAGATAAGTGGAAGATAAAAAATGTGGAGGGGAAATGTGGCTCAAGTAATAGAGTCTTGTCAAGTAATAGAAACAGTCTTGAGTGATAAAAGCTAAGGGACAGCATTCAGGCCCTAGTTCAAGCCCAGTGCCAGCACATGTACACAAAATGGTTGAAACACATTAGTTATGCACATAATATTTGTTCTGTTTTTTTTCTACTGACCAGGAAACTTACATGCATTTCTAAATTGAAGCAATGAAAGGTAAATTAATTCACACATAAAATTACACACAGCAACTGATAAAGGGCTAAAATTTGTTAGCTAACAAATCAATCTGTAGTCTTTTATGTGAACAAAACATAAATTGGTGTGAGGACATGACTTTATAAATTCCATTTATGAAATCCTCATGAAACCATGACTAAAAGTTATGGAAGACGGTTATGATTTCATGTGCCAATTACCAATCTTGTATCCCAGGGTCCCATTTTATCTTCCCATAAGAAGATAACACCTCTATAGATATAACAATGAAAACAGTTTTAACAGTAATGGAGAGGAATGGTGAAATATTGTTTGGTCTTTAACAAAAGCCACATACCATAAGAATCCATATCAGATCAGTATTAGAAGCATAGTGGTACGTTCTAGATTTATATCAAATCACTAGAGAAACCTCCTAAACAAACAGCAGGACCAGCTAAGGGTGATCACCTGATAAGAGACCAAAATGTTACTTGGCTAAGGTAGAACCAAATGTCAAAGACAAATTGAAGGACAGAAGACAAGAACCAAAGAAAAATGGGGAAACAAAATTGATCATCAAGAATATAGTACCTGAGTGTGATCTCTAAATAATATGAAAGATTTTCTTGTTTTGAGGATGCAGCAAGCTTACCCTGATACTTCTTGTTACTATAATTATCCACTTCTCTCTGTTCTTATGGGCACATACTCATTATGAATCATAAGTGACAGCTCAAAAAAGGTAAAAGTGCTATTACCACTGAGACCTACCAAATTAGGTCTTTCGGTAAATGTTAAATTCAAGAGAGTAGAGCCAGTATGATTTTGTAGAACTTTTGGAGAATCTAAATATCATAATATGTCAAGTGACTTCTCTGTAGAATGAGAATAGTATTAGCTAAACATAGTTAAGATTAAATAGGTTACTATGCATAAAGAGGCTAGGCACTTAATGCATAGTACACATTAATCACACAACAGAAGTTAAGTGAAAAAAATTGTAAAATTCCAAACATAAGTGCTTCTTAAATCCTTTGCATTTGCCAATCTCCTGAAAAGAGAGCATCATTGCAAGAGGCAGAATCTATCGTCCACAGCCACCCCTCAACTTTAAGATGTTTTTTCAATGGTGGGCTGGTTCTCACTTGAGATCACACCTCATTCAGGACCCGAAGTTTTCTGTAACATAGGATTCCAGATCTTTGACAATGGAGAAAATCCTAAAATCATACATTGGTTTATGACATCTTGAAATCCTAAAGATCACAGTTTAAATGACACTATAATCACAAAAACGCCCCAAAGTAAAATATCACACAAGATGTGGTGGAACAATAAAAACCCAACCCCAAGAGAACAATGAAAATGCAACGCAGGCCTCAGTGGGATAATAGAAGGTTTAAAAGGTCTGGGCACAACAACTTTGTTTAAAGTTTCCCTTTTAAAAATCTCTCCCCAGGGTAGGAGAATAAATTACTTTAGAAATAATTTTGAGCTAATATGATGTCCTGGCATTTCATTAGCACTGATTCATTAAGGTGGCTAGAAAATATTCCTTTGACTCATCTCTACCTATGAAGTAGCAGATCATTCCAAAAGAGAATTTTCATGAAACTATAGGCAGGTGCTAAATGCACAATAGCTCAAGAAGTGGATTCTTGTTCATGCATTTTTAACACATCAAGACATGTGATGATAAATGATCAGTATTCATCTTCCAGTTCCTTAGGGCATGCCATTTTCTCAAGTTTCTAGGGTGTTAGGCTTTCAACTCTATTATTGGTTGGATTTTGGTTTACTTCTATGCAGGTGGTATTTCCTTGATTTTACATTTTTCTCTCATGTGCTGTCAACACACACAATGGACTTCAAATCAGAGCATTTGATCTCTCCCTTTTCAAGAAGATGTCACAATTGCCCCTGCACAGTAATCAAAAGCCTTCAATCCCTTCCTCTGAAAAATCACAACTCTCAGGTAGGAAAGGCAAGGGGGAGAGGTGCATCCCTCACATCCTTCCTTCAGTTTTAAGAGTGAGAAGAGATGAAATGGGCTTCAAAGCACGCAAAACACTCCCGGCTTTACAAAGGAAGGAAATGGTGATATTCGAAACACTCCAGAGCAACGGTGGCAGTAACTCCAACTCCCAAACAAATAAAAGACCTCTCACAAGAGAAATCTTATGTGGCCTGAGATAGTAAACCTCTGTACAGTTCAGCAGTTGGTTTTATAGATAAAACAGTCAAGTTTTGCCTTCCCACACCCATAGTTCTGGAAGATAAAACCTTCCAATAGTCACTGGGTTCAAATTATTGGCACCCTAAAATTTTTTCAATCTTACTTCATGGCCAGTGGATTCTATGTATTCTATGTTATGGTAAGGGTGACCTATGTTCCAAAATTCTCTTGGAACAGATATATAAGCCCAGGGAAAGTAAAAAGTTTGTTGATAATTTCTTAAATGAGAGGTTCATATCTGGGCAAACATAAACCAATGATGCATTTATGATACAGAGTTTTATTTTGTTTTCAATTCATTCCTTAAAGTGAGGTAAACATTTTTGTAAAGCTTTGAAAAGATTCAAAACATGCTCTGGAGAGAAATTTACAGTTCAAATGGGGTCTTACCAGTGGTTCCTGGGATCCAAGTACTAGACATGAACACTAATTTGGAGGTAACATTGGAAAAGTGTGCAATGCAAAGGGAGGCACTGGGCAAGAAAGGTCTCCAGTCACCAATAACAGTGGTGAGAAAGACTATGGAATGTCAGGTCTCCACTTTTACATATTATTAGAATCTTATTACTCACAAATTCTCTCATGTGCCTTAAGTGACAGGTTCTTTTTATTATTATTATTATTATTATTATTATTATTATTATTATTATTATTATTATTATTATTATTGTGAAAATACCGTACAGAGGGGTTACAATTACAGGGGCAAGAGAGTGAGTACATTTCTTATCAAGCATTGTTGCCTCCTCCTTTGTTTCCCCTTCCCATCCCTTCCCATCCCCACCCCATCACCAAAGTTGTAAAGTTCGCTTTTCGACATAACGTCTTGTACATCTCATTGTTGTAATGTGTCCACCTCTTCTTGAGTGCATGGCCTTCCCAAATATTCAGAAACCAATTTCCAATTTGATTATTCCAAGTGCTCATTATTACCAGACTTCATAGTTTTTTTTTCAGTGCTGCCGTTGAAGTCAGGGCCGCATGAGCTCTAGCACTGGAGCCACATTCCTAGATAATATCTTTGCTTTTAAAAAAAGTTTATGTTTCAGATAAACACTTGTGATTTTTGTTGCTGGTATGTTGATTCTGGCCTCTTAGTGTGACCACATTTACCTATATCTGCTGAGTAGTTTGGATGACAGGCATGCACCACTACGATGGCCACCTAGGATCTGGGATTTATACATCATTCTTAAGTCTATTATGTTAAAAAGAAGAGAAGTACAGAAAAGTCAGAGAAAGGGAACAAACTTATGATCATCACATATTTGTATGGTAGTTCATACTTACAAAATTATTCACATGGAGACATAAAGATTAATAATGCCTACAACACCGCAATATTTAGAGTGGCTACAGAATTTACATTTAATTTTCTCAAGAATCAATCAGAATCAGCAAGATTCTGTTTGGAATGACTTGAACATTTTCACCCTAAGAAAATGCCATCGTGAGAATATTTGAGACCTTGGGTTAGGCAAAGAATTTTTAGGTATGACCTCAAAAGTATGTGTCATAAAATAAAAAAATAAATTAAGCTTTACAAAAATAATCTTTTCTTTATGAAAGACAATGGTAAGAAAAAGTATTTACAATCATATTTTTAGCCAAGGATTTGTATCTATAATATATGAAGAACTCTCAAAATCCAACACAGGAAAGCACTATTTAAGAAATAGCCTAAGGACACATCGCCAAAGAAAATACATAAATGGAAAATGAGCTCCAATGATTAATCATTGGAAAATGAAAACAAACTCACAATATATGGCTCTACATATTTCTAAATAGTGAAAACAAAAGAGCTAACAGTAACAAATCTGGTGAGGACATTAAGAAACTGGGATCCAGGGATCAAAGTGAAAGAGGAAGTGATTCAACCTGTAAGCACTAGGGAAATTTTTTAGGTGAAAAGATGAACTGTTTCTGTACTGTGATTTCAGTGGTATACACTGGAAGTAGTGTACTTACAAAGTAAAAATGACTATACACCAAAAAAAGGAGTTTATTATAAATTCAATAAATTTTAAAATAACAAAAAATTTAAAGACTGCCTCTTTACATGCACATAAATATATTATATATATGTATATGAAGATATACATATATTCACACAATAAGCTGTATATGTTTATGTACAAGTGTGGTGTGGGGAAGGTTGAAAGGTATTTCACCACAATTTAGCCTCTGTGAAAGCATAAAGCTTTCACTCTCATAGTGTCTTACACTAAAATGGTTATGTAATGAACATTGTTTCATCAAAATGAATTAATAAAACAAGAATCAAATATTGTTAACTTAATGAACAAAATGTAAATACAAAAATTTTGAATTTTGAACAATTCAACATCATCTGAATAATGAGTCGCTTCAAGATCTTTGAACTTGTGCCACTCTGTGAACAGCAAACTTGTAAATTTACATAAAAGACACGAACTTGACTCATTTAATTTATTATCAAACTTAAAATTCAAGGTGTCAATGATAATTTGGTTGTCATTTTAAGTTATAATGTAACCATTTAAAAACCATAATAGTAATAAAACTGGGGATCATACATGACATGTAGGACTATGATTTTTTGACATACTTAAATTCATCTTCATTACAATTGATGAGTATATAATATAGAAAAATGTTAGGGGGCAAGATGTCATCAACACTTTGAATCTATGAATAAGAAGAGTAGGGTAGCACAGGAGACTCTATATTCTGAAGAAAGAAAGGAAGAGCCTTAGCAGTCATAAAAGAAGTGACAGGACAACGGAAACACCCATAGAAACAGAGGCAACTGAGAAAAGCAGCCAATAGTTCCGAACCATCCCACGCTTCCCAGAAGAGAGAGGAGAAGCTTTAGTCACCATCATAAGGTCAGATGGTTGGGCCTAGTGACAGCCTGGCAATTTTAGAGGCAAGAGAAGCCCACAAATTCACAGACCCTAAATCCAGGATGACAAAGTACTTTCTAAAAGCCCAGCATTGGTGACTCACACCTGTAACCCTGGCTATTTCAGGAGGTTGAGATCTGAGGATCATGGTGAGACTTTTTTTTTTTTTTTTTTTTTTTTTTTTTTGGTGAGACTGTTATCGCCAGCTAACCACCAAAAGCCCAGAAGTGGAGCTGTGACTCAAGTGATAGAGCAGCAGCTTTGAAAAATGAAGGAACAGCACCCAGGCTCTGAATTCAAGCCTCAGGACAAGCACAAAGAAAAAAAAATAAGAGTGATGCCATCTTGAAAGAGAGCCTATTGTTTAAGACTAAGGACCTAGAAAAACAAACACTCAAAACTTAGGGAGTTTTGAGACACAATGATAGAGTCTGAGTGAAACATTACCATGAGAGGTAGCTAAGGCTCTAGAAAGAGGGTCTGACATAGTCTTGCAGATGAATTTAAGCAACAGGAAACTCCAGTAGCAGTGAAAGGTGTGATGGTGGTCAGGTCAGGTCACCCTCCCAGACCTAAGGCTTGTGAACAAACATGAGAGAGACAGCCGCCCACCCCCTGTATATTGAAAATTTATTCACAATACTCAAGCTATGAAACCCAGGCTAGGTACCCAACAAGCTAGGTACCCAACAGCAGTGAAGGGAAAGTAAGTGTGGTACATATTCAAAGAAATGTAAATGTAAATTTGTAAAATTAAAAATGGATAGAATTGGATGCGTGCTTTCACTCAGTGATGATGATGGTGATGGTGATGATGATTATGATGATGATGATAATAATAATAATAATAATGATAATAATAGATAATGGATATAAGGCTAAAATGGGGACTTTATGGGGACTCCATAAGAGTGGGATAGACAAAACAAAGGGTGCATGGTAGTAAAGTATGTTTTACACACACACACACACACACACACACACACACACACACACACACACACACACACACACACACACACACACACACACACACACAAACCTAGCATAATGAAACCGAACAAATGCTGTTTGGAAAAACGAGAAGAGAGGGAGCTTAAGGGTACATAAGTGGATACAAATGGTTTTTTTCTTTCTTGCTATTGTTTTTAATGTATTTATAATATACTCTCTGATTTTTTTGTCTTTTATATGTTCTTCCTCCATGGTATAACCCCTGTTTTCACTGTATTTGATCAGGGTGCCCTGCATCTTGTACATACACTTTTCTAATTTGGGGAGGGGAAGGGAAATAAAAACATGCTGAAACAAGGATACAGGTTGACCCATTGTAACAATGAGATGTACAAAACACCATGTTGAAAACAAACTTTACAACTTTGAGGTGGGGGAGGGAGGAGTTGGAGAGAGAGGGAGGGAGGGAAGGGATGGAAGGGGAAAACCAAAGGAGGAGATAACAATGCTCTATAGGAAATGTATTCATTACCTTACTCATGTAACTGTAACCTCTCTGTACAGTATTTTTACAATTAAAAACCATATATATATATATATATATATATATATATATTATATGTAAAGGGTACATAAAAGAAGAGGTGAAGTTGTATACTCTTCCTACCAATGGAATTACTGACATAAAAGCTCCTTGTACTATTAGAGTATGTATATAAAAATAAAACAATGAGATGTACAAGTCATTATGTCGAAAAACAACTTTACAACTTTGGTGGTGGAGGGAGCATGGGAAGGGATAGGAAGGGATGGGAAGGGGAAACAAAGGAGGAGGCAACAATGCTTGATAAGAAATGTACTCATTACCTTGCTCATGTAATTGTAACCCCTCTGTACAGTATTTTCACAATAAAAAAGAAAAATAAATAAATAAAATAAATTACTTTGGAACAAAGTAAACACAATGAAAATATATCAAAGAAACAACACATCACATGCTGAGAGCATTTTCCATTTTACTTTTAATCCAAATTTTTGTAGAGTAATTCAAATGCTACTTTCAAAAATTAAACTACCTGTACAGAATACAAATTATAGTCATTTTCATGATTTGTTTGAAAAACAGATCATCATAACTTCAACAACTTTTCTGTGAAAGAAATCAACGGCAATTCAAAAAGCAAAAGAAAGTATTAAGAAAACAAGTGAAGTGTGATTTTAGTGGGTATATTTCACTTTTGAGCATAGATAAATGTCAAGTGAAATTATCTTTTTAAAGTATAAATTTTAGGAGATTATCTTAATTTCTTTTAAATGCCACAGCTGCTAGTCCAAAATTCTGATAGTATTCACTGATCTGTACTGAATTGGAATGAAGAATTAGACATTAGAGTATAACAAAAGTGCATGCATTTGTTTGAATTTCAAGACTGTCTATATTGTGTACTTCCTACTAAGCCAGAGAAAAATCTGATAAAGTTCATTTCCAATTTCAAAGCACACAATAGAAAACAAAATTCAAGAAAGCAAATTATCTTAACTTTGCATTTATCTACTCCAATTTTAACTTGGTTGCATGAAGCCTGTTTTCAAGATAACCAATACATAATCTCATATATTAATACTTGTGTTGCTCTGTCTTCTGGTAGCAATTGACAGATATGTGTGATTGAATCAATATGTGAAGAAGGATATGGGACTCACATTTAACAAACTTTGCCCAGAATAATGGTTCAGTGTTTTCTTGTGAGCCACTAATATATATTTCTTGGTGATTATTACAATTTTCTTAGTAGTTATTAAATATTTGTTGGAAGAATGGGTCAGATAAAACAGAAGGATATTAGCTGTTCAAAATACAGGCCTTAAATATTTGCAGTTAATATTAGTTCTTACATCACATGCCCATGATTATGATAAAGTATATACAATTAATGATACTGGTCAATGTTACAATGTAAAAAAAAGTCCTCCAAAAAGCCAATCTAATAAAATTTAATTCCACTTCTCACCTTTTCATATAAAAGCAGTTAATGACTATGTAGATAGACTTTTGATAAAGATGCTGACTTTATGGAAATATAACAAAATATTATTGATATATTCACCTAACACAGTGACTAGCTCTATTAGATATTAAATAAAAGTTTATTGAACTCATAGGAAATTTGAGTAAATTTTATTTGAAAAACAATCAAAATATGCTTTGGACATTATTCTAAAATCAGTTTTAAACAAAATAGTGTATCTTATTTTGATATGGTTTTGGAAATATTTCCATATGCAGCATGTATGTATGAGCAAAAATTTATACATTTCTTTCTGATGGTAAGTTGCCAAGATTTTTTAAAGCCTTAAAAAGATGACAGGTTTGATCTAACATTCTCACTTCTAGGGATTAATCCTTAAAAAATAGAATGCATACAAAAACATACATATTTTTATAATAGCAACAAAATCCCTACATTCTTCTAAATATATCAACAATTGGTAGGAAAAAAACAAACAAAAAGCACAGAATAAGTGTCTTTGAAATCACTGAGTATTTTTTGTAATTTAATACTATTTTAGAGGAATTTAATGTGTATTAGATTAAAATTTTAATTCAAACTGAATTGTACAGTGTAACATCTTCTAGCAAAACAGATATATATGTAAAGACAAACTAAATCCTCAAAGAATCAACAACCCATTTCATGAATGGCATTTAACATGAATGGAAAAATTAACTAAAGAGTCTCCTCAGAAGTAAAGATGGCCAGCAGACACATGAAGAAATACATGATCTCTCTGCCCATAAAGGAAATGCAAAGCCAAACAACATTGAGATTCCATCTCACCTGGTTAGAATGGCCATTACCAAGAATACAAACAACAAATGCTGGTGTAGATGTGGGGGAAAGGAACCCCAGTACTCTACTGATGGGAATTTAAATTTGTTCAACCACTAGAAAGCCGTTTGGAGATTGCTCAAAAAACTAAACATAGAACTACCTATACAGTATACTCTAGGGCATTTATCCAAAGATTATAAATCAGGATATAGTAAAGCCACTTGAACAATCATGTTCACATTTACTGCTATTATAGTGAAGGTGTGGAAATAACCCAGATGCTCCTCAATGGATGAATGGATCAAGAAATTTTGGTGCATAAATACGCAATGGAACTTACTCATCTACTAGAAAGAATGATATTGCACCATTTGCAAGGCAATGGATTGCTCTGGAAAAAGTATAAGTGAAGTAAGTCAGGCTCAGAGGGGCAAAGGGTGCATGTTCTCTCTTATATGTGGAAGCTAGAATTTATAAATGTACAAGTGAACATATACTGGATTGTATGCAAGTACATACAGTTGTATTAATCAAAGTATGGTATTTGTAGGAGAGAATTCATACATTGTAATTTCTTAGAAAAACTAAGTCTCAGTCCACCAAAATGATTACCAGAAACTGGCACTTGAAAACTGTGGTGGGGAGGTGCAGGGAGGGTTAGACAAATGAAGAGAAAAAGTAGAGAAGAAATTAATCATAACATTCAATATATATCCTGTGAAATTAAGAAGACTGAGGTAGGGGATAAATTGGGAGGGTTGGGAAAATATATAAGTAAAAATACATGTATGGGCAAGCAAACCAGTGGCTCATGTCTATAAGCTACTCAGGAGATTGAAATCTGAGGATCATGGTTCAAAGCCAGCCCAGGCAGGAAAGTCCATGAGACTCATCTCCAAATAACCACCAGAAAACCAGAAGTGGCACTGTGGCTCAAGTGGTAGAGTGCTAGTCTTGAGCTGAAGAGCTCAGGGACAGTGCCTAGGCCCAGAGTTTAAGCCCCACAACTGACAAAAAAAATGTGTATATGTACATGTTTGTATGTATGTATGTATATACATATATATATATATATATATATATATATATATATAATTATGCCCACTGAGTTGTTATGGTCATCTGTGGATACTAGTGACTCATTTTCCATACTCTCCTATCTGAAATTAATAATTTTTCTCAGCAGACCTGTATTGCTAGCCCAGCACTGGTGGTTCATTCATATAATCTGAGCTACTTAGGAGCCTGAGAAGTGAGGATCAATGTTCAAAGGCAGCCCGTGCAAGAAAATCCATGAGACACATCTCCAATTAACCACCAGAAAACGGGAAGTGGCGCTGTGGCTCAAGTAGTAGAGCATTTGCCTTGAGCCAAACGGCTGAGGGACAGCACCCAGGCCCAGAGTTCAAGACCTATGACCGACAAAAAAAAAAAACAGATGCTTAAGCCAGGCACTGGTGGTTCACAACTGTAATCTTAGCTAATCAGGAGGCTGAGATCTGAGGACTGAGGTTCAAAGCCAGCCTAGGCAGGAAAGTCTGTAAGACTCATCTCCAATTAACCACTGAAAAAATCAAGAAGTGGTACTGTGGCTCAAAGTGGTAAAGCACTAGCCTTGAGCAAAAAAGCTCAGGGACAGCACCCAGGTCCTGTGTTCAAGCCCCATGACCAACAAAAAACAAAACAAACAAAAATAAAACATGTTTTGAAATAAGCTGCCATGAAAATGACTAGTTTGCCCCTCTTCTGGCCTAAGCTATTGTTACCTCTTTAACAATATGCTACTCTTGCTAACAAACCTTCCATTTAGTGGACAAGGCAGATAAGAGAAATCCAGCTATTAAGTAGGTCCTGGTTTTTTATAGCATTTGATAGCATCTCCTAATTAGCAAAATAAATTTCTGCTTTGCAAAAATCAAATCAATAATAGAACTTCAAACCTATAAGAAGGTCCTCTCAACATCCTTCACTGAATGATTGCAAGATAACTATTGAGTGTATTCTTAGGTCTTGCCACACCCATCTAACAAACTATGGGTGTGTCCTTGGCAGTCACTTGCTGTGATGCTGGCTGGTGGATACAGTGGTGATGGATGGTGAGGGAAGTGTTAGTGGTTGTCATGGTGATGCTGGTGAGGTGACGGAGATAGAGAACATGGAGCATATGTAAGCTTAAAACATTCCTTTCTGCATCAAGAAGACAAAGAAAAACGTTTTCTTATACATACACAGTATAAGTCCTGGGACTGGCACAGCAAAGACAAAATAGTGAAGTGGAAAGAATAACAGGAGACATAAATGATAGGTTCTAAAACACTGAAGCAAGGACACAGGATGACCCATTGCAACAAGGATACCCAGAGGACAGAATATTGGAAATGAACCTTACAACTTTGGACCGGGGAATTGGGGGGGAGGGTGGAGGGAAGGGATAGTGGAACAACAAAAAGGAAGGAAGGGAAAAGATAACAATGATCGACAAGTAATATACTCTTTGCCTTATTCATGTAACTGTAACCCCTCTGTACAGCATCTTAACAATACAATAAAGTTAAAAAATAAATGATAGGTTCTACTACTTTCCTTTGTTTTCTCAATCTAATCACTCAACAGTTCAGGGCCTTGTTTTATTCATTTGTAAACTTTACTAAATGAATACCCAAAGTAATTTATTATATTGTATAACTTTTGTGCAAGTTTTTTTCCCTGAAGTTATCAAGTCAAAAATCTACACTGAGTCATAAACTATCTAGGCCCCGTACCATTTTGTAAATAAAAATTTTTGGAATGTAGCCACATTAGTTTGCATATTGACTATGACTGGTTTTATAGTGTAATGCAAGATCTGTGTGGTCATAATTGAAACACCGTAGCCAAAAACATCTAAAATAATTTTTATCTGATCCTCTACATTTTGGTGACCACTAGGTGAGTTAAATAAGAGTTTACATTATTTGGGATATATCACTGGAGCAATTTCACTTACTATTCATAAGATAGCTTACGAGTAAGAATTTCTCAGTATAAGGATTTCAGTCTGCTTTGTTC
Organism: Dipodomys merriami; assembly: GCF_024711535.1. Taxonomy (NCBI): domain Eukaryota; kingdom Metazoa; phylum Chordata; class Mammalia; order Rodentia; family Heteromyidae; genus Dipodomys; species Dipodomys merriami. The sequence goes on along the minus strand of NW_027205182.1, from coordinate 178,271 downwards.
ATTTCAGTATCCAAAGAATTACATGGTTTCTAGTAGATTTTGAATGAATATTATTAAATAAATGAATGTATGTCAGTAAAGCAATTAATGAGTCACCTCTGGAAATCTGTAACATTTACTCATCAATATCATTTTTGCTATGAAACTGTTTTTATCTGTGGAATTCAAAATGCACCCAAATGTAAAGAAATTTATACTAAATATGTATCAACAGCATCATATATCATGACCAATACTATACAGATCCAAATTCATAAAAGGCCTGAATTCCAGGTAAACTTCAGGTTAAATAATAACATCAACATTGGATCCCATCCAGAAAGCCAGTAAGAGTTAACTAAAGAGAAATCTCAAACTTCTGGAAAAGAGTCATCTCAAAGATAATAAAGTCAAAATGAAAGAGATTTATCAGTCCCATATTATTACCATAGTATGAATAAATCTATCATTTCAGATTCCTAAGAGCAAAATTTGGTCATCTTTTATTTTCTGAACAAAGATCACCAGCAATGTACCCCAAAACAAAGGTTAAGCTTAAGTAGCTGACATTTTGTCATTGTTGCTATTTTTATATTGACATATTCAGTAGCTTTTTCCATAAGACAAATGTGTTTCTCTCTTTTTTTAACCTAAGAAGCAAAAATACATTCATCATGATGAATACTTGTAGATTTTATTGTGTTTATTTATCCTTGTGTGGGCAAAGATGGTTGCAGTATTAGCAGTCTCTGGAATCACAGACGTGGCTCAAATTGCAGGTATACAAACCTAACATCTCTGATATTCTAAGTTGTTTCACTATGTCTCCATTTCTTGTAATCAAAATGTAGATAATAAAATCTACTTTCTATTTCTTTAAAGGCAGTAATTTATCATGTTGAAAGAGACTACATCTGAACTTAGTTTGCACTCAAAATCACAGTGCTTATTATATCTACTGTAATTATTGTTCATTTAAATGATACAATAACTGCCATGTATTACACGATTCTATTGTGGTACTGACAGCGCGCATGTGAGAACATTAGCTGCAAAAAGAAAGAGCAATGCCAGGTGCCAGTGGCTTATACCTGGAATCCTAGCTACTCCGGAGGCTGAGGTCTAAAGAATGCAGTTTACAAAGCAACAAAGAAATAATCTTATGTGTTAGAAACAATTGCGTGAAAAAAAATTTTGAATACATATCTTAGGGTTCATTTCCCTAACATCAATTTATCTGACCTTTTCTGCTTGACTCAGACATATACTAGTTATTGCAAATAAGGAAGACCATGGGACTTATGTTTCTTTGGGCCTGGCTTACTTCACTTAATATAATTTTTTCCAAGTGGCTTTCACTGTATTTGATGTTGGTATAATTTGTGGAGGGGAAAGGCAAAAACAAATCGTTTAAATAGGGATACAGGTGGACCCATTGCAACAATGAGATGTACAAGTCGTTATGTCGAAAACGAACTTTACAACTTTGGTGGGGGGGAGGATTGAGTGGGGAGATGGGGGGAGGATGGGAAGGGATGGGAAGGGGAAACAAAGGAGGAGGCTACAATGCTTGATAAGAAATGTACTCATTATCTTGCCCATGTAATTGTAACCCCTCTGTACAGTATTTTCACAATTAAAAAAAAGTTACATCTTGTTAGAAGCAGCTAGGTGTATGTGATATAAATAAATAAATGTAGAAAAAAGAATACAGTTTAAATACAATCCGGGCAGGAAATTCTGTGAGTCTTATCTTCAATTAACAACCCTTCACCACAAAAAGACAGCCCAAAATGGAGCTTTGACCCAAATGATAGAACACTAACCTTGAGGGTAAACACTCAGGGACAGCTTCAAGTTCAAGCCATAGGATTGGCACACAAAAACAGGGAGACAAGGGAGAAAGGGAAATAAATGTCTTAAGGTATCATCTGATTTGAGTCGTATTTACTTCAGAGTTTAATTTTAATCTTAGGATCAGAAGTGTCCAAAACATTTTTTCTGGTTAGGAGTCTATTTTTTCTTGATTCATCGATTCACCAGGATTTTTCCATAATAATGATACTTTGAGATTTGCTGTTCTCATCTCCCAAGGAGGTCACATAGGGTCAACATTGCCTCAGGAACCTTCATTCCCAGCTGGGCAGAGCGTGGATGCTGCTGCAGTGTGCGGATGCTGCTGCAGTGTGCATATGAGAGCCCAGCAAAGATTCAGCCTTTGCTGAGATCATGCAAAGTGGAGAACGTGATCTTTCATTTTAAGGTGTACTATAGCTTGGTGCTGGCAGTTTACCCCTGTAATTCTAGCAACTCAGGAGTGAGATCTGAGGATCGAGATTTGAAGCCAGCCCAGGCCAGAAAGTTCATGAGACTCTTATCTCCAAACATCTATTAAAACATCTGGAAGAATAGTTGTGGCTCAAGTGGCAGAGGGTTAGTTTTGACTAAAAAAGTAAGACAGTGCCAGGCCCTTAGTTCAAGCCTCAGGACCAGCACAAAAACAAAAAAAGCAGACTGCAGAGTACAGTATTTATACTATATGGAAGGTAATTCTCATCTACAAAAATAAACAATACCACCTTGTCATTATAAAATATTTTATTTAAAAAGTGTAATTCCAAAATTATCTGAGTCCCTGTTATGGGTATAACATGATACTAAGTGCAGCAGAAGATATAAATATGAAGAATATAAACTTCTAGGAGCCTGGCATTTATCCCTATTTCCACTCCTTGTTTAATATTGGATGCAGCCTCACAGCCACATATTACACAGAATTTGCATGTAGTTTAATGTTTATGTGGAATTTTGTTTGTTGTTGTTGGGTTTGTTATTGTGACTATTAATTTGGGTCAAGATCTTGCTATACTTTCCAGTGTAGCCTTGAACTTCTGGAATGAAGTGACCTTCTCTCCTCATTCTCTCAAGTAGATGAGATTACAGTTGTGAAGCTCCATGCCTAACCATTGCTGTGCTTTAAATGTCTTTTATGCAACCTCAAAATTATTTCAAAGATATTTGGTGATGCCAGACTGAGTTTCTTAGCCTGAGACATAGTGTTAAAAAGTCCTCCCCCAGAGTATAACCCCTGTTCTCACTCTATTTGATGTCGGTGCCCTGCATCTTATATATACACTTTTCTAATTTGGGGAGAGGAAGGGGGGAAAAAATAAGACACTACATTGAAAAACGAACTTTACAATTTAGGAGGGAGTGTGGAGAGGGGAAGTGTAGTTGTGGAGGTGGGAGGGAAGGGATGGTAGGGGAAAAACAAAGGAGGAGGCAACAATGCTTGATAGAAAATGTACTCATTACCTTGCTCATGTAACTGTAACCCCTCTATACAGTATTTTTACAATAAAAATATATTTTAAAAAGTTTAAATTCTGCCTGGGACCAATGGCATATACCAGTAATCCTACCTACTCAAGAGACTGAGACCTGGAGAATTATGGTTAAAATCTTCCCTCAGCAGAAAAGTCCATATGATTCCATCTCCAAATAACCAACTGCATGCTGGACTAAAGACCTCAAGTGGTAGCACACGAACTGGAAGAAATCTGAGAGAGAAGATAAGGTCCTAAATTCAAGCGCTAAACCTAACACACACACACACACACACACACACACACACACACACACACACACACACACACACACACACACACACACCCCACACACACACACATACACACATTAAATTCTTTTTTTAAATTTTATTTTATTTGTGAACATACTGTACAGAGGGGTTACAATTACATGGGCAAGATAATGCATACATTTCTTCCCAAGCATTGCAGCCTCCTCCTTTGTTTACCCTTCACCTCCCTTCCCACAAATCCTCAAAGAAACAACTGCCCAATAAATAAGTGGGCTAAAGACTTAAAGAGAAACTTCTCTGAAGAAGAAAGAAGGATGGCCAATAGACACCTGAAGAAATGCTCAACATCCCTAGCCATAAAAGAAATGCAAATCAAAGCAACATTTAGATACCACCTCACTCCAGTTAGAATGGCAAAAAACAAGAACTCTAACAACAACAGATGCTGGAGGGGATGTGGACAGAAGGGAACCTTACTTCATTGTTGGTGGGAATGTAAACTTGTTCAACCACTTTGGAAAGCAGTATGGAGGTTCCTCAAAAGACTTCACATAGAACTCCCCTATGACCCAGCAATCCCACTTTTGGGCATTTACCCAAATGTTTACAAACAAGACCACACTAAAGCTACCAGCACAACTATGTTTATTGCAGCATTATTTACCATAGCTAAGATATGGAACCAACCCAGATACCCTTCAGTAGATGAATGGATCAAGAAAATGTGGTATATATACATAATGGAATTCTATGCCTCCATCAGAAAGAATGACATTGCCCCATTTGTTAGGAAATGGAAAAACTTGGAAAAAATTATATTAAGTGAAGTAAGCCAGGCACAAAGAAAACATAGGTCCCATGGTTTCCCTTATTTGCAATATCTAGTATATGTATGAGTCAAGCGGAAAAAGTCAGATAATGTGATGTTAGGAAAATGAATCCTTAGATAGGTATTTTAATGTTTTTTTTTTCATGCATGTGTTTCTAACACATTAAATTCTTGTAGGAAATCAAAATTAATCTCCTTGCTTTTCCTTAAGCCTAAATTAAGGAAATTTCTGATCTATTCTTCATTACCAGTGTTGTTACTGTAAGTTATAGTAAAAAAGCAACTCAGTAAAATTATATGGATCCAAAAACTCCTTATATTCCACTATTAGCATTATAAAGTATAATATTTTAATTGTTGAAAATTAAAGAATATTATTTAAGAATAATATTAAACAATTGTGGAATTTTAGAAAACAGAGGATGCAGTTTAAATCTTTAAAGGACCTAAAATTTATCTTGAATTCTGGAAACTACAGAACTCTTTCTTCTCCCACCTCCATATGCCCACCCATGAATTCCAAACCTGAGAGAAATATGAATGATGATTATAATACTTGAATAATAACACTTGAACCAAATAACTTCTAATAAATTCGTTTGTGTGGGCCTGGCTCAGAGGACACATCATCTCTAGAAAATATAGCCAGACAGACGGACAGACAGACAGACGGACAGACAGACAGACGACAGACAGATAGTAGTTCCCTAGTGAGCTTATACTGCCAGCTTACCAGTCAAGCACACAAAGGTACTAATTCACCACCAGCACCCACAGATGAATGTAATGACTACCTTTTACACATAGATCTATGTGAGCGCCTTGTAGAACTGGTACAGCTGTAGTCAGCTGCTGGCCAAGCATTCCAGAATTGGAGCTCTGATAGCCCCATAATCTTTTTGATTGCACAGTCACCCCTAATGTGTTACTAACTTAATATAGTGTGTTAAGGAATTGGCTCCTGTAATTAAAAAGGGTGATAAATCTGACATGTGTAATATGCTAAATCTTAGGGGAAAAAATGACATTTCTGATGATGGCAGAAGTCAAATATAGGCTGGACTTCCCTCCAACTCCTTCCCCTCCCCGCAAGTTGTAAAGTTCATTTCTAACATATGTTCTTTTGAGTATCGCTGTTGCATTGGTTCACCCTTTGTCCTTTGTCTCACCATTTTGTTGTTCCTCTTTCCTTCCCCAAATCAGATAAACATACATACAAGACAGCATATCAAAATCAAATACAGTGATGACAGGGGATAAACCAAAGTAAAAACAAACAAACAAAAGAAAAAATAACTTCACCCTCAGTTGTAATAATTAGTATATATTTAGCATAGACCTAGCAGAGGCTCACAGTAGCTCAATAGCTATGTATATATGACCATATAAGATGATGCTAATCAAAATGAGCTTCAGGATATGGAAGCAAGAGGTTTCTCTTTGTTGTTGTTGTCTTTAACCTATCCTATTCTTTACTTAAAACTTTCAGCTTACTAGCTGAGGCCCATCTGTGTTGAAGAAGGTAATTTCAGCTCAAATCTTCGGGGCTCAATGTCAAGCTTAACTAAACAATACTTTCACAGCAACATCTAAACTTGTATTTAGGCAAGTATCTGAGTAAATGTGGCCTGGCCAAATTGATACACAAAAATTAACTGTGACACCTTTCGATGTATTAGCCTCACTCACTAAACTAAAGATTTCAAAACATATTGAAGTTTGGGTTTTTTGTTTTTATTATTTATTTTTTTGTTTGTTTGTTTGTTTGTTTGCTGGTCCTGTAATTTGAATTCAAGGTCTGTGCACGGTCCCTGACCTTTTTTTCTCAAGGCTAGTGTTCTTACCAGTTGAGCCACAATGCCACTTTTGACTTCCTTTTTGGTGATCAATTGAAAATAGAGTATCATGGCTTTGAACCATGATCTTAGATCTCTGTCTTCTGGATAGCTATGATTATAGACATGAACCACTTGCACCTAGTAAGTTTTTATTTGATTTATTATTTTAGCTTTTTGAGATAATGTTTCAATATGTAAACCAAGATGGCCTCAAACTTATGGTCCTCTCATCTCCACTCTCAAGTACCAGAATTACAAGAATGTAGCATTATGCTTGGCTATATTAAAACTTTTCTAAACTGAAGATGCGTAAAAAATGCATTCACTGCTACACAGCGAATAAAAATTAGTCTTATATGGCATTCTCTCTAATAGAAACCTTAAATAATAATAAAAGAAAAATATTGAAAGGAAACATGTACTAATATCTCTGGAAGAGGCAACAAAGAGAACTACATTCAGAGCATTCCGCAATGAGTTTGCTTGTTTGCTTGTTTGCTTGTTTGTTTGTTAGGGGCAATAGCAGGGTGAGAACTCAGATTTTTACACTATCATTTGAGCCAAACCCCAGCTGTGTTTGCTCTAGTTATTTTTGCCCAGGCTTGTCTGGGCCACAATCTTCCTATTTATACTACTATTTGGATAACTGATAAGTCTGGAGTGACATGATCTCTGGTTCATAATAACAAAGAAAAGTGTAAGTTGCACCCTCATCTATGAACTTAGCATATGTCAGCTATGATGATTTTTCTCAGTCTCTATCAAATTCCTATCATCATGGGCTCATGATCATTTCCCCACCACCATCAAAAAGTAGGAAGTAGAGCTGTGCGAGAAAAGATACAAGAAAAGAAGAGGCGATGGCAGCAAGGAGTGCAGCAGGAAACCAGAGGGAACAATGTGGCATTCAGAAACAGTCTGCCGTAACAAGTAAGTGCTCAATAAACATTAGCTTTTGTTTATATTCTAATAGCACTTTTAGAACTTTGATTCATAGACACAGTGTATTTCAAAAACAATCACACTAATTCATTTAGATGACATACAATCAAATTCTGATACCTCATAAACTAGTACTCAAATACTCCCAATATTTGACTTTGGAAAGCCAATAATAACATTAATATTCAAACAAATAATAAAAAGCCACATACAAATCAGCCCACAAATAGCCAAGGATATCTTTAAGGGTTTAAACACTCACACATAAACCCACTTAATGTATAAATTTATATTTAAGTATGCAAATATGTCTGCACATTTATTTATATGTATGCACACTCAGAGACGCATCAAAAGGTCATCCTCAAATCTATAATATAAATCTTAGTAAAATATAGTAACAAAACTACAAACTTGATAACTATGACTTGTAATACACCAAAAAACATGCTCTTTAGCTGCATTCTATATATATATATATAACAAATATTTTTTATTATTTTTAATGAAAATAAAATATAATTCTGGGATTGTTTAGATGCTGTTTTGTCTAAAGACAAAGAAGTCAACAAGATAAAGCAAAAGAACTCGAAGAGATAAGTGAAGGCCCTTTTTCTACATGCCCTATTTAGATATATCTTTCATTACTAAAGGATATTATCTTTAGCAAAAAGCTTTCAAAAATGTTTTTAATGGTACAATAATTTTACATTTAAAAATTCTAATTAAAATGCGTCCATTCTCTTTATTTCCAAGAGAGAAGTCATTAGTCTAAAAATGCTTCCTCATTTTTTAAATAAAAACCTAAGATGGACACATAGTCAATACCAATCAAAGCATAATTCCTTGCAAAACATTTTAAATTCTTTCATTCTCCTTTCATTACCTCTTATCCTCGCAGTTATTCCCAGTAGCATCAGGAACTCAAAAATTGCACAGAGTAGATATTTTGCCCAAACTTGTCAAAAATAAGCAACAGAAACAGTTATATATAAATAAAGCCATTACTGGATCCACAGGAGCCAAAGAAACTGCAAGGCTGTTAATTAATTTTACATTCCTAACATTTCAGTCATCATTTCCTTGGAAGTTGGACTTCTACATGAAGAAAAGAAATAGTGCCACATGTAGCTGTTAGGTACAAAAATACTCTTCATATACAAATACGAAACTTTTCTTGAATAACATTTATATTTTCCATTAGCATCTGGCTCCTTTTTCAATAAGGTCCAATATTTGTGATAGCCTTTCTTTCAGAAATGTGAGGGCTTCCTTGCTGTGAGCATCTCAAATGCTCAGAAAAACCAACTGTGATTCAAATGATTTATAAGGTCATCACCCAAGAAAAGCTATGTATACTGAATTCCCAACCAGCCAAACAGAAAGGAAATATAAAGAGAGATATATGCATGTGTTTTTGTGTTTGAAAAGTAGAGTCTAGAAGGAATACTAAGACAAACTTGTAATAAATAACAAGTGAAATGTACAACATTAAAAAATAGTTTCTATATATTTTTCTAAACTTGTGTAGCAGGCCACATAGTACCCTGTACATAGTGGGTGCTTGAAAATAATTTGTTCAAATGAGTTTCCTGGCTTAAACTTGGATCTGCATGCATAGTTAATATAGACTAGCCATAACTAAGAACTTGATCTACTTTATTCTTAGTAATACTGCTAACATCTGAGTAGTGCTTTTGGGCAGTCAGACAGTGGACTGGGTGCTTCACATGGTTAATCTGTGAAACCCTCAAGACATCCTAGGTGGTAAACATTGTTACCTAATTTAGGATCAGATGATGGAAGCATGTGGAACTCTCGTTGCTGTGTCTGCTCCTTGGAATGAATTTTCCCAGCTCTTCACATGGCTGCTACATCAGGCTTCAATGTCACCTCCTCCCACATATCTCCACTGAGGCCACACTGCCTCACTATTTATTCCCTATCCCATTTCCCTTGCCAAATAGGGTGCGTTTTTATCTATGCCTACTTACTTTCCTTCCTACCTACTTCCTTCTTCCTTTTCTTCTTCCTTCCCTCCCTCCTTCCTTCCTTCCTTCCTTGCCTGCTCACTTTCTTCATTTATGATCTGTATCTTTCTTAGGTGAATAAGGGGTGGAAAAGAGGTTCCAAAACTTGCTTACTAGACCTTTGCTCTCAGCCATCAAATCCTCATCAATGCTACCCATTAATTTGTTCACTATTTCCTTTGGAAATGAATGCCATTGTGTTCCAATTGTTATTAATGACTACAGTGACAAAAGAACCTGGACATACAGTGTCATAGGGATGAAACACAAGTGGGAAGTGATAAGAGTATTCTCTAGTTTAGAAGATTTCCTGCTCAAGAGGCAGAAGACCAAAGACAGTGACAGGAGGTGGAAAAAAGAGGCTTCCCAGAAGAAATGGGATCCAAACAAATGCACAAAGGAAATGTTAAAGGAAAAGTTAAAATCAAATGTTTGAAGGGATAGGGAAATGCTGCCAGAAAGAATATTGGAGGCCTGTTGCTGGTGGCTCACATTTTTAATACTAGCTACTCAGGGGACTGAGATCTGAGGATCACAGTTCAAAGCCACCTCAGGCAAGAAATCCCATGAAACTTTTATCTCCAATTCAGCTCCAAAAAAAGCCAGAAGTGGAGCTGTGGATCAAGTGGTAGAGCACTAGCTTTGAGGAAAAAAATAGCTCAGGGATAACATCCAGGCTCTGAATTCAAGCCCCAGAACCAGATGAGAAAAAAAATATTGTCTGGGTTTTTTTAACTGTATTTTCTTTTTTGGTACTGGGGATTGAACCCAGGATGTTGCATTTGCTAGGCAAGTGCTTTGCCACTGAGCTACATCCCTACCCAAAAAAGAATATTGGAGAATTTGTCTGAAAAGAATGTTACAATCCAGCATTGAGGGTTGCCAAAAAGAGGCATAAAGAGATGATAGTGTTAAGACGAGGTCAGGAAGAGTGTTGCAGGAGAATAAAGTGCCTAGAAATTTCTTTGATAGAATCTGGACACTATTGAAAACGAGTAAAATAGTTGTGGACATTACATTGTATTCTAGAAGCCTCTCTATTTAACATAGAGTGGTTTTGATGTGAGAGAGGCTGGAGGGGCATGATCATTACCTACATTGAAAGAGTAGTCACCTATATATGGGAAATAGCAGGAGGGAAGGACACAGTAAGCATATTTAATAGTGACTGTAGAGATATTAAGGGGAAAAATAACAAGGGTGAGTTTGTTTATATGTAAGAGGAATGAGGACCAATTAGAGAAAAGATAACTTCCAGGTTTCTAGCTTGAACAATCAGATGCCAGCACCGAGACAGGAAAGCACTACACTCTCACGAACAATGCAAAGGGCAGTTTGTGGATGGTACTGTAGAAGACAATGACAGCAGAGGAGTAACTAGAATGTGAGACTCTGTTTGAGATGAACAGACCTGTGAGGAAATCTGACAGAGACCAAATCTGACAGAGTTCAAGGATGAGCTCTGAGTTCCAGCTGCAGGAGTTGTTTGCACTGGCATATAGATGCTATTGATGCCACAAAAGCAGCAAGACAGACCAAGAAATCACCAAGAAGGAAGTCTGAGAAATATTCTAGGACAGTACATAGGGAAAATGAAGACTTTTGCAAAGATGGTGCAGAGAACACGAAAGAGATATAAGAACTTGCCGAGGAGAGTCTAGGAAGTCTAAATAGTTGAACAGGACAACCAAACTGAATACTGACAGAAATAACAAAGACCCAGAAATACATCATACTCTTTGACTGGAAAGATCCTTCCTGAACAGGGCCAGGATGGTGAGAGCATATGACATGAGTCTGTGAATCTACTGCTGGAGACTTCAACTCAAGGTTGAAGATGTAGTTCAGTGTTACAGCAAGGCTCTGGGTTCCATCACTTTCCCTCAAAGACTTTCATGAATGTCACATGGGAATTGGAGAATAGCAAGGTTACAGCCAGATGCATGAGTCTCACAGAGCAGGAGTTTTCACTTCAGTGGAGGACTAGTGGTGTATATACAAATGTGCCATGAAGATCAGATAACTTCCCTCCTAGCGAGGAAGAGTCAGTTGAGTTGGCTTTGAAAATGTGTTTCTCATACATGGATTTTCACCAGGCCCTGTTTCATATCAAGGCATAATTTATTCAATTTAAGAATTCAAGGATAAATGGGAACTTATGTAATATCTCAAAAAAAATTCTCTCTCTTATATTAAGAAAGTGCTTAAAATATTTCATAGAACTCCCCAGGCCACATCTCCAGGTTCCAAATAAGAACAACCATGATTGGATGTCCTCAGCATCAATCATTTAGATTTCAAATATACTGCATTAGCTCCAAACTTAGAGAAGGATCTGGATAGCAAACAAATCCCTCTTTTAACTGGTTTCTATTAGATTTTGGATATAGTCTCACTATATTTTAAAATGCTCAATTCACTAGTTACATCCTGGTAAATAAAAGAACACCCACTCCTTCAAGTTTTAGAAGCTCTTTCAAAATATTCTGATATTCAAGATAGAATTCATAACAAAGGGAATGCATATTAGAATTAGTGAAAATGCAACTCCCCTTCATCCTTTCCTGGACTAGTGACAAATTTTTTTCAATCAGAATTTTTTAAGTAAAATTTTGTTTTAGTTTTGCATGTTTCATATTATTAACTATTGTTTTTATGTTTTATGTTTTTATATTTTAATTATGTTGCTTTCAACTTATTAATTTTTATAAATTTGTTTTATTGTTTTTATAAAGGTGATATACAGAGGTGTTATAGTTTCATAAGTCAGGTAAGGAGTACATTTCTTTTGAAGAATGTCACCCCTTTCTGCTCTCTCTCAAGCATTCCCACCCATTCCCACCCACAAGTGGTATGGTTCATTTTCAACGTAGTGTGTAGCGAGTACCACTGCTGCATTTGTTCACCCTTTGCCTATTTCTGTGCCTTCTCTTCTTATTCCCCCAAAGGCAGATAAACAAACAAGACAAAAAAGAAAACAAAAACAAACCTCTCCATTTTCAAATTATGTTTTGTTTAGCACATACTCTTAGATTGCTACAAACAGAATTTTTAAGCTAAATTAAATCCCTTGTATTTGTAAAAGATAAAGAATCCCAAGGTCTGCTTGGTTGGTTTTACACACCTGTAATTCCAACTAGGGAAAATGAAGTAAGAGTACTGTGAGTTCAAAGACAGCCTGGACAATATAGGGATACATAGCAACACCCTGTCTCAAAAAAAAAAAAGAAAAGAAAAAGAAAAAGGAAAAGGAATTCCAAGGTTACAGGTGTTTCCTGAGAATTATGGAAAAATCAATTCAAATATATTAAAACAAAGTTTATAATTACAACCCACTTCATATAAATGAGCTAGCTCTCCTCACCATATCACCAGACAAAGATATTAAAGAATGCATTTCGCATCTCATCAAACTTGTCAGTTTCCAGAGAAGGAGACCCCCCCCCAGCTCCACACAGAAGAATTTAGTTGGTTCTAGATGATTCTGGTGTCCTGCATCTCATATATACATTTTTCTAATTTGGGGATGGGAAGGAAAGTAACAAAATGCTGAAATAAGAATACGGGTTGACCCATTGTAATAATGAGATGTACAAGACACTATGTTGAAAATGAACTTTACAACTTTGTGGGGGGGGGGAGTTGGGAAGGTGGGGAGGAAAGGGATGGTAGGGGAAAAATAAAGGAGGGTGAAACAACTGTCGATAGGAAATGGACTCATTACCTTGTTCATGGAACTGTAACCCCCCCCCATGTACAGTATCTTTACAATGAAATATATACATATATATTAAGAACAACAAAAAGAGATGATTTTCATACCTCTCCAAAATACTTTGCTGGCAAGCAATAAAATATGTGAAAATCAGGTGACTCTAAGATTTAATTTTAAGCAATGCTTTGATTTAACACAGGCAGTCAGAATAGACAGAATTCCAAGAAGTGAATAGACGATGTTTCTGTTGTCCTTCAGTTTACCTCCACCACAGCTTATTCCTCACAAGCAAACTCCCGCTTTATGCAGTGATGGCTCCAATTCCAGGTGGTACTGTTGGTCCTCGTCCTTCAGTTTCATATTAGAGGATGTTCCCAGAGTCCAGCCAATGAGGGATTTGCAAAAGATTCCTTGAGGAAGTTGGAGACTGTGTTTTCCTATTGAAAAGGGCCAGGTATGATGACATGTTCTTCCTCTTTTGACCCTTAAGGTGAAGGTGAAATCTGGTATGTCTTTTCCTGAAGATTCAGCAAGCAAGTTGTTGCTTTTTTGATTGGGGGATTTTTTTTTTTTTTTTATCGGTCATGGGGCTTGAACTCTGGGCCTGAGCGCTGTACCTCAGCTCTTTAGTTCAAGGCTAGTGCTCTACCACTTGAGCTACAGCGCCACTTCCGGTTTTCTGGTGGTTTATTGGAGAATCTCACAGCATTTCCTACCTGGGCTGGCTTTGAACCACAATCCTTAGATCTCAGCCTTCTGAGTAGCTAGGATTATAGGCGTGAGCCACCTGCGCCCAGCCATTTTTATTTTTGGTACTGGTCCTGGGGCTTAAACTCAAGGCCTTGGTGCTGTTCCTGCACACTTTCCTACCCAAAGCTACCACTAGAGTCATTTTCATTGAGGATCAAAGTCTCACAAGCTTTCCTGCTGGCTGGCTTCTAACTGTGATCCTTAGATCTCAGCCTCCTGAGTAGTCAGGATTATAGGCATGAGCCACCCGTTCCTGGAAGCAAGTAGTTTTAATAAATGGATAAATACAGTATGGTAGTAGAGCCAAAGAAAGTAGTCCAATCTCTGATGATAATTTGAACAACTGAGCTAAAGTCAGGAAACTCCTACCTCTGGAGAAGAGCCAATGCCTAGCAGCAAGGAGGTAGACCTACACATAGAACAAAATTGTTCTGGAGTTCAGAGTAGCTGAAAATGAAAACAAGCTATCTGTTAATTATACCAATAATATTTTCACAGATTTTTTGAAGTTTTCCACAATTAAAAGCTTAGAAAATCTGGGTACCAGTGCCTCATGCCTGTAACACTACCTATTCAAGAGGCTAAGATCTTAGGATCACAATTTGAAGTCAGACAGGGTAGAAAAGAAATTACAAAACAGACAAAAGTGGAGCTGTGGTTCAAGTGGTAGAATGCTATTCTTGAGCAAAAGAAGCTCATGAACAGCACCCAACCCTGCGTTCAAGCCCCAGGGCCAGCAAACACACACACACACACACACACACACTAAAGAAAATATATGAATATTATTTTGGAATAATCACAGGCCAAATAAAATTGAAAATTAAACTATAAAAGGTTATTTTGACATACATATCATTATTTTTCCCCAAAGGCGATGTTAAAACTTAGACAAACAAAACTGAATAGATAATTCTGTTTTTCAAAATTGAAATGAATGTATAATTTTTAAAATTTTCAATAAATGTATAAGTATATATAATATTTATCATCCTTCTTTTGAATTATTTGAAATATTCAGTTCACATAAGTGGAATATTAGGAAGAGACAATCAAAAGAATTTAGAGTGGTACTGAGATCTGAATATATTGACTCTTTACTGAAAAGAATTAAATTAGGTGAAAGAAACATTAAAATAATTTTCTTGCCAGGTCATTACTAGAAGAAAGAGATATAGGACTAATCAGAGATAATGGCAAGGAACCAAGGAACTCTGAAGGCTAGGTGTTAAAGGAGGTCTGGGATAAGGCTGAAATAACTTTGGTAATTTATGTAGATGATCCAATAAAGCTAAGAATAGGAAATGTGTGTGCATCAGAGCCAGGTTAATGAGAAGGAAGGAAAATGACTTCAGAAGAGCGCCTGAGTTCAATAGTGGCAGGAAAAGCAGAGCAAGTAGAAATGTAGACATTTTATGAGAAGAAAATTCTGAAGGGGGAGGAAAAAAATCAAATGTTAAGAGTATTGGAAATTTTGAAAGATGAGGAGAAGAAAAATGCCAGGCTGTCCTGCAAATACAAAAGGATTGACGGATGACTTGTGGGCCGCCAGTTCCTATTTTTGAACTCTTTATGCAAAGGGTGGAAAAAGGGGCCAAAATGCCACTGTATGAGAGACTGAACAACCTCCCTGGAGTCTAGACACATTTCAAAAAACCCCAGTGCCTCTATGGCAGTACATGGTCCACCAATGAAGGATAATAATTCTATAAAATATAATTCAATTGCCTGTGAACCTCCAAATTGCATGTTGCAGCTATTAGAAATATTGATTCAATTGTCAGAGTCACTATGCAATTTTTCTTTTGTGCAGAAGCCTGTATGGTAAGAAGCCTAAAGGGGAACAAAAATGGATAATGCATGCTATTTCTCTTGTTTGTGTCATGAATATAGGAGAAACTCACCCTGTTCCTCTCCTACACACAGAGAGAGGACAAGGACACACAACACACATTCAGCCCAATCCGTATCACACTATTTCTAAATATTGTGGCTATACAGTTCGGTGGCAAAGGGCATAACTATTTTTTTAATTCAGGTAAACCCAAATCCTATCCTAACTTTGCCACCATTAAAAATGTTTTATTATAATCATAATCTTTAACTTTTTGTGCATTACACAGGATAAGTATAAGGGTTAAACAAGATAACAAATGCAAAGTACCTAGCCTGAATTCTGGCATAAGCCAATTAAAAGTGGCAATTATTCTTAGGCTTCTGTAAGAGAGAATAAGCATTTCATGAGACTCCGAAATTTAATAAAGGGTAACCAAGCAAACCTCAGCAAAAACAGCTACTGAAGCCCTGGGTGGAGGCCTACATTTAAATGATCTAGTTTGGTGAGCTTGGGGAGATAACACTAGAAAGAGTATTAACTCGAAAGACATACAGCCACTCCTGGGCTTCTACCCAGAACATCACAAGCCAGGATTCCATAAAGACACTTGCACATCCATGCTCATTGCTGTACTGTTCACAATAGCCAAGTAATGAAAATAGCACAGATGCCCTACAATTGATAAGTGGATCCAAAAGAATGTGGTACTTATACACAATGGAATTTTACATGGCCTTTAGAAAGAATAATAATATGGCATTTGCAGGGAAATTGACTGACATAGAACTCATCATGTTAAGTGAGGTAAGCCAAGTTCAGAGACGCAAATGGTACATGTTTTCTCTCATATACAGAAACTAGATCCAAAATACACTGGGCCATGATAAATTACACAGGTCTGTAGGCATTCACACAGAATGAGACCAAAGAAGGATAAATACACAAAGGCACAATGCTTACGTGTACCTGATCATATAAAATAATATTAATGGAAATGAACTCCCAGAAATGGAAACAAACAGGGGCTGGGAAGGTGGCTCAGTGGTAGAGCGCTTGCCTTGCATGCATGAGGCCCTGGGTTCTATTCCTCAGCACCACATGTGCAAAAAGAAAAAAGCCAAAGTGGCGCTGTGGCTCAAGTGGTAGAGTGCTAGCCTTGAGCTGAAGAGCTGAGGGACAGTTCCCAGGCCCAGAGTTCAGGCCATGACTGGATCCAAAAAAATGGAAATAAACAAAAAAGAGACATAGCAATTTGCCTAAATGCTATGATCAAGACAATATCCAAACACCTTCAATCTGTCTTCTCACCCGAAATTTCTTTGGAGAATGTACATGATAAGAAATCATAAATTTTTCTAAAATATGCTTTATCATATAATTTAAATATTAATTTTAATTGGTAACAGCACATTATGAGTCAAAGTGTATGCTGGTCCTGGGGCTTGAACTTTTGCTCAAGGCTAGCACTCTACCACTTCAGCCACAGCACCATTTCCAGCATTTTCTGAGTAGTTTATTGGAGATAAGAGTCTCACAGACTTTCTGCCCACACTAGCAGTGTGAGCCACTTACAATTGTAGGATTGCAAATGTGAGCTCCTATGGAGGTTTTGTCATTACAGGGCTTATGATTGAGTCCATGAATTAATTCATTAGTGAAGTAGCAACAATATTGTTAAAAGCTTGAACCATGTGAACTTACACTTTCACTAAAATTTCATAGGAGCTGACTAAAATTAATAAACTCTCTGTTATAGTTCAGCATGATTGTGATAATTGTGCTAACTATTCTGAAATACATAACAAATATACCAAGACTCAATATATATTTTTAAAATGCATTTTAAAAATTGTTGTAAAGGTGATGTACAGGGGTTACGGTTACATAATTAAGGTAATGAGTACATTTTTTTGTGAACAGTGTTACTCCCTCCCTCATTTTCTCCCTGACTCCCCTCCCCATTCCCAAAGTTGTAAAGTTCATTTCCAACATAGTGTTTTGTGAGTATCACTGTTTAATTGGTCCACCCTTTGTCCCACCTTTTCTGTAATTTCCCTTCCCTTCCTAAAATCAGATAAACTTATATACAAGACAAAGTGTACAGAAATCAACAATAGTGACAGGGAATAAAGCAAAGGGAGAAAAGGAAGGAAGGAAGGAAGGAAGGAAGGAAGGAAGGAAGGAAGGAAGGAAGGAAGGAAGGAAGGAAGGAAGGAAGGAAGGAAGGCTGAAAAAGTACACTAAAAAAATTCTCTTGTATCCTAGATACTCAGGAGGCTGAGATCTGAAGTTCACCTTTCAAAACCAGGCCTTACAGGAAAATCCGTGAGACTCTTATCTCCAATAATCCACCAGAAAACCGGAAGTGACACTGTGGCTCAAGTGATAGAGCTCTCACCTTGAGCTGAAGAGCTGAGGGACAACATCCAGGCCCAGAGTTCAAGCTCCATGACTGACCAAAAAATAAAAATCTCTTGTTTCCATTTCTTGAAGTTCATTTTGGCAAGTATCACTTTATATGTTTATGTGCACATAGCTATTGAGCTATTGTGATCCTCTGCTAAGAATACCCTAGACATATTCTAGTTATTACAAATAAGGGGCACATTATGTTCCAATGTTTCTTCACTTAATATAATTTTTTTCCAAGTCTTTCCATTTACTTACAAATGGGGTGATATCATCTTTTACATCAACAGGCCTGAGGACCAACAGAATAGAATTAAAGACCCAGAAATGAACCCATAGATCTATGACCACCTAATATTTGAAAAGAGCCAAAAACACAGGATGGAAGAAAGTCTCTTCAACAAATGGTGCTGGCAGAATTGGCTATACACATAGAAAACTGAAGTTACATCCTTATATATCACCTTGCACCAGACTCATTTCCAAATGGAACAAACACCTCAATGTAAGATTAGGTGTCCTGAAAATATTACAGGAATCAATAGAGGAAACACTAAGGCTATTTGGCACAGATCAAAACTTCCTAAGTGAAGATCCAGAAACACAACAAATCAAAGAAAAGCTGGATAAATAGGACTGCATTAAACTGCAGAGTTTACTGTGTCAAATGTGATGAGTTCAAAATGTTCTTCAAGACCATTTTTATATACATTTTTATTTTAAAAATACTGTACAGAGGGGTTACAGTTACATAAGTAAGGTAATGAGTACATTTCCTATTGAGCATTGATGCCCCCTCCTTTGTTTTTCCCCTACCATCCCTTCCTTTCTCACCTCCCCAACTACTCCCCACCCCCCATCGAAGTTGTAAAGTTTGTTTTCAACATAGAGTCTTGTACATTTCATTGTTAAAATGGGTCAATGTTGACTTCTCTAGGATATTTTTCCTAACTTGAACTTGGAGAAAAGAGCATGATAGACTTGGACAGGGATAATAAAAAAATATTCTTATAAATAAGATGCTACCTCCCTCAAAATCACTAAAAGAAAGTAAAGAGAAGAGTCATTGCATGAGAAAATTGTGAAATTTAATTAAATACACTAAACTTTACAGGTACCCTCAGTGGAAAGCAAATGCATTCTTTAGAACACACCCAGGGTTATCAGTCTCTGGAGTTGATGCCTTTCATTGTTTTTTGTCTATTTGATAATTCAACAAAGACTAACATTAGCTTGTAGAAAAAGGCGAGCAATGCAAATATCTCTTGTTAGGGGCATGGAAATAAACTCGGTCCAGTAGAAGTCTAATTGCTTTTCCCAATGTTGAAGGAACCTGATTTTAATATATTAAACATATTTAAATCAGCTTTTCTAATGAGCTGAAGTATTAGTTGCCTCTTTAGATTTCTACTTTCTTTTTTATCTTTAAGTAATTGTACAAAGAAATTGATATTCGACAAAGTAATATATAAATGCAAATGAAGAGAGGAAAGGTAGGGGGAATACAGTCATAAAATTCTATGCATATCTTACAAAATTAAGAAAACTGAGGGAAGATATAAGGTTGGGAGAGGTGGGAGAGAATGATGAAAGAGGTAACAGAGATTTCTACTTCAACAATCCATTTTACCAATTTTTCTAAGCCTTTTACTTACTAATGAGCTAAATAACATATTTGACAAATATACATTTTATATTTGTATTTGAGTCATGATTATGTTCTTTTTAACATGTCTTCTTTACCAAAAGTGTGTAAACCAAGTGAAAACCCCCTACAGTGGTCTTTAAAACTTCTTCTTAAGAGAAATGAAGAAAAGACAAGCTAATCCACAGAAAGTGCTGTTTGATCTAATAAAGGAATACATTTCTTACAGACATGGATTTGATAAAGCAATCATTTTACCTTCTTGAAAAGAGTATAAAGGGGCATTTCAGAAGTCCTGGAGGGAATATGCCTTTCCTGTAGTGGAAAGAAATAATTATGTTAGCCTCCAACCATCACCACAGGATCATTTCAAATATGACTGAGAAACTATAAGGCACGTAAGCCATAGGTACTTACTGTTGTGTAGATCTATTTAGAAATGTTCACCTGAAGAAATGAATCAAATTTTATTAGCTTAGTAACAAGAGTTTTACTTCATAAAAGGTAGGCTCATACCTAAGTATATTTCCCTTACTTCTAGAAGTTAAAATCCCCCCATTCTTTGCAGTTCCTTTTCCCTTATATAATAAACCCTTTCTTCAAGTGGAATAGAATTTCTTTCTTTAATATGTTTGAAAAATGTGTTTTATGAAATTTTAAGCTACATATGTTGCTACTGAACTTCCACTGCTATGTCATTATTCATTAATTAGTTACTGCCAAAATTCGACTTGGTGATTTGGGCATATGACATGACTGAGACAGTAAATACAGGTGTGGAAATATATTGTGATGGACCCCAGATATACGTGCTTGAAAGCCCCTAGATGCAATCAATATAACTGAAGAAGAGCTTAAGATGTTCATATATGGACTTTTGCAACTATAAAGCATGTAAGTCCCAGAAGAAGCTACTTCAGTAGGTCTGAAGATGAGAAATCTTATGAGTAAAAAGATGCAGGTGAAGCTATCTAGAGAAATATGGAACAGGCAATTAGTGGACCACCTTTGCTCATTATAGTTAGTGGAAGCAAAGCAGTTCACTCCTATCTACAATGAATTCTTTATCTTTGTAATGAATGAATTTACTAAATGCCTTCAAAAACCCTTTCATGCATTTAGAAAGTACATAAAATTTCAAAGCAATTAAATGCTTTCACACAGTAGATTCTGGAAAAACAAAGAAATCCTACAATTAAAGCCTACTCAAGAAAACGAAGAATTAATCTAAAATGGTCTTACCCTTTCAATATTTTTATTGCTTATCCATTTTATTTAGGTAACAGTTCTATATAAAAACATCAGCATACGCTTAAAAACATCTAAGCACAACCCAACTGAAAAATCAGAATAATAGTTTTCTCTCCAAAGACTGGGTAATTACTATGCTGAATGGTCAATCACAATTTAGAATTCTAAGTAAATCCTACAGACTAAGTTTTAAGCACAATTTTGGTAGTAAATAAGTACAATGGGCTTAGCATAAGAATTTGTGTGTGTGTAATAGCCTTTTAATACATTTTTTGTTTCTGTATTACTACAAAGATTCCCAAATATTCACAATCAAATGCTATAAAGAGGAAATATAAAAAGTTAAGCAAATCCCTCTGGAGACTGAGTGCACAGAGTATCGACGGTGGTACAGCCATGTCCAAGGACAGATGGAAAGATGCAGGTCCCTGTGAGACAGGCCAGGTTTAAGGTGGAGACTCCATCTGGTAGAGAAAATTAAAACCTGGAGCTCAAGAGGGGTGCTGGGGAAGGAGATGTAAAATTGAGCTCTGAGGACATGAAAATGGATATGTTCATAACTGACGGCATGTTGGAAAAGAGAGCACATGGAAATGAGCTCCGAAGGAAATATAAAATAAGGAGGCAAACATAAATAGTCAAGCCACTCAAAAGAAATCATAGGAAGCCTGAGAAGAGAGAGAATATTCTCCAGAGTGAAGGAAGACAGGAGAGACTCAAGGACTTTGAGAGAAAGAAGTCCATCATTGTTCCACCCAAACCTGGCAAATAGGTTCCAAAATTGATGGGATAAAGGAAATCTTTGACTAACAATTAAAAGCCATTATTTCAGGCCAGGTGCCAAGGCTCATGCCTGTAGTCCTAGCTACTCAGGAGGCTAAAATTGGAGGATCACAGTTTGAAGCCAGCCCAAACAGGAATGTCTATGATACTTGTGTCTCCAATTAACCAGCAAAAAAACTGCAAGGGAAGGTGTGACACAAATAGTAGAGCACCAGTCTTGATCCAAAGAGCCAGGAAGAGCTCCCAGACCCTGAGCCCAGCCCTAGCAACAGCACACATACCCACACATACCCTTCATATCCATTACATAAACTATTTCAGTTCTACTTACTGATAAGATCATACCATATTTCAATCAAAAATATGAATATACATTCAATTTTTTTAGTATGATGAAATAAATACCTGCCCAAGTTAGGAAAAACTGATGGGGGGGGGGGGAGTGTAGGTTTCTCTCTCCTTTATTTTTAAAGATATCCTTTCATCAGAAAACAGAGCTTATAACTTCAAGGACTACACAGCAATTCATGTAGAAAAACAAGATTTTTATTTGTAGAAAAGTATAATGTCCTATTCTCATTTTATACAATGTATATGAACATATAATAGATTCATTTGTGGCTAGTAAATAATAAAAAGTAATTACATAGCAAATGCTAAAAGAGCCAGAAATAATCATGAAAAACTGTGGCAGCAGCTATGGTTGAGGAGGGGTAAGAAGCAGCTTTACAACAAAATAGGCTTCTCTCCTATTGCTTGGTTGTCTATAGAGATGTGGTTAGCAGCCCTGAAGAAAATAAAAATCCCAGGGTTTAGACAGGCTACCTGTAGACATTTACAGAGCATTATTTAAGCAGACAGCAGGTTCTTGTGCTACTTAGCTGCTGTTTATTTCCAGAATCTTCTTCCTCTGGCCAGGTCACTCCACAACCCAAACAGTGCTTGCACATAATTATTCTCAAGGCAACCACACAGTGGAGAGCTAGAAATGAGAGTCTCCATTGAATAGTGTTCTCCTGATTTGACAAATGCCCTTTTACATCTATCTGCACAGGCTCCTGTAACATTTGCAGCCACCAAATGGTGCTAGAAAAAAATCTTGACAAAGCTCAGAGGCACTGAGATACCTTTTTTTTCCTCTTTCTTTTTAGGCTGGGACAAGTGTCGGGAATAAGAGATGGAGCTGTGTGATGTGGTAGCCATGATACCACTGTGAGATTTCGAATGTTTCACAAACAGAAAAGAAGTAAACATTACTAGAGAAAGGACTTCTAAAGCTGTGGTGCTTATATAAAAGAAACAGGGACAAAAAGAACAAACCAGGGGTCAATTCATTTTCCAAGGAGTTCTGAGGGATTAATATTTTAAAATAAAGCTCCACTGCATCTTTACAGAACAAAATGCACCATGTTTTGTCTTCATGACCTCTCACACAATTTTTAATCCATGCTGAGAACCCTGGCTATTTAACTTTTCTCCTAAATTCAGGCCATCCGGGACACTGGCTGGGCCACAGTCCTGACAACTCCATCAGAAGGGATGCAGGAAGGAGACACCGCTGTGCAAGGGCCAGCGAGGGGTGGAGCCAATTGGCCATGACCAATGTGGAAGATGCATGGTGCAGAATTCTGCCTTATCTTGGCATTCCTGCTTAATCCTTCCCAATACCAGGGTTTCATTAGTACAAATACCCAATGCCATTCTATTTCAAACACCACAAATTTAAGAATTAAAGATATGACAAAATGCAACTCCAACATTGATATGGAAAGCAAAGCTACATAATCTGCCCACAGAATGAATGTGGAATATCAGTGCATAATAATTTAAAAGTTAAATTCTGGTCATCATTTTGCAGCAACCAATCAGATTGCAGACAATTTTACACCAACAACATTGAGGGTGTGGCTAAACATGTGCGGTATGGCACCACCCCTGGCAGCAGATGGCACCACGGTCACAGTCCATACCTCCACCCATCCTAGTCCTTCCTTATACCACCTGACCACAGGATGTCTGCATGTGTGAAAACAGAGTATTGGACCCTTACCTCATTGGAAAGCTACTTTACCCATACAAGAAAAATCCATACACTTGCAAGTCAGAAATCCATCATTTCAAATCCCAAATCTCCCTCTTAGCAGATCTGCTTGTTATCTGCTTGTTCTCATGAAAAGTCAAAGGATTCTTCTGAGATGAGTAGGAGCCAGATGCTTGGCAACAATGCTACCACCACCATCTTCCACCCCCATCTCCCTGGTAATGATCTGAAAGTTAACTGCGTCTTCCATTTGCTACTTGTTAGGGGACTCATTACACTGTATCACAGAGGCCTCCTAGAAGTCATGTGTAATAAAAAGTGATAAGTCTATTATCTTTAGAATATTTACTTGGCCCTAAATTAGAACCTGAATAAATGTCTGGCACCTATTCTGCTGTCAAGTGACAATGCCACTCTTCATATGAGGCTATAACATGCCACCTACTTCACACCCAATATCTCACTTCACCCTACCCTTCCCATTCTGCAGATGATGGAGATGTGCCTAAATGCAGTGAGACTTTACCTAATGAGTCTAGTGTTAAAAGGCTAGTGAAAATGATCTGAATCCTGAGCCTATATTTTAACCTTAAGTCAAAATTTTAATACTGGCTTGCAAGGAAAGTCCTTTCAGTATACCCAGCAAGGAGCCAGAAGAATAGGGAAAAAAAAAAACAAAAGAACAAAAGCAAACAATTCTTCCCATCAAGAAGCTATAACTTAGAATAAGTATTGTGGATGACTCAATGTGGTAAATACTGAAGACAAAACAAAGTACTTCAAGAGATGCCTGCATACTAGCTAAAGAGAGGACACAGCTGCACAGTTACATAATTGTCAATATATGATAGGCTTTTCAAGATTATGATAGAGGTTTATCCTAGTGTACTGTAACTATTTTCATACATATTTCCTGCTAGTCTGAGAATATGGTCAGATTACCCTTCCCCTTTGCAGAGCCTAGCACCATGATGGGCATATGGCAAAGACTCGGTGCTGAAGGAATGAATGGAAATGAAGGGATGCATGGATGAATAAATGAAATAAGCATGCTTAAGATTTAACTTACTCTAGATGGGTGCCAAACATTCAAGATGTTTCACAAGGAAGCTAATTGCAAAGGGCTGAGGCAATAAAGGAATTACATGGCACAGACAGGGTAAATGGAATTGTAACTGTACAGGATGGCTCATTGAATGATGATAGACTTTCCTTTTAATGGCATGGAGTTTTTTTCCTCACCAAATTTGCCAATTCTGGGGCAAAATGTTAGAAAGGCAATATTGGTTTTAGTTTTTATAGAAACCAGGCTATACAATCCTGAGACTAAAAAGCAATGAACAAAAGATATATTTTGGCATATTACACAAAATAAAGATGTTAAACTATAATTAATTAAGAAGTATATTCCAACAAAAAAATCTCTGTATCAGGCATGCCACTTCACATAACTACCTATGGTAGGAACATACTATGTCCATATAGCCCTATAATTTAGACTTCTACCACTCTCCACTTATAATAGATATTTAGAGTTTCATGGGCCTCTGATTACTGCTTTTCAAAATGTATTCTCTTAAAAAGCACACAGTGATACTGCTTTAGTGCCAACCTACATTTTTAAGGCTACTATTACCAAGGGACATTGAGAACAAATCAGAATGTAATTTATTCCGAACTGAGAAGCATAATCAGAATAATCCATTACTCTGTGGTATTTCACATACATCATTTTTCTCGTTAGATTTTGTCAGCACAGTCTTCCAACTCATGTGCATTCCACACTGACACAGGTTTATATTTAATTAATTGCTTATGGCAATCAATTTCTTAAAAGCGATTCTTAAGTTAGTTGCCAAATATATTTATGCAGCATAATGTTTGAAAAAATTGAATTATCATAATAACTCTTGAACACGGTATTAAGAAAATAAAGGAACTAAGCTAGAAAGAACAACATTGGCATAATAGTTTCATGCTTTTATTACCAAAATTAGGATCGTTCCCAGTGCCAATATTTAAAATGGCTTAATGACTATCCATTATTTCTTTCTGTTATTTTTTAGCTTTGGGAGTATGTTGGGATTGTGATTCTGATTTAAAAATTCATCAAAATTCTTAGGCTTTGAAGGTTTATACTATCGTTTGATGAAACATAATTTCTACCACTGCAAGAACAAATTACCACAAAGTGATTCATAACATTACATGTCAGAAGTCTAATGTGGATCTCATCTGACTAAAGCCAAGATCGTGCAGGATGTATTCCTTGCTGGATTTTCCAGAAGGTCTTCTAGTTCCTAGATAGTTGGACACTGGCAAATGTTATTTATTTATTTATTTATTTTTGCTTATGTGGTGCTGAGGAATCGAACCCAGGGCCTCATGCATGCAAGGCAAGCACTCTACCACTGAGCCACCTTCTCAGCCCACTGGCAAATGTTATTGCTTTGAAGATTCCTAGTCTTTATTTTCCTGTCTTTAGCTGAAGGTTTTTACACAATTTCCTTAGCCTTGTGGTCACCTTCCTTCATTTCAATGCTAGCAAGAGCATTTCGGTTCTTCTCATGTCACATACTTCTGACACAATGTTCTGGCGTTCTCTGCCACTGTTGAGGACTTGTGTGATAAGACTGGGCGCTTCTGGAGAAAGCAGTGTAATCTTTCCATTTCAGGTCCTTAACTAACTTCACTGCCATCTTCAGAATGTCCAGGTGGACCCATTGTAACAATGAGATGTACAAGACTCTGTGGTAAAAACGAACTTTACAGCTTCGATTGGGGGAGGGAGGAGTCTGGGAGGTTGGGAGGAAAAGGATGGTAGGGGAAAAACAAAGGAGGAGGTAACAATGCTCGATAGGAAATGTACTCATTACCTTACTCACCTAGCTGTAACTCCTCTGTACAGTATTTTTACAATAAAAACTATAAAAACAAATTCATAAGTAGTAAAAAATACAGAGTGAATGTCTTTAGAAGCCAATATTTTGCCTATCAGTTTCAGAATATAGTTTTTTGTATTATAAAATAAAATCGTACAATTTAAGTCAAACCTAGAAATACAGGTCCATGAAGTTTTGTTTCTGATCCACAGAATCCTCCATAAATAAATAAATGTTTAAAGAGGAAAATAATTATTTCTAAATACAGATTGTTAAAAAACACAAGCCATCCAGGTGCATCCAGATGTCAATGACTCACAATTGTAATCCTAGTTACTCAGATGCTGAAACTAAAGAGTGTGGTTCAAAGCAGGCCCAAGCAAGAAAGTCCATGAGACTCTTATCTCTAAGTATCCAGCCAAAAACTAGAAGTAGCGCTTTGGCTCAAGTTGTAGAACACTAGTTTTGAACAAAAAAGCTGAGAGATAGCACATGAGTTTAAGCCTTACTACCAGCACACACACACACACACACACACACACACACACACACACACACACACACACACACACACACACACACACACACACACACACACACACACAATTTAGGTATAAATTCATGCTTGTACTCAAATGTTTCAAATAACAATATCTGATATATTTTTCAGTGTTAATCATAGACAATAGTGGCTTATCAACCAAAACTATAAACATGAGGTGAAAATATGTACAAGTTCTGTGGATAGCACTATCTGGTTTTCTGGTGGTTATCTGGAGATAAGTGTCTCATAGACTTTCTTGCCTGGTTTGGCTTTGAACCATGATCCTCAGATCTCAGCCTCCTAAGTAGCTATTATTACAGGCATGAGCCAGCAGTGCCTGGATTTAAGACAAATAAAGGCTCCAAGCTGGGTTCTATAAAACATTTAAGAAGAAATGATACCAATATCTCAAAGTGTCATCCATAAAATAGAAGCAGAGGAAAGAATATTTAACTAAAACTAGAAGCCAGTATTATACTAAACCCACAAATAGCTACCTACAGCTAAATAAAAACATTATAAGAAAGGAACTTAAGTCTGATTTACATCACTCCAAGCCTTTCCATTTTCTTATGAATGGTACAATATGAGTCTTACTAATGGATGAGTAGAATTCCATTGTATATACCATATTTCCTTGATCCATTCATCACTGAGGGACATCAGGGCGGATTCCATATCCTGGATATGGTAAATAATGCTGCAATGGACATAGTTGTGCTGGTGGCTTACTGTAGCCTTGTTTGTGCTCTATTGGATAAATGCCCAGGAGTACAATTGCTGGGCCATACAGTCGTTCTTTTTTAGTTTTGTTTGGAACCTCCACAGTGCTTTCTAGAATGGTTGAACAAGCTTATATCCCCACCAACAGTGAGTTCCCTTTTGGCCACACCCTCACCAGCATTTGTTCATTTTGGTCTTCTTGATAATGGCCAAGCTAGCTGTAAAGTAAGCCAGAGAAACAAAGATTTCATGGTTTCCTTCATTTTTGGTAGCTAGAACATTCCTATAAATCTATAAGTAAACAAATTATGTAGTACACAGGTGATTACAAATGGATTAATTGAAGTCTAACTGACTCTAAGGCAAACGCAAATAGTATTGTTCTTCAAAACAACAAAGTCAAAGCCTAACAAAGTAGGTACCAGGAAATGGGTACTTGCAAGACATGGGGTGAGGCGAGGGTGAGGGGGTAGCAGAATGAAAGGGGAAGGGGGAGGAGCGCAGTCAATAATTTGTTGCATATATAGCAAAATTAAGGAAAAAAGGTAATGAGGGGGTCAAAGGAGGGAGAAGATGTTGAAGGGATGGCACAGATCAAGATGCATTGTATGTATGCATTGTATACATAAACTGTTTTGTTAAATGGTCTAAAATTTCAATGCATATCCTAAAAGTTAAGAAAAGCAAGGGAAGGGGTGAGTTGGAGGGGGTGGATGAGAATGTTGAAAAGGCAATGTTGTTCAAGATGGATGCATTCACAAGCTGCTTTGTTGAATGGCAACTCCTTTTTTACAAAAACTATCTTTTTAATTGTATTGTAAAGATGCTGTACAGAGGGGTGAATGACAACTCCTTTGTACAACTACTTTAAGATAATGAAAATATTCAGAAAAGAGAAAGAAAATCATGTATCTTCAAAATCTATAACAAACTCAGCTGATTTATTTCAAAATTGTATATTCTAAACATAAAGGGCTGATTCTGAATTTTAAAATCTGTTAACATAGTCCAGCACATCAACAAACTGAAAAAGAAAAATCAGAGTCATAACAGGGAAAATCATTTGACAAAATATAGCACAAATTTATAATTGAGTTCTCAGCAAATTGTAAATATAGAGGAAACATTTCATTTTTATCAGCATGTACAAAAAAAACCTTATAGTTTACATCATACTTGAATGGGGAGAAGTTAGACATTTTCCCTCTAAGGATACTCATTCATTTTCAAATATTTTTTATTGTCAAGGTGATGTACAAAGGGGTTACAGTTACATAATAAGGTAATAAGTACATTTCTTGTCAAACTTGTTACCCCTCCCCTCATTTTTCTTCCACTTTCCCTCTCCCTCAGTCCCCCCCATGAGTTGTACAGATCATTTCTAACATATTATCTTTTGAATATCACTGTTGAATTGGTTCTCCCCTTGTCCTTTGTCTCATCATTCTGTTGTTCCCATTCCCTTCCCTAATTCAGATAAATTTATATACAATACCAGGGTAGCAAAATCAAATACAATGACAACAGGGAATACACCATAGGGGGAAGAACATACAAAAGAAACAAGAAATCACATGGTATCTTAAAAACAACAACAAAGAAAAACTTCTTGTGCCCATGTCTTAGAGTTCATTTTACTTAGCATCATCTTAGATAGTTATATATGTATGTAGCTATTGAGCTATTCTGTTCATCTGCTAAGATTATCCTAGATGTGTACTATTTATTGCAAGTAGGGGAAACCAAGGGACCTATGTGTCTTTGGATCTGGCTAACTTCATTTAATATGATTTTTTTCCCCAAATCTTTCCATTTCCTTATAAATGTGGAGGTATCATTCTTTTTGATGGAAGCACAGACTTCCACTATATACTTATATATATCACATTCTGTTGATCCATTCATTCATCTACAAAGGGATATATGGGTTGGTTCCATCTTAGCTATGGTAATAATGCTGCAATAACATAGTTGAGCTGGTAGCTTCAGTATGGCCTTCAGTATGGCTTCATTTGGGTAAATGCACAGAATTGGGATTACTGAGTCATAGGGGAGCTCTATGTTTAGTTGTTAAGTAGTTGTACAAAGGACAATTCAACAAATCAGTTTATGAGTAAAAAGCATCTTGATCAATGTCACCCTTTCCATCATTCTCCCTCATATTTCTGACCTACCTCTACCTCAAGTTACAGTTCCATTTTCACATATACACATTAAATATGATGACTGTATTTGCCTCTGTTCTCTCTCATTAGATGTTCTTTCTTAGTACTTTTACTCAACATTATACTGGAATTTATAGCTAACTAAGAAAGTTTTTTTAAAACCACAGAAATCTTCAAATTGACATGGTCTGAATATTTATATCTTCCCCAAATTTAAATACTAAAATCTTCACTGTCTTGATAATGATCTTTGGAAACTGAGGTCTCTGGGGAGTTACTGGGTCGTGAGAGCAAATCCTTCATTTATGGGATTAGCATCTCTCAGGAGACAGTGCCTCAGTAGATTCCAGATCTGCTAGCATCTCTCTTGGTAGTAAGCCACACCGTTTAAGGTTTTTTTGTTATGGAATCCAATACAAAAACATATCCACACTGGAAAGAAAAAAAAATAAACAATTTCTAGTCACATATGATTTTCATTGTCCATGGTGAAGATCATAAAAATTAAAAAAAAACTCTTACAACAGCAAGTAAGTATAGCAGACACAGAACAAAATGTAGGTTGATACACAAAATACAAACGCAAAACACTCTTACCCATCTTTTTATTTTTTTTGTCAGTCTTGAGGCTTGAACTCAGGGCCTGGACGCTGTCCCCGGCTAGCACTCTAAGGCTTGGAGCCACAGCACCATTTCTGGTTTTCTGGTGGTTACTTGGAGATGAAAATCTCATTTCATGGACTTTCTTGCCAGGGATGGCTTTGGACCATGATCCTCAGACCTCAGCCTCCTGAGTAGTTAGGATGACAGGTGTGAGCCACCAGCGCCTGGAATTACCAATCATTTTGAAAGTAGGCATGCCATACACTTTGCTCTAGTCAACAAAGTGACTGGGGGCAATAATACCACTTTGATTTTCCATGTTCTCTACCCAGTGCCAGAATGCCTCACAGTGCTTCAGGTGATGAAGTCACCATCAGCTTGAGTCACTAAAAGAATGTTGTAAATCATAGCCCACGACTCACCTACAAATATCTATAAACTGAACTTAGTATCTGAGAAAATGACACAAAATCCACCATGATTTGTCATGATACAATTACCTGTGTTCTTACCCTTCACTGCATTTTACGAGGTTTGCAGCCAGCAAAGTGGTAGTGACTCACACCTGTAATCCTAGTTACTGAATAGGCTGAGAGCTGAGGATTGCAGTTTGAAGCCAGCCTAGGAAAGAAAAGTCTGTGAGGCTCTTATCTCCAGTTAACCAGCCAGAAGTAGAGTTGTGCCTCTAGGCTTAGAGCTCTAGCCTTGAGCAGAAAAGCTTAAAAGCAGCACCCAGATACACACACACACACACACACACACACACACACACACACACACACACACACACACACACACACACACACACACACACACACACACACACACACACACACACACACACACACACACACACACACACACACACACACACACGTGTCTGCAAAAGAAATAGAAAAAACTGTTGGGCACCAGTGATTCATATCTGTAATTCTAGCTATTTAGAAGGCTGAGATCTGAGGATCAAACCCTGCTCAGACAGGACAATCTGTTAGACACTTATCATTAAACCACAAAAAAAAAAATTCAGAAATAGATCTGTGGCTCAAGTAGAATTCCAGCCTTGAGCAAAAGAGCTAAAGGGAAGGGCCCAAGCCCTGAGATCAAGCTCCCAGTACTTGCAGCAAAAGAAAAACAAAAAGAAATATGGAAGGAAAAATAATCAATAAAACAAAAAAGAAAAAGATTGTAGCTAGATGTGAAGGGCTATGATATATTGCATAAAGCATGAGCAAGAAACAAACATTCGTTGCTTTAGACTTCTAACATTATAAGGTATTTACTATAGCATTACTGATTCTGCCTTTACCATTACATTGTATCAGACAATCATGGGAAAATAAATCATTTTTCAGCAAAAATGTGGACAAGTGCTGGTCACAGGTTGCTTACTCTTGTAATCTTAGCTATTCAAGAGGCTGAGATCTGAATTTAATGGTTCCAAGCCAACCCAGTAAGAAAAGCCCATAAGGCCTGTCTCCAATTAACCATCAAATAAAAGAAACAGAGTTGAATGTCAAATTGTAGAGTACCAGCCTTGATGGGGGGACAGAACCCAGACTTAATTCAAGCCCAAGTACCATCACAGAATATAAATAGATGATAAGGAGGTATAGCTAGATAGGTGATGGATGTAAAGAGGGGGGGGGGGAGGGAGGGAGAGAGGCAGATTAACTTAATGAAAATAGACAACAGAATATTAGTGAATAATAACTTAAATTCCTGCTATCGTTTCTAAAATAAAAATTTGAAACTCCTTTTCAACTCTAGCCTTAATCTATTTCTTCTCCAAACTTTAAAAAAATATAGTCTAATTC
Source organism: Dipodomys merriami (assembly GCF_024711535.1). Lineage (NCBI taxonomy): Eukaryota > Metazoa > Chordata > Mammalia > Rodentia > Heteromyidae > Dipodomys > Dipodomys merriami. The sequence continues at coordinate 145,887 of NW_027205182.1, read as the reverse complement.
CCTGTCTATACTTTCTCAACTTTTACACATTTCCTAAACACTTGAATCTGCCTTTGCCCACTTCCACTCTAAAAAAGTGATGTCCTAATACTGTCAGTGTCTTTCTAATTATAAATTCCAAAGGAAATACTTTTGATATTTCGCTACAGGAGACTTCCTATAGTTTATGGTCTAGGTTAATTTTTGGACCACCAAGTCTTGGTGGATTCTGGTCTTTACTGCTCAAATATTAGATTTCATAAGCATTAGTTTCATTTAGAAGGTTTTAATATTTTCTGCATTTGCCTGCACCTTACACAAAGACTTGGATTCAGCCTTAGGAAGACTCCCAAGTTTTCCCTCCTTTTATTTGATCTGATTTTCCTTGAGGCACATTTCTTCATTATCTGAGTGCTAAAACAGAATGTCAAACTGGGTATGAGCCCCATAGATTCAAAAAAACACATATTCTGTTTCTGGTTTAACTATTCAAACTAAGAATCATAAATATCTTTTAGAGACCTCTCAGGTTGAATAAATGTGCCTGAGCTATAGCATCTACATTACACTTTTAGGCCAATAGTTCACAGGTGGTAAAATAGTGTTTGGTATGGCCTACTCTTACTTGGGAGATATTCTTCCAGAACTTATGTTGGTTGTTCAAACAGCCAAATTCCAATTGCTCAGGATCCTTAGTCCTGATCAGATATCCTTTATAGAATGACTAAAGACTTTTAGCAATCTTAGATTATATTAAACACTTTCTTCGAAATTTTCCATTCCTTTCTCTTAATTTTGGTAAAAGTTAGTAATGCCTACATGTCCTTCCTCTCACTCACTTGAGTCTACTGAATTTCTTTTGTGTAGTTATTTCTCTATCTTCTCTTTAAATTTTTGTATTAAGATGAATTCTATTCTCATATATCAATCTCTCTATTTTGTATATGTCATCCATAAACAAAACTTCAAGTGAAATATAAATATTCCCTATTTTCAAGTGTCTCCTTCCAACTGACCCATAAAACCACTATGCTAATATACTGTTCTACTAGCTTATCCTAAGTGCAGCTTGAACCCACATGTGGACATGTCAATTATCATCATGTATACATTGCTCTGCTATCAACTAACTTGTAAATATATATTTAAGCCAATACTGGCCTTCTGGCCTACAACCATACTCTCTATTGGAGCATATCTACATTTCACTGTACTTCTAGTGTTGGTTTTGATAGCCATAATATTGCCTGAGTGCTACTTGGAAATACAAAGGTTATTCTGTTCCTATCCTACTTAAGAACCTTCATTAAGCTTCTGAAATTGATTAGAAAAAATTCAGTTTTCATTGGCATAAATCAGTCCCAGGCTCTTAGCTCTCTTTTCTATCTAATCTTTCACTTAACTTGCCTTTCACTTTTCAGTACTAGCTGTTATTTTCCTCATAAACCTATTTATTTCTAAGACATCCAACCTTGCTTCTACTATGATCTTTGTTTAGAATGACCTTTTAACCTTACTCTAGACTGCTCATATATGTTTTCCAATTACCCATGACATTGATGCTAGTATGCTTTCCAGCTGTATAGCAAGACACCTGGGATATTCCATTTATAAGTAAAAAAGGTTTATTTTGGTTCACAGTTTGATTTTTAGCCCATGGTCATTTGTCCCTATTCCTTTGTTCTATAGCAAGGCAAGTACATCATGTAAGAAACTCATGGTAGAACAAGCCATTTTACCTCCAGACCAGGAAGCAAAAAGTGGAGGAAAGAGTTCCAAACCCCTGATCAGGTGCACACCTCCAATGACCCTAGGATCTCCCACAATGCTCCACCTATTAAAGATTCCACCATCTGCCAATGGCACTCACATGGATTCAAGCCTTTGAAACAAGGCTGTTTGAAGGGCATGCCAGATACGCCCTAGAGCAACATCTTTTCCTCTGCCTTCAAACTTGTCATAATTCTTTGTAATTGTTCATCCCTGGCAGAAGCAGTAGAGAAATTCTCATCATTTATTTTCATGTTTCCATATTGTAATACCAGGCATGACACATAATAAACACTCAATGAATGTGAATTGAGAATAAAAGGGAAGAATGAAAACATGGAAAAAAGAAGAAAAGAAAAAGGAAAGGAATGGGCTGGGAAGGTGGCTCAGTGGTAGAGTGCTTGCCTTGCATGCCTGAGGCCCTGGGTTCGATTCCTCAGCACAACATAAGCAAAAAGAAAAAAGCCGGAAGTGGCACTGTGGCTCAAGTGGTAGAGCGATAGCCTTAAGCTGAAGAGCTTAGGGACAGCGCCCAGGCCCAGAATTCAGGCCCCATGACCGGACCCAAAAAAAAAAAAATAGAAAAAGGAAAGGAAAACATATTTAGGAGAAATGCCACCCAGAGAAAAATGCTCATTAATAGTGATGGTTTAGGTTGTGAAGATAAGCTATTTGGAACATTGGGATTTCCTAAGAATCCTCTCAGCACAGCATGCCTCACTGTAGGTCTTCTTTGTACCTTAATTTCAATCAGTATTTAAAAAGGTGTTGGTAAATAACAGCAGTACTATCCCTGAGGATTTCACACAACTAGGTATACTTTTATTAGAGACATTTTGAGCTACATACATGGAGAGTTATTGACTAACAACAGCGCTAACTACAATTAACTCTACATTTTTCATAAACTGATTATTTGATATGTAGATTTCCTAGACTCTTTGATTGTTCTGCTTCAGGCTATTTAGTTGTTTATTAGTCAAAATAAATGAAATATCAAAAGCCTGCAGGTGTCGAAAATCTCAATGTAATGACATAGCCAAATTCAACATACTTAGAAAAGAATAGCATCATCAAAGTTTTATTCAAAGCAAAATAGCCATTTGTATCTCCATTGATAAATTCATTTTAGCTTTTCACTCAAACTTCATTTTCTTTTTCCTTTTTACTGAAGTTTAATAAACATACATCATATTCTTTTCGCAAACAGTCAGCTTAAGAAACAAAATACTGGTAGTTCTGGAGAAGCCCTGTTCTCCCCACTCTCCATCACTATTCTCTGCCATGTCCAAAAGGAACCATTCTTCTGACTTCTAGCACTATAGATAGTATTACTGTGTTACTGTTTTAAATTTATTGCATTCCATAAGTAAAATCATGCTGTGACAGAGCAGTGGGATTCAACTCCTCATGAAGCCCTGAGATGGGGGCTAAGCTATCTTAAGTGCTTTTGAGAATATTACCTTCTATGTCAGATGTCCTTTAAGTCTTTATTACTAGCAACCTATAATTTTGGTTTCTGTGAATGATGGAAACTTTTAGAAGTAGGTTGTTCAGGTCTTTAAATGGCACTGAGTAAACTTTTCCTTATGAGTGATGGCCTAAAGTAAGGATGTCAGCCAAACTGTCACTGCTCTAGCAACTGGAATATTTACTCTCATGGAGGTCTGAAGACTTTGTTCACTTTATGATCACACTGAGAAGAATAATACAACTGGAAGCACTACCACACTGAAGCCACAGATTCTGTTGCAGGAGTTCTTTCTCCTGCATGACCGTTCCAGACAACCCAACCAGACTTGGAAGGCTACATCAGAGGCAAAACAAGTTTTCCAGGCCAACCAACGATCATCACCTTTAAATTGATCCCAAAGCCATTTGCACTGAAGACCAGATTAGAATTTATCCCTCAGGAACTCAGCAAAAGCAATGTGGAAATCTGATCACTACTTAGAGCTCCCTATGTGGGGCCTGTGGTTGGTGGAATTTGAAGTAGCAGCATGATGGATGAAAATAGAGTCCTATATTTGCATGCAACATCCATAAGGTATGCATTTGGTGAGGTTTAGGGATATGTACAAATATATTTCCAAAATAAGTACAACTATGAGGTGAAGATGAAATAAATATAACCACTATATATATATATATATATATATATATATATATATATATATATATATATATATATCCTATTGTAAGAAATAGGAGAAACTAATATCCCATGAACTTTTTGCTAATAATAACAAATTTTGTAAAGTATCTTTCCTGTGACCCTAAGTGATGGCCTCACAATCTAAAAATTATTTTATTTACAGGAACTATACATATCATGAAACTATGGATGTGATTTTAGAGGTTATAAAATAAAACCTGGCCTGACACAGGGACTCTTTCCTGTAATCTCAGCTATTCAAGAGCTACAGATGGAGATGGACAAACTGGAGGCCAGCTCAGGCAAAACATCAGTCTCCACCACTGACCTAGTGCTCATGATCCCAGCTTCCCTGGAGGTCACAAACAAAATAATTACAATCCAAGGCCCACCTTATGCAAAAAAAAATATCTTAAGCAATAAAGGGCTGAGGGAAATATTTATGTTGTAGAGCCTCTGCTACAAATATGTTTCATTCAAATATCTTTCCTGGTCATATATGTGCAAAAGTATAACACTTTTTAAGCCTTCACTCAAGTTTTCTATTACCAAAAACTTTGCCAGATGCTATAGACACATCACCAAACAGATTATGGTCTCTGTTCTCAAGATACTTACAACCAGTGAACAGATCACACCAACAGCAACAGTGGAGAGTCGCATCTGTTGTAAAGGAGCTCAGAAAACACAGGAATATTACAGAGGGTGAGGAAAGACTCTCATCCTAAGAACACTTCACACTGGGGACAAAATTTGAGCTAATATATGGAGGAAAACCAGAAACTAGCTTTAATATGAATTTCTGAGGGCATCTTTTAGACATGGAAGTACAGTGTTCAATGTCCCAACTAATACTTCAATTCCTTTTACTACATCCTTTCAGGGACTGGAAATGCCAGCAGTCGAGTCCCAAATCATGTCTTACAATGAATCAAAAATCTGCTGAAGCTTTCACCCATCTGTCCTGCTTCTACAATTGGAAGTAACCAAAAACAAATCTAAATTATGTTTGTATAGTCACATCCTTTCTCCATAAAAGAAAATATCCTCACCTTCTAAGTGAAAGAAATGAATACATAATAAAGCTGAAAGAATGTTGTTTGAAATAAAGATAGTAACAAAAGCTCATTTGACAAAGACGCCGTAGACAATGTATCCTGAGAAAATAGCATCAAGGTGCTCGATTTTCTCTTTTCAGGACATTTCTGGCACTTATAAGAGGAAGAGATAACTGAGGGAGAAAATCACAATTTAACAATAGCATAATGTCCTCTCCAGGAAGAGGAAAATGGCTTCAAGTTATTAAAGACAAAATAAGCACTCCATAAAGCCATAATAATTTGATTGAGAAAGATTACTTCATTCACATGTGTTCCTGCAATTATTAATATAATGTGATTTTTAAAAAATAAAGATGTCAAATTATCTTTGCAAGTGTTTCTAATATGTAAACTAAAGCTATAGTCCTGCTCTAAGGGGCTGTATTGAATTTTTCCAGGTGTATTAACTTTCTGTAAATGCATCAAGGTCAGAGTTTTTGTTCTGAAGGGAAGAATAGACACAAGGGATTCTTGTGTTCTGTTCTATTTACTGACATTGAAATTATTTGATGGGAAGATGTTTATTGAGAGACACCCAGATGTAGCACAATTCATGTTTAAGGAGATGGATTTCTTGCAATTGCAAAAGTCAATGGCATTTTACAAATGCTCTGAGCACTCTTTATTGACTTTCTGGATAGATATTTCTGCTAATGAAATGAGTCAGAGTTTCATGAAGCTTTGATGACACTGATAAATGGTAACCTATTCCAAATATCCCCCAATGTCATGATACCTTTAGATGTGGTCTCTATTTCACAGTTTGCAATTACTTTACACAACTATGACTTCTCTCTAAACAATGTATACTTGCAAAGTTAAGCCATCAATTGGGAATCTACATCTTTAGGAGCTAGAGAAAATCGAGTTTAATTATAAACTAAATGAATAGGAATAGGAATATTAATTAATAGAATATTCAAAACTGAAAATTAGAAAAATAGAAAATTAGAACTGAATTATGAGGAGTTTAAAGAGTAAATATTTTCCTTTATGTCTCATGCTCTTGTGAGGAAAATAGAATCTATATAATATTAGTGAAAAATACCTTATTTTCAAAATAAGTGGGTATATAAAATTTTAGTTGACTTTACAATAAAAATATATTAAAAATTTTAATTGAGAAAAACATGTAGAAATGTTATTTTATGAGTTGATTCTAGTGTTTGTTTATGAGTTTTAGGTGTGTGTGTGTGTGTGTGTGTGTGTGTGTGTGTGTGTGTGTGTGTGTGTGTGTATTGCAGGAGAACAAACCGAGGATCCTACACATGGCAGGCAGATGCTTTGCCACTAAGTTACACATCAGCCATTCTGACAGGGTCAACATTGCTGTTTGGTTTGTATGGCCCTCATGTTGAGTGAGGTTTAGCATTCCATAAACTGATAGGTTTTTTTTTTTGAGAAACATCTTATTTGTTTTATTGTTTATTTAAACCAGGTATGTCTTTGCTGTCTCTGTTATTTTACTAAACTTGCTTTTTAGGGTCATATATTCCACACAGCAGTAACCCCTTGTCAAATGTACAGTTTTCAGATACTTTACCCAGTTCTTTCAGTTTTCTATGCACTTTGATGAGAGTCTTCACAAACAATTTTAAAACACAGGCCAATCTCTTTTCCTGTCTTAACAATTTTGGATTTTTTAGAACTGAAATGTTTTTTTAATTTTCTTTTTTGTCTGTTCAGTATACATAAATGGTCATAAAAGCACACCTCAATCAAAACTTAAAAAGACACCAAAAGTAATGTATTTTATTTAAAAGTTTTATTTATAGAATGTCATTATATCAGCATAATGGTCATGCAACAACAATGAAAAAGAATCAAAAGTTGTCAAACATATGATAAAGTTGAATTCTAGTAAATGAAATATTCCTTCATATACTAGAAAAACAAATGTATGCTTTATTATATTTCTTTCAATATTTTCCCTTTTACCTTTTTGGTGCCCTTTCAATTTGAAAAGTTGTGGCATCAAAGCATATAAATAATCATGATAAAACACGATTATAAATAACTGATGATAAAAGATTTTAACGTAACTATAGCAAGAGAGCTAAGAAGAAAAATTACACAAAGTCTTGACTGGAGAAGTATATGATAAATTAGTTCAAACCTTAGTCCTGAATTCCTAGCAGTCCTAGTCAAAGGAAAACACAAATTACAGATCTCTCATCTTCCAGTAGACCATGAACTCACTGGGAAAGCTCTCGGGTCTTAGAAAAATCTATCATAAACAATGTTTCTAATGGCTTTGAACAAAGTAGTGAATGAAGACATCAATGGTAGTATTTATTTTTTTTGTCAGTCGTGGAATTTGAACTCTGGGCCTTCACACGTCCCTCAGCTCTTCAGCTCAAGGCTAGTGCTCTACCACTTGGGCCACAGTGCCACTTTTGTTCTTCAAGCTTATATTAAAATAGAAAATAATTTGAGAACTTCTTAAATTATGAATGTTGTTTAAGTTATTTTCACAGGAAGTAATTTTGAGCCACCAAAAGATAATATTGCTTTGTTCTATTACATTAAAGTAAAATAGGTCAACTAGGAAGCATATTATATTCATACTATGTCATAATAAAACCTCTGTCTTGGCTACAACTTCATTCTTTTAACAAATAGTGTTCGCTGGAGAAAGAGGATTGTTCCACATCTTTAGACTATGCTTGACTGCCTGAATCTGACTGGAAACAGCAGTCTATTCTTCTTTAAAATACGACAGGAGGGGATAGGTGTAATTGGGGGAGATGGGGGGGGAATGATGGGGAGGGGGACATTAATCAGGATACATTGAATTAAATGTGACAGTGGTACTCAGTAGGCACTATGTTGCAAATAAACGATACAACTTGTGGGCATGGACCGGAGGGAAAAACTAAGAGTGAGAAAAGGAAGGGATGACATTGTCCATACAGAAATGTTCTCATTATCTGACTTATGAAATCGTAACTCCTCTGTTCAATAAAAATATTTAATAATAAAAAGGATATATAGTACCTATAAGCCGACATGTTAAATTGAAACTCCTTTGTACAATTATTAAAGAAAATAATAAAATAAATTTACGAAAATAAAATTGGTGGTGATAATAAAAGTATTTAAATTATCAGGCAAGTTAACCAGGTAAATTGTTCCTTGTAATACCATATATCTGATAGGTCTTTCCTCAATGTTAGATCTGATGGAGATTAAAGCACAAAGATAACATGAATATGAAATGAGTGTTTTATTTCAAAAACAGGAAGCCTGCATTCTGGTTTACCTTTAAAAGTTAGTCATTCAAATGCATTATCCTTTATTGGAAGACTTTTGGAAAACATATTGAACCAAGTAATGAACAGGAGTTTATATCTGGAACCCAATTTTTAATCAGACTTTTCAGCTTGGCCACCATTTGCAGAGGATTAGATTTGTTTATGATGATGAGCTGAAGCATTCACTTCTTAGTAAAAAACTAATTTACAAAGATTTGCATCATGTGAAATCTTATTATATCTCAGCATTCAGCTTTGGAACCCTTCAATATTATTTCTTAGAGTTGTGTAAAGCTCTTTAAATGTACTATAAGACAGAATTCCAGTTGACACTTTGCTTTAAATTAGACATACACAACAAAGAAACAAGTAGATGATTTTTATTCCCAAGACTGAGCTTGAATCCCACTTGTTTTGTTGGACATAATTCAAAACAAGAGCTAGTTTCTGTTCATAAACTGGAGAGCTCAGAATCCTGTGTGAACTTGAGTAGAAAATTTTTTTTTAATGAGAGAAAGCCTATGTATTCAAAGAACATGTCATGATCAATTTCTAAATCAATGGATTTTATTTTGCTTTACTTCCTTTTTTTGTGATTTAGCCACAGACATATGAAACATGGTTACTCTCCTTGTACTTGATCTTAGAGAGGTAGGTTGAAGAAAATGTGTTGACATTAATGCCACTAAAAATGCTTTGATACATAATTCATTCTTTCAACATTTATCTTAACAAATAATTATTAAATACTTATGTATCCAATTATTGTTTTCCAAAAAAGAAAATGAGAAAAATTTCATTGATCAGAAAATAATTATAAAGACTGTTCATTGAAAATCGGTTCTGAGTCAAAATATTTAAGAGAGAGTACAGCTCTTTTTACTGTTTTATAGAATGAAAACTGCATTGAATTTTACCAAAGCTCTAGGCTAAGGTGAACACAGCCACAGGACCAGTCAGAACTGTGCAGCCTCTACATATCTTCTCTGAGCAGCTCCCTCTTCTTGTCAATGAATTTACAAAGAAAACAAAAGCTAGTGGAGGGACGAAGGGTGAATGCAGCAGTGGTACTCAGTAGACAGTATGTTGAAAATGAACTATACAACTTGCAGTCTGGAATGGGAGGGAAAAACTGGGAGAGAGTGAGGGAAGGGGTGACATTGTCCAAAAAGAAATGGACTCATTACCTGACTTATGAAGCAGTAATTCTTCAGTACATCACTTTTATAATTATAATAAAAAATACTTTAAAAGAAATGAAAGCCAAGACAAACATACTCAACATTATGGAATATAACTAAAAGTTTCTTAGCAGCTAAACTACTAAGTCTTATTTACAAACATTCTCATTCCATCTGATATCGTATCTAAACTGTAAAATCACATTTTAAAATTCTTCTTAGATCCCCAGTCCATCTTTTTCTGAAACTCTCACTCATTCTTACCAAGAAGAATATATTTTTTGCCTAGAATAAGATTGCCCAGAAATTTTAATTCAGGACAATAACAATGATGCCAAGAATGTTATGGTTGAGAAAGAAAAAGGACCGGAGCAAACTGGTAATGCCATTTTTTTGCATACCTTCATCTTCCTATCATGGAAAAAAAAAAAGATTTTTTTTAGATCCAAATAACAAAATCCCAGGCTCCAAAAGCTGAGAGTATCTTCCTGTTGAAAGTTTGTATTATGCTTTCATATACATTTTTTCACCTCAATTTCAAAGTAAGTTATTTGGCCTATCTGTTGTATTGAGGACTTATATGTTTAATTAAGACTTTCTCGTCTGATTCTCGAGGCTGCTTTTTGGAATCACACCCACTGATTGAGAATAATAGAAAAGAGTTGCTTAAAGAAATACAATCCTCCTTACCTCCATGACTCCTGGGCCCAGAAAAAGCAAGGATGTTATTGAACACCATGGAGAAGGCTGCTGTATATTTATTCCTGATATCTTTATATTTGTGGTTCAACAGTGGTTCACTGAATAGCATAAGTGATGTAAAATGATAATTTTTTAAATGACTGAAGGTTTTAGCGATCATTTTCTTAATCTTCTATAATGTGAAAACTATTCTGAGCTGGAGACCTATAATAAAGCATAGTTAAAAGGAAAATAAGACCATTTGAAAGAAAAGAGCACAGTTAAAATAGTCTCTAAGTTTTAAATGTGAATGCTGACACTTAGAGATACATGTCTATTTGGTGCATATTCTCCATCTGAAATGTGTTTCTGAGCAGTGTACTTTGAACTGGGGTTACAACTCCTACTCACTGGATATTGAACTCCAGACTAAGCTTGTTATTTGTTTACTTTTTCCAGTGCAACATTGCCATCTACAGGACATGAAATGACAAAATCCTACCACTTGTTTAAAGATGTGTTTGAGATCAACACTAGAATTCACTGAGGTTGATAATGTATGTGTTGAATCAATCCTATTTGCTGATCCTGCCAGGCACTGTATGTTACAAATTATCTCATAATCTCACAAAGAAAAGACAAGAATACCTAAAAGCAACTGCCTCATACCACAATTTCTTTGTTTTTGGAAACAGTATTAGAAATTCACTCAAATGTTCTATCATAACAAATGCTTAGGAAAGGAAAGCTGGAAAAAAGCTAGAATTAGAAAAAGAGGTTTCAGCTTTTAGTTGGTTATACCTAATATCAATTCTCTTGATGTTAGTGGAATGTGGGCTACCTAAACTTCCTCCCATAATTCAAACAACAAATATAGCAAATAGTGTTTTTTCTGATAACGAGGAAGGAGCTGATATCTGAGTCTCCGAATTTAATCAGACAACAAATAATAAGGGATCCTTTGCTGGTTTTACAAATGAAGAAACAAAGACATTTCTATGTGCTAATCTTGGAAAGTTTAGCTCATTGTTCTACTAACTGTCACAATGAGAGAGAGGAAAGAAGAGAAAATATAGCTCATTTGTTTCCCATCTTGACACATAAACTAAAATAAGAGCTAGGAGAAAGTAGGGAAAATACCAGTGGCAGTAAGAGCTATTTTTGACTGCTTGGCTGACCACAGTTCTGTGGAAATTTGAATTACAATATTTAGTAGGAAAATCATGAGTGTTTTGAGAAAAGCTATTACCATTTCTTAGTACATTTGTAGTATCAGGATAGATAATTATCTCATTCTAATTCCTTAATTGTAGCTCATCTAGAAAGTAAGTGAAGGATGTGATAGCAATTTTGTGACCTAACCAGTGTGATTTTTAAAATCAACCCCAAGAAGAAAGAATGAGAATTATGTAAATCAAAGCCACTTTAATCATGTACAAGTATATAAAATCAAGTTTACTTTGTTGCTCCATTGCTAACTAGAACATATCCCATGAAGAAATAGTGCTTTGGTACCAAAGGATAAAAGCACATTAAAATGAGAAAGCAGTTTGAAAAGTGTTCAGTATTGGGATTTTATTTCCAGTATTTACTTCACAACTTTTCATCATGGATCCAGGGCATCTTCTGGGTACATGAGCCTTGTTTAAATCACAAGATTAAAGAAAAGGAATCCTAGCCACAAAAACAATCTGACTTTATCTGTAGTCTATATGCAGTCACCAAACTCAGAACAAAATGTTTACACAGAGGTATATTTTGATAATAATAATAAAAGTAATAGTAATAAAAAAGAAAGGTCATGCTGGGTGTCAATGGCTCACACCTCTAATCCTAGCTTGTCAAGGAGGCTGAGATTTGTGAATTGCAGTTCAAAGACAGTCCAGACAGGAAAAGCTGTGCACCTCTAATCTCTAATTAACCACATTTTTAAAAAAGGCCGGAAGTAGAGCTATGGATCAAGTGGTAGAGCACTAACATTGAGCACAAATCTCAGGTACAATGCCTAAACAGTAAGTTCAAGCCCCAGAATCAACACACACACACACACACACACACACACACACACACACACACACACACACACACACACACACACACACACACACACACACACAAATAGTAAAGTGGGTACTGATAACTCATGCCTATAATTTTAGCTACTCTGGAGGCTGAGATCTGAGGGTTGAGGTTCAAAGCCAACCAAGGGATAAAAAGCCAAGAGATATTATCTCCAATTACCAGTAAAAACCCAGAAAAGGACATGTAGCTCAAGTGGTAGAGCACCAACCTTGAGCAATAAAGTTAAGCACAAGTGAGAGGCCCTGACTTCCAGCCCCAGTACTAGCACAAATAATGAAATAATTAACTAATAAGAGGCTAATATTTAGCTGGAGCCAAAATGCTTATTTCCATTGAAAAACAACTTGCAAGATTCCATGCAGTTCTAACAACACAAAAGGCATCATTTTTGTGGAACCTGCTTTTGTAAGGTCTCCAAAGATTCTGACATGGCCAGCTCCAATAGGAAGCTCTTTTTTCCCCCTTACTTGGTTGCTGGGCCCTGGACATGCTTGTTTGGGACCTGCTGAAGCAGTTCTCCCAACTAGCTCTAAGAATACATTGCACTATTCATCTTTACCCCCAAGACCTTAACCATTGTCTTTGCCACCTTTGTTTATATTGGCTTTCTACTTTTTATCTCTGATCTCTGAATTCCAGTGGACCCTTGGGATCATTCTTTGAGCCTCTCTTAGTCCCAGAAGATTAATCAATTTCATGCTTTAAACAGCACCCTGATGACTCCTAAATATACATATCCAGAATCAAATTTTGTCCATACTCTTCTATCCAACTTCCCCAACTTGGCATCTCCATTTGAATGAAAATTTTATATTTTCCTGAACCCCTATCTTGTTTCTCTTTTTAGGGTTTGCTAGCTCAAAAAGATAAATTTTTTTCAGCATCCAATGTATAGTTACTGAATTACTTTGTAATCAATTTATTAAAATAAGATTAATGTGAAGACTGGAACCCTATGATTAATTAAATTAATCATCAATGGCTCATGTCTATAATCCTACCTACACAGGATCTAAGGATTATGGTTCAAATCCATCCCAGGCCAGAAAACCCTGAGACCCTTATCTCTATCTCCAATTAACTATTAAAAGAGGCCACAGTGGGCTTTGTTTCAAGTGGTAGAATACTAGCCTTGAATAAAAAAGCTCAGAAACAGTGCCCAGGCCCTAAATTCAATCTTTAGAATGCTCTCTCTCCCCTCCTCTCCCTCTATCCCCCTCTCCCCCTCTCCCCCTCTCCTCTCTCTCTCTCTCTCTCTCTCTCTCTCTCTCTCTCTCTCTCTCTCTCTCTCTCTCTCTCTCACACACACACACACACACACACACACACACAGATGGAAAAAAAGAAAATTATCAAGATATTATGGAAAAATGTATTCCAAATTTCTGTAGAACACCAGGGCTCCTATAGAATACTTAGCACACAGCCTATACATAGCACCACAAATTTAGATACTCTATTATTTTAGAATTGATTTAGGGAAGTTCTCTCTCTGTCTCTGTCTCTGTCTCTGTCTCTGTCTCTGTCTCTGTCTCTGTCTCTGTCTCTCTCTCTCTCTCTCTCTCTCTCCCTCTCTCTCGCTCGCTCTCGCTCTGTGTGTGTCTCTGTGTCTCTCTCTGTCTCTGTCTCTCTCTGTCTCTCTGTGTGTGTCTCTGTGTCTCTCTCTGTCTCTGTCTCTCTCTGTCTCTCTCTGTCTCTCTCTGTCTCTCTCTCTCTCTCTCTCTCTCTCTCTCTCTCTCTCTCTCTCTCTCTCTCTCTCACACACACACACACACACACACAAACTGCACTCCATACTCCATTCTCCAAAATATTATTCCAGTCAGAAAGGCTCTTGGTGTCAACTAATGTCCATAGCTGTGAGGGAATGATTCCCTCCCCAATCTTCATACCCCCTAGGAAATGGAGGAAGCAACACAACCGCAGGAGGTTAGCATCTAGAAGCTCTGTGGTATTAAGGGAATAGGTTGTTATCAGGCTATCTGTGAGGACGTTGTGTGAGTGGTGACATTTGATCTTTAAGGGTTCAAAGGAACCAGAAACATATCTTCTTTGTTCTTTTGCAAAAATATTTTTTCAAGTCAACTCAAAAGCCATCCAGTCTAGCTCAATCTTTTAGTCTTTACCAGTTCAAAAACACATGTCTTCCAGAATGAGATTTAACAAAATTGCTTTTTGAAATAAAAGGGGGGAATTGCTGAGGTCAAGTAACTGGGGGCAACTGTGAACTCATGGGGATACAGAGCACAAAAGTACATTAAAGTTGGTGAGAGTTCCAGAAGTAAGGATTTCCAGTTAATTTTGTTTCTCCTGAAGCTTATTCAAGTAAGCCTTACTGTCTGTGGCCATGGTCACTGCAGACATCTGTTCATGACTTTAGAACAACTAACCTGCTTCAAAACCACAATTCCTAGGAATACATGATAATTGAAGATTCTTTCAATTGGACTAAATTTGGAATTGTTTTTAAAAACCTATTTAAAACAATTCCAAATATTAGAAAATGTGCAGAAATAAACTGCTTCTCCTAGACTTACAAATCTGTAAGAAATATAACACCATTTGCCATACCCTTTGGAAGTAAACTTCATAAATATTTCTTGTTCTGTGAGCACAAAAAGCATTTTGTGTGTGAAATAACACTTAGCAGACAGAGTCCTCTACGTCCTCCAAATATAACTTAACATCATCAAAACACAATTGTAGCATAAAAGACTGCCTTTAGAGTTATTAGGTTTGAGATATATTTAGAGAACAGGAGATTAGAGAAATCAATATTTATAGAAAATAGAGATAATTCTAGTAAAATAATCAAATTGAAAATCTGAACCTTGAGTTAAGAAAAATAACATGCCATGTTTAATTTCAAAAATGTGGAGTAGAAAATTGTGGAAATAAATAGTCATTCCATAAGACCAAGAGAAAGCCTAGAAAGATCTCATCTGATTATCCCAAAGGAATTACTGTGATCATCAATGCCAAGAAACCAGCATAGTTTCTGAAATTTTAAAGTAATGAGACTACAGAAATGTCGACATAGTTTGTATAGTTCTGTATCCTTATTTCTACCTAAAGAAGAGAGAGAGAGAGAAAGAGAAAGAGAGAGAGGGAGAGAGAGAAGGAAAGTTTTGAGAGAATGATTTTTCACAGTAGAACATGCACATCCTCAGGCCTAACAGGATATGGGAAATTTTGGCTAAGATATATGCATGTAATGGTGAAGTGATAGTGGATGTGTTGTATCTCCATTTCTTGGTTTCCATTCAAAACACTGGTTTTGGAGAAGCTCATATCAGCTCATTACTTAGTGCTTGAGCTGAACCTTTCTCAGTCTTGACAAAATATCTAGAGAACTCACTATTACAAATTAGAAAGTTAGACATACAATTAGCTGCCAAGGAGAGCACAGCTAGTATTGTTCCAAAAACAACTCATACAGGAAACAAAAATTTTATAAAGTTGGTTAGTGATGCCTTAGAAGGACTTTTCTTCCTCTCTCCTTATTCATTATCTCTCTAATTTCCTCTATTTGGAGGAAGTAGGTCACTGGGATCATGCGTTAGGAGGTTATACTTGGCTCTTTCTCTTTTTCTTTTTCTCTTTCTCTTTCTCTCCTCCTCTCTCTGTGTCTCTGTCTCTGTGTCTCTGTCTCTGTCTCTCTCTGTTTGTCTCTCTGTCTCTTCCTCTCTGTCTTTCTCTGTCTCTGTGTCTCTGTCTCTCTCTCTCTCTCTCTCTGTCTCTCTCATTCCACAATGTGGTAAGAAACCTTGGCAACATGTTCCCACTTTACAATGTCCTGCATCACCCACATCCTGAATCAATGGAACCAAGGACTGTGAACTAAAACTTTGGAAACTGAGCCAAAAACAAATAATGCACCTACTCATGTGGTTTTTCAGATATTTTGTCTGTCACAGTAGAAAAAAAAAATCAACCAATACAGGTATAAATGAGAAACATAGGAATTTTCATAGGGATGAAAGGAGGGGTGGAGGGAGGGAGGGAGGCAGGGAAGCAGGGGAGAATAAGAGTTTTATCCTGTTTTCAATGTCATAGATGAGAAAGTTTTTATGTAGAATGAATGCTTTTAGCCATTCTCCTCTGGTCCACTGGTCTTCCTTACTCTCTTTACCACCAAAATAAAGTGTCTCAACTCTCATATTTTACTGAAATATTTCAGTTGAGTGACTAAAACAAAGAAGTCTTGTTGTATAACTAAACTGAGTAATATAAAATGATATCATTCAAGATTCAAGTTAGAAAACCAAAACCTTTCTAGGCATCTCAGTCATAAAAAAGATGTAACATGGGAAATATGTGCCTATAAAAATTTTAGAAGAAGCAGAGAAGTCAAGGGGTCTCCACTTGCAATAGTTTCTACCCCCAATAGCTTCAAGATCACTCATCCTAGTTTTTGTAGCATTTAGCTCTTCAGTTTTCACAACTTAGGAAAGGACACAGGAGATGAGAATATGCCAAGTACCGGTTGATAACTTCCAACACTTAAGGTCTTCAAAGTTATTTTTTCAACGAGTAAGTTTAGAAGACCCAAATACTGACAAAAATATTACAGGTTGCATTGACTCACCAAATCCATGTATCAAAAGAAACTAGAATAATAGTATAAACCCTTTGAAATCTCATTTTCAAATAAATCTCCAAATCTACTGTTTGTGACATTCTTAGTATATGTTATCTTATGCCAATTTTAATTTAAATTAAAATAAATATTATAAAGGATAAAGAAAGGAAAAAGGAACAATAAATGCCTTTTTTGTTCAAGTTTTCTTTTCGAATTATTCTTTTGAGAGCTGAGCTTACCTTTCTACCATTTTAGGGCCAAACAGAAACACTATAATTTTGCTTATTCATTTGTTCATTCAGGAAATTTATCATGAATGAATGTTTTTTGAACATGTCTAACATTTACACTTCACTTTCACATTTACTTTTAGTTTTCATATATATAATCCATCAGTTATGTGAAGCCATTTAACAATTCTTTTAAATATGTAACTTTCTTTTGTACATTTTACAATAGGGTTAGTAGAGACACTGATAGCCAAAGCAAAGCAAATATAGAGTTTCATGAAGAATATAATAACTGAACACTGATGGAATAAGAAGAACTTTGAGGTAAAAAAAAAAACATTGCTATAATTAAATGCAGGAAGAAATGCCTTTAAATCCTTAAAATTTTTGAAGACTGTAATGATGTGCCTTTTAGACTAAGACTTCTTGAAAGATCTATCAGTTTTTATTCTTGATGTGATATGGAGCTTTAGTTACAAAGAACAGAGTAAGAGATAAAGGGAAAAGAAATAGAGAAGGCAACTCATCTACAAAGTGATCATTTGAATGAGTTTGCCTAGTTCAGTTTATACCTATAGCTTTTTTCTTTTCAGTGTTTCCTGCTTTGAGAGATAAATTATATGCTCATTCTAATTTGTGAGAGGAGTAGAGTTCAGATTATAAATAACATTAAATTAATGGCATATTTAATGGAACATGCAAGGAGTAAGAAATTTAAAGAGGAGAGGAGTCTCTGAAATTGGTCAGTTGCATAAGGAATGCATTATTATCTGCCTACTGAAGGAAGGATAAAGTACAAATTAATAGACAAAGGTCAATTTACAGTCTTCTGCAAATAGTTTTGGATTTTAGAGCTTATGATCTTTGCTTCTACACCAAATCAATTGGAGCTTGAGAATTCTTGGCTTTTCATTAATTTCTAGTCTGACAGTATTATCAGTAAGTTATGTAGTTGAGCCTCTTGCAGCTAAAACTAGACCCAAGTTTTCGAAAGACAAAGACTACCTGTAGAGATCCATAGTATATGTAGGCTGCACCTATTCAAAAATCTCTTCATTTTGTCCTCCTCAATTTCAAGCTCCTCTGATTTACTTTACTATAGAATCCCAAACTTATGCATCATTTTCTGATACTGACTAGGGAAATGAATTCATTTCTCTACCCATTAAGGCAACCATAGTAAGTTCATTTGAATATGAAACAGAAGCCATGAAAGAAAGCTCTGCATTCTAAAAGACCCTCAAAGAGGAGTCTAATGAAGCCCTCCAAGAAGAGCCCAAGCCTCAGGAATAGCACAAAATAAATACATACATAATAAATAAATAAACCAAGGCTGTACTTTGTGCAATGCTTTGTGGTAATCCACAAAAGAAATTAAATAAAATCCATGGCTGGTAGATGCAGAATGACAACCAAAAAAAAAAAAAAATAGTAAACAAGAGGGAAATATAGCATACACACACACACACACACACACACACACACACACACACACACACACACACACATACATATATACATATATATAATCAATGTTTTATGTATGAGATCCATTAAGAAACAAAGACCACCATACTCAGGGAAGGTTGTAGGCCGAAGTTTTATGAAGAATAAAATGGATATCCTCTAATGAAAATAAACAGAAGGGGACCCAGCAAAGCCTTTCTCAGTCTCTCTGTGTACCCAGTCCTCTGGGTAAGGAGCCTATCACATGAGACTTCTCTGGGGAGAATGGATAAGGTCATAGAGTGACAGCTTATGACTTAGGCAAAAGCAGTTCTCATTTTTCTGACCTGTTTTAGAGGGAAAATACAAAAATATATGATTGGCTTCAGGGGATAAGTGGGAGACAGCAAAAGGAATCTGGGAAGAGTTCACACAGACTTCTGTCTGTGGTCTCTACAATCGCCCTCATTTCAAAGTACTCATTATGTCACTCACTGACTGTATTTTAGGGTCTCATTCTCACCTTGGATCACCTGGATCACCTTGGATCAACTGCATCACCCTGGATTCTTCTTCTCTAGTGACCTTGTACCTTCACTTAAACATGAATTCTTTAGACACAGTCATCTCTGGTCCCCAGTCTACTTTATTACAAAATCTTAGTGTTCCCTTTATCAGGTTTTTCTCAAATCATAATGCATCTTTTCATCATTGTTTACATTTTTGCTCACCTGCTGTGTAGCTGGTACTTCTGCATTACAAGTAGACAATAAATGCACATATTTTGCCCATCTCACATAGTATTTACAGTCTAGTCTTTATAGTCTTTCCTTTTGCAATTTAATTTTAAATTCTGGGTCATAAGCACCAGTAGAGAAGGAGCATTAGATGAAGAGCTAAGGCCAGATGACATCAGGATAAGCCAGGAGATCAGTGTGAAGCACAAGGTGAGTATCTAGAATTGTTGGTCTAATTTGGGTTACCTTGAGGCTAAAAAATGTGAGAAGATCTGCTAGTAGACAAGAACTTTCCTCCTTGCCTTAGAAAGGTATGCTCATTCTTCTGGGATCTCTGCATGTCAGACAGGCCCTCAGGCCAATCTCAAATAGGAACCGACTGATCTGGTTGCTAAAAAAAGATAGATGTCCCCAGAAAGCAGACTAAACCATGGAAGAATTTGAAATCTTGCCTTCTTCTTTCAAAGGCATGACAGCAGTATTCTGTAACACATTGGGCCACCAGTTACTCCCCTGACTTAAGCCTCTCAGATAGATAAGATTTATCTAATTCTCTGGATATTTTCTAAGGCACTGGCAAGTGATCAAAAACACCCAATTGAAGATGGGGTTTTATCATGTCTAAGAGGGCAAGAACTCAATTAAGTACAGCTCCAACATGCCATCTTACATTTACTCCCCTGACTTCCCTAAACTTCTTAAGAGTTGTAAAAGAAAAGACAGCATTACGAAAATCTTACAGCTTCAGCTGTAGCAAGTGGCTTACCCAATCTTGAAACTTAACCCTTGGTAATATCTTGTAAAGATGCAAAAGTAAACAAAATGAAATATGGTTCTTCAGTTATGCATCTTACATGCTAATGAGAGATTCAAGAGGCAAACAAAATGAATTAACTCATTAATT
Source organism: Dipodomys merriami (assembly GCF_024711535.1). Classification (NCBI taxonomy): domain Eukaryota; kingdom Metazoa; phylum Chordata; class Mammalia; order Rodentia; family Heteromyidae; genus Dipodomys; species Dipodomys merriami. The sequence continues at coordinate 125,786 of NW_027205182.1, read as the reverse complement.
AAAAACATTTAATTAAGGAAATAAAACATGGTCACCTGAAACAGTAACTACATGTCCACTAAGTATTTGGTAAACTGTAAATATTATGGAGTCCATCTTCTCTTTCTGTAGAATCAGAAATGTATTAGCACATGACTACCCAGATAATTATTATATTTCCAAGTCTATCTTCAGCAACTGTTGTCATGTGACTATGGTCTGACCAATGAAATACAGAGCTGAATGATGTGTGCTGATTTGGGTTCAGGGCCTCTTAGCATAAGGAACAACTTTCTTCTCTCTCTCTTTCTTCTTTCTATTCATTAGAAACTGAATATAGCAACAACCCAGTGTTCTCTATTCACATGATGATAATACGCTAAGGCATGACAAAGCAACAAAATGAATCCATGAATGATCTCAAGAAGTAATGTTTTCCCATAACTTACACTAAATAATCAATACTACCATGTGGGAAAAAAACAAATATCATCATGAGTTCTCTTATAAGAAGCAGCTGAACCTTCTCAGCCAGGCATTGGGAGACTGAAACAGAAGTATTACATGGGATAGTCATATAAAATCCACTTAAGAGATAAAGCCTGCATGAAGAAAAATAAAAAAGGTTAGCCATCTGAGTGTGTAGGAGTGAAGCAGCAAGAGCTGAGAAAGCCTGGCAACTTCTTAGTAATTCCTTAGTAAGAGGAATAGCAGAAACACAAGAACTGCTAATTTTTTTGGCAGAAGACTATGACCTAGAACATGAAGATGTGGGAAAAGTTGAAGGTGAAGAACAGAAATTAAGCCCAGGCATGGACCAGACTTAAGACAAGAGCCCAAATCTGGTAGTAACAGATTCTCCTGGGAGTAATGCCTAGTTTCTATAAGACAAAAGGTCAAAAGATAATGAACAGTGATACCTGGAAAACTAGAAGTACCAGAACATATGACAAGGAACACGGAGTGGTCAGACAATCCGGAATGCTTGGTAATTTCATAATCTAAACATTTAGTTATCAATAAGTTTGCTTTTGTCTTTAGTTTCATTTTTGGAATTAAGGTACTGTATTAGTGTGCATGTGACAGCATCTCCAGGAATGATATACCTGGAGCTCTATTCCACAGAGAAACCACGCATATTGCTGTGTTTTTGCTTTTACAAGTGTTGAGAGTTGTTTCTTTGTTTTGTCATTCAAGTAAAAGCCATTGACCTACACATAGAGGTTTGGATGTGTCTGAAATTTTAAGCAGATATACAAAAGCCATGTGCAGAATGCTAGAAGAGAAAGAACACCTTACCACCAAGAGAAAATACTGGCTTCTGATGACTTTGTTAGCTATCTAAAAATACCTGTCCCACACCTTTTAGAAGACAGTTCAGGGTAAGGGCAGGAATTCAAGAAGGCACATCACAATGAAGACAAAGATAGTAAACCACTAGGACACTATTTTCAGGATGGCAAAAGCTGAAAGAAATTTATATCCAAATAAAATGGTGTATTTCTTCTTACAGCCTTCTTACATTCTAAGAAGGATAATATAGAATTATGTAGACATAAGAAGAAACATGCTTAGCACTGATAGCTCACACTCTAATTCTAGCTACTAAGGACAGAGGTTTGAAACCAACTCAGGTAGGAAAGTTCAAGAGACTTTGTCTCCAAAATACCTAACAAAAAACTAAACTAGAGATGTAGTACTAATGATAGAGTACTAGCCCTGAGTTCAAATCCACAAAATAGTAGTAGAAACACTAGGCAAGAATGTGGAACCAAAGAAATCTTGCTGAATAGGTTCATTTCTTTGTATTCTAGCTTTGGGAAATGTAGAGAAGATAATTGGTAATCACAGCAATTGGAACGGGGACCCAGTGTCAGTACCCTGGCTTAAATTTAGTGCCTTGTACTCACACTTGATGTTTTTGCTCAGAGTTGGCACTCTACCATGTAAGACATGTCTCCAGTCCAGATTTCCTGCTAGCTAACTGAAAATAAACTCTTTCGGACTTTTCTGCCATTATCATCATCATCTTGGACTGGTAGCTCACACCAATAATCTTAGCTATTCAGGAGGCTGAGAACTGAGGATGGTGGTTCAAAGCCAGCCCAGGTAGGAAAATCCATGAGAATTTCATCTCCAGTTAGCCACCAGAAAACCAGAAGTGGTGCTGTGGCTCAAAGTGGTAGAGTACTAGCCTTGAGCAAAAAAGCTCAAGGATAGCACCCAGAACCCGAATTCAAGCTCCATGATTGACAAAAAAAAAAAAAAATCCTTGCCAAATTTCTAAGTGTTGTTTCTTCATGTGCCTACATAGCATGGAAAATCTCACTTTTCTTTCTTATTTTTACAATACAATCATTTTAGCCACTGAAGAATAAAAGGTTCAAGCCATTGTTTGTGCATCTCTGGTTAATTAATACACCTGGCAGAATTTAAGTAGCAAATACCATAGCAAAAGCTATAAGGCAGTTTCTGGGAAATCATAAGAACTTTACAAAATACTTTGATGCAACTGTTGAAGCTGAAAACTGTTAAACAGTTCTGAAAAGGACTTTTGATTCATAAAGTATTGGCCTTTCTTTTAATTCAATACCAGTGACGTGGTTGACACAAAGCTGCTTATAAGGTTAAGAGCTGAAAGAACATGTGTCCAGCAGAGTTCTATTAAGGTGAATTTGGCCCAATTCATCTATAAATTTTCTATCCTACCCTTGGAAATGCTGGTGGAAAAGGCCTCCAGCCAAGCCAAGACGGGCAAGAAGCCACCGTGATAATTTCCCATCTTCCATGCTTCCTCAGGAAATTTCTTTGGATTATTCAGGTTCTTTCACAGACAGCAGAATGATTCATTTTTAAAAGGATGAGCAGGCATAAAATGAGACTGCTGCTTTTGTTTCACCAGACTCAAAATGTGCCTTACATATAAGAATAATGTCCTTTATATGGGAACAAGCTTTCCGCATTCTTCCTTTCACTCATTTCCTAAGTTATGAGCCCCTGCTCTGCTCAGGCCCCAAGGATTCCAAAGCATGTTCTTGTCTTCAAAATCATACGAGAGGCTATAGCACATACCTTTAGATAGAATAATTACAGCCAAGTATCAGTGGTTGTAATCCTTGTCTGTAATCCTAGCTACTCAGGGAGGCTGAGAGCTGATGGTTGTGTTTCATATCCAGCCTGGGCAGAAAAGTCCATGAGATTCTTATCTCTAGTTAACCACTAACATGCCAGACATGGAGGTCTGGATCAAGTAGTAGAGCATTCTATCAGTGAAAAAGCTAAGCAAGAGTTTCATGTCCCTGAGTTTAAGCCCCAGTACCAGCATACAAAAAAGAAATGAAGGAAGGGAATAGAGGGGAGAGTTTACAGTAGATGAGTGGTGAATACCAAAAAAAGATTTCTATATATTCATGATCTCACTTTGAATAATTCATCACTGTGTATTTTGCTATTATTAATTAGTATAGGCATATTTTCCCTTTCAACTGATATCTAAGTGTCTTGACAACAGGGAAGTAATCTTATACTCCTTTTATATAATGAATTGCATCACTTCTCTCAATTTATCATCAATAGTAACAAACACATTTTGTAATATGACTCAGTACACACTTGTGCATCTATAACAATTTTTCCCAAAGTTCCTCTCACTCTTACATCAATGTTTTCTAATGCCAAGAGTCATATGGCAGAGACGATGAGCAAGAGATGTGACTTCAGAGGAGTGGATTATTTTTCACAAATCTTCAGGAAGTTACAGTAAATAAACTTAATAATTTGGCATACTGAAAGCTGAGAAGGCACAATTGTGGTTCACGTCCCTCAAATCCTAAGGCAGTTACATGACAAGAGGAAAATTTACTGTCTGCATCCAAGCATCAACGCAATACTGGAGCTGGTTACAGAGGAAGCCCTGGGAGGGAATCCAGTGAAGCGAGACACTTACCACGAGACCCTGATGCACAGGCATTAGCCTCGCACACCTGCTGCCAGTGCTGGGGAACCAATGAGTAGAAGGAAAGAATATAGTTCCACTTGATGCTCTGAATTAAACAGACAAATGGCTAAGAGTCAGCCAAGAACTATATGATGCATAAATAATCAGAGACAGAGACTTACACATCCATTCAGCTGGAAACAGATTCTAGCTCCCATTTAAAATATCAGCAGTAGTGTCAACCCACCATGTCATCAACAGTATTTTTTTTCAGCATGCTCACACAGCCAGATAAATCAGTGCATAGCTTTCCATTTTACTTGCGGATTGATGGCATTTGTAAACAGCTGCGTTAACACCCTCAAAATTCAAGGAAATGTTTTTTATTACACTGAAGAGCTTTTTAATTAATGTATGTAGCAATGGAAAGGCAGATCTTTTTGCTCTTTTTTTATATGGTTAGCATACGGGTTTATGGTAAAAGTCAATAATTTCTTTCACATACAGGTTTTAGCTCTCTACAGCTGAGTACTTCAGTTTCAGTACAAAGAACACACAAACCCCATGTCAGCAGCCATTTACAATCTGAGCCTGACTCCCTATCCACAACCCAATCCAGCACTCCACTGCAAGGATCTAGTGAGCCGGGTGCTGCCGGAGCTGTCTGTCCTTTGCCGTGTCTATGAACCTGTGCGTGAGCTGTCTCATGCTTTATCATACATTCTTTCCTCCTCTGCCCAGAGGACACTTACAAAATTCATCCCCTAACCCAACCATTACCTAGTATCAAAGTACTTACCCTCTTCCCCTCAAGCAGAGGGGAGTACACATCAGATTGTAGAAAGAAAGGCACATATCTCCACTGTAACCAGCACAGTATAGGCAAATAGTAGATTCACAATTAAAAAAAAAAAAAACCTGTTTGGTGAATTCATTCATGATAGTATTGGAATTTAAACAAAGGTCAAATGTTGGACATGCTCTTTATTACCAGTGCCTCAAGTCCACTTTTCCATTTACTTCTTTTTTCAGTTTGGCAATTTTTGCCTCAGGGCTGGCCTTGGACTATCATCCTCCTACATGTGGCCTCCTTCACAGTAGAACTACAGATGTACAACATAACATATGCCTTGTCACTGAGATGGAAACATTTCCATACAGGTTGACCCATTGTAGCAATGAGATGTAAAGACACTATGTTGAAACAAACTTTACAACTTTGCAGATGGGGGAGCAGAAGTGGAGGTAGGAGTTGGGGAGGTGGGAGGGAAGGGATGGTAGGGGAAAAACAAAGGAGGGGGTAACAAGGCTCGATAAGTAATGTACTCATTACCTTACTCATGTAACTGTAACCCCTCTGTACAGTGTCTTTACAATAAAAAATATGTTTAATGAAAAATAAAAAACTCAAACTATGATGCTCCCAATGCCCACCACTAGCCCCCCCCCACCCAGCTGGGATGACAAGTGTTAGCCACTGAGCCTGGTGGTTTTTAAGTAAACACTTGTATCTCTTCTTACCAAAACCAAGGTAGGAGAAATGGAAACTTTACAAGAGGAAAATGGAAGTAGAGACCTTATTTATTTATTTTTTTGCAATCTGACTTTTCATTTTTGCCATTTGATTAGGCCTTCGAGTGGCCACCATGGAGCAACAAAAAAGATCCCATATTCTCCAATGTAGGGGATTCCTGCTTATGACAAAAAATGAGCTCTTTTTTATCCTTGGTTTGTATGCAAACCCATTATTTTCATCACATTCTCAGAAATAGTTAATGCTCAAAAAAAGATTGCAGTCCAAGAGTTATTTTTTTAAGTTGCAAACCCTAGGAAAGGGTGATAGACTCCACTGTGTTGATATTCAAAAGAATCAGTGAAATAGGGAAAAGAAGATACAAGTCACTTTTTCTTCCTTGTGCCAGCCCTGAGTACTGTCCCTTGGCTTTTTTGCTCAAAGCAATGCTCTATCAGTTGAGCTACAGCTCCACTTCTGGCTTTTGGAAGATTAACTGGAGACGCGAGTCTCATGAACTTTCTCATGCTAGCTGGCTTCAAATCTGGATCCTCAGATCTCCTGCATAGTGAGAATTAAAGGCTTGAGCCACAAGTCACTTTTATACACCTTATTCCACGTGAAGTTACATTCCTTAGGTGCTTGTAGACAATTACATTTTGTCACTATAATAAAAGAAATGTGCAAGAAGCTGGCATCCGTTAAATTTTTCATTTAAATTTGCTGTTTGTCAAACAATGTCGTGTCTGTTCTTGACTCTGGTGAGTCAAAACAGGCAATTATGTAAGAAATAAGAAATGAGAATCCACAATTCTTGTCATAGATGGCGATTTACATAATGAATGCTGTGGACGTTTGACATGGCTTGGGCTCCTACCAGGGGCAAGGAGGTCTCAGACTTTGAAAAGGGTGTCTTCTCCCCACCAGGGTCCTGTGGAACATTAGGTACATTAGTGCAATCAACTTAAAAGAGGAAGTCTAAGTTCTTGGCCTAGTGCTGTTTCTTAGTAGTCATAAATCTTGCTGTATTCACATTTCTGAGCCTCAGTTTTCCCCGCCAATCCCAGGAGGATACTGTCTCTGCCTAATCGCTTTCCCTGCCACATGCACAAACAAGATAGAGTCAATAAAAACATTTTCCAACTTACTCCTGAGCTGTGGGGTATGAAAACCCTATTGGATAAACACTAAGTTAGCACATGCCTTCTTATTAGGGATGACCAAAAACCAAAACCAAACTACAAAGCCAAAAAAGTCCACGGGATTGTTTTCACTGTTGGTCAGGTTACCTTCTTGCAAAGTGGCAGGCAAAACCATACTTGTTTATACATTTGCATCCGCATATATTACACTGGAAAGGATTCTCGGAGCCATAGCCTCCCATATGAATAGTGTAAAGGATATTGTCTGCAAAGTACATGTCACAGAGCTGCCAATGGGACAGGAGCTGAGGATCCTGGACTGGCAGCTTTGGGGCTGGAGTACTTGGCTGGCTGTTTCCTATGCTGGGAGTGTGGGTGTCAGCACTGGGTTCCCTGCTTATCCGTGCCACTGGCCTGTAGTTCCTCTGACAGTGCCATGGCCTTGGCTCTGAGCTTGTGGGAGGGGAGCTCTGAGGAATAGCTGCTGACACAGCAGAAACTACTTTTAGGCAGAAGGATGCTGGGTCATGAAAGGCGTTTCATCAGAACAGCGAACCATGTCAGGGGATGCGGGGTTTGGGTTTTCAGGTGGCACAATGGACAATGGTATTTGCTAGGATGGAGGAGGGTCTCTTGGTAGGCCACGTGTAGGGTAGATGTGGTTTTTGCCAGTTTCATAGGAGCCAGTCTGGATGTTTGGAAATTCATGGGTAAAATCATTAAGATAGTGGCTTCCAAACCAACATGGAAGACGGATTTAAGTTGATGAGTGTTCTTTCTGCTATACACTAGATTGCTTGTTTGTTGGTTGGTTTTTCTGTGAAACTCCCCACATCTTCTGGTCAGGGTTATTTGTTATTACAACAATTAGGACATATTGATAACTATTTTTCCTTTCATTTAGATATGTGTGGACCTAACGTTAGTGTTCATTTACATTTCCCACATTTACAGTCCATAAAGGCATCAAGGTTTTCCATACTCTTGATATTTCAATATACACATGACAGCTAAATGTTATTTCTGCCATATTTCAAAGTATCAGAAAAAGATATTTTTTCTTAAAAAAATCTGTTGCGATATGTTTCAGTGTTTGTACAGAAACTGCCTTTAAAATTGCTTTTAATTGAAGTATTATTTAGTTCACAAATCTGAGAGTTGAATCTGCTCTTTCACTGTAATAAGTCCTTTTATCCTACAAGGGGATAGTGAAACAATTCTTTTAAAGTTATAAATACAGATGAAAATTCTGAAAAGAAGTAAAACTAAAGACTTTTAAGTTGGAAATTGTATATTTAAAAACCTAGTTTGTTCAATGTCTAATTTAAATAGGTTAGTTTGTCATTGCATTTTTTATACCTCCAATATTTTTTAACTAGAGGTAAATACACTAGAGTGGATGATTTTCTTTCTTTTCAAACTAAATCTACCTTTATTCTGACATTAGTGCCAAGTGAGATTGATAACTGTAGTGAAAATCTGTTACTCTTTCTATTCCTTTGAAGACCAAAGAGGTGCTGTAGCAGTCACCCACCCTACGAAGGCACAAACCTTCAGAGAAATCTCCAGAGTATCCTTTTCCTGCCTTCTATCTATTTATTGTGTACAACCGCCTAGAAAAAGCGGTTATAGAAACACTTGGGAAATGTGATGAAATATTTACAAAAGCCAGATCCTGGTCTCCTCTTCAGAGTTGACCTTTTAAAATAGTTTCTGTGCATTCCAACTGTAAAAGTCTACGTGTACTGTGACAACACTATATGGAAACTGTGATTGAATTGTCACCTTACGACGAAGGATAAGAGGTGTGAACATGGAATATAAAACACATTTAAACACAACATTTGTTTATAGAAGTAATACTTGCTAAAAAGACAGAATAATTCATTTTGAATAAGAGGCTATTGATTTTTTTATATTGTGTAATAACTAGCTTACGCTGAAGAGAGCTTGGTCAAACAATAAAATATTGTTACTTAAAAATAAAAAAACCTATTGGAAGTGACCAAGTCAGAACCACATGACAGCCTATGTTAAAGAATCCATTCTTTTCCTTAGTTTGTTTTGTTCTGTTATCTTGACTCTCAGCAATTCAATCCAAGTTTCTCTACATTCATTAAATAACATTTCTTGTTAAATTTCTCATACATACAGTTTTATATACAACAAGTACAGAAGCTGCAGATTATTCACAGAAAGGAGAAAGTGAGAGTAGTAACCTCCTTCTAACCAAAAGCAAGCAGGCTTTCCTGTATGGACCCTCCTAGAGGTGAAACATTAAAACAGTCACATCATGTTCCCCTTTCAAGCCCTCTCCCCAAGCTCTCCTCAGCCCATCCACAGCACACAATTGAGAATCACCCATCCACTTAGGACATGGTGATCTGCAGGCAGCAGCAAATGTATTTCACATTCAAGAGGAGAAACATTAGCAAGCATACATTTAATACGCTGTGTGCCGCAAGGAGTGGGGCTGAGACTTGCCATTTCAGCTTCACTGCTTAGACTGCAATCTGAACAAGAGTGTGCAGTGATGCAGTGTGTTTGGCCCTTGTCTGTGCCAAGCAGCAGTTTTATCATCAGTAAGGAAGCATTAAGTGAACCCCAGGGATAGCATATGTATTGTGTTTAGAGGAAGGGGTGAAAATCCATCAGTGCCATGTAATTTAAAAGGTTTTCATGCTGTTCATGGGAAGCTATAAGCTTAGATTCCTTTGTCCCAGTTAAAGAGAAAATGGTTGGAGCAAAGAAAGATGGATTTAAAATGGTGGTTCCACATGGAGTGAATTTAAGTGATAAAGGAAGACAGATAGGATAATGGAATTTGCCCAGCATGTTAGAGGAGCCACACATTATTTTGTATTTGCAAAAGAGCACACTTTGAGAACTCTGAGTTAGACACCTATTCAAATGAATCTTTTTATTGTCTCTGGTTATGTACTCCTTTAGTACCTCCTTGTCAGTTCCCAGTTGTCTTCTATTAGAGAAGAACTGCAATCGGTCTGTATACCAAGAACTCATAAACTTGAGGGGAATAGGACAAATAACATAGGCTAGATAAGCAGACAGAGATATATGAATAAAGATTTCTTGATGTACATTAGATTCTTTATGCATTCTTGTGCCAGGAATAAAAAATTTTAAAAAGGAAGATCACAGACTCACTTACTATTATCATTTCAATTGACTTTATTGGCTATTCATCCAATCTGTCCTGTGTTTCTTAAATTATTCAATTCCCTGCAGCCAGGTCATTGTTTCAGGAGCTACTGCTGTTTATGGTATCCCTCTCCCCCAGTTCCACCTACTGAAATCCTATCCCTCCTTGAGGCCTCGACTCCAGCATGAGCTTCTCGAAGAGCTTTTCCAAACTCTACTACTGAGATTCAGCAACGCTGCTACTGGGATTAATTCTATTCTACAGGAAATTGCTTTCAGCCATGGTTTTCACTGACCCACAGTGTGCAATACAGCCCAATCTTGTTATTAGTAGTGGTGTGATAGGGCCCCCACCAATAAACCATGAGCTGTATAGGCACTGGTCAGGCTTGGGACACTACTGGTGCACAGTGAGCCTGTGCTGTGCTGGGCTAATGAGTCTCCATTCTTCCACCTGTTCCAAGTAGAGTGGTTACACTTTCAGCACTAATGCCATCCCTATCCCAAAGCTATGTTATCTAATCAGTATATAAGTACCCTAAGAAAAATCATGACTTTGGAGATGGTGCAACAGAAAGACTAACTCTTATGAAACATATTTTTCTTTATTATTATATCATCTTTAGATAGTTATACAAAAGGATTTCAATTCAACACGTCAGTTTATGAGTACAACTCATCCCAATCAAAGTCATCTGGGAAATACTTTTTAAAGAAGTGGCATGTGTCCAAAACCATGTTTATCCTGAAGGTTTATGGAGCAGTTGAGAAACTGAATAGCTTATCACCCTAGAAAGGTTGAAATGAGAGGGCAGAATGTGCAAGAGTATGTACAAAGAGTGTACAAGGATATCCTAGTGGCATTGGGCCTTTATAGAGTCCGAAATTATAGAGTCCAAACTTTACTTTCATTGCCAAAAAATGTTAACACAGTATAATATATACAATATACATATATACATATATAGAGAGAGAAAATCTCCCCTAGCTTTTTGCTAGAGACAATAAGGATTTGAGAAATTCATCAAGAAAATACCTAAAAATAACTAATTTTCTGTCTTCCTCACTCTACAAAACAGTTATAAGACCTTGAAAAAGAGACAAGGAGAACTTACTGGCAGGATCCTGTTAGTGATCCTAAGTCAGTGTTTTCCCAATACCTATTCAAAACATGTTCACCTATGAATTAAAATCAGAATCTTCTTTGGCTTTTCATATGATGTTCCAAAGTGACTCAACTTTTATTAGCATAATATATATACATAGATACATATATATATATATATATATATATATATATATATATATATATATATATAGTGAGGGGGGATAGATGGGGAGGTGTAGTGGGTATGGGTGACAGTTGTAGGCCTTGAATTCAGGGCCTAGGTGCTGTCCCTTAGCATTTCTGCTCAGGCTGGCCCTCTACATCTTGAGTCACAGACAGCTCCACTTCCAGTTTTCAATGGTTAATTGGAGATGTGTCACAGACTTTCCTGTTCAAGCTGGTTTAAACCACAATCCTCAGATCTTAGCCATTTGAGTAGCTAGGATTACTGGCACCCACCTCCAATAAATTTGTAGATAGTATATCCCCAGCTAACAAAGTTCCTCCCCAAACTGCGCCCCCAAAACAAATTACATCCTTAGACAACATTTCCAGAATGTGAGAGAGACTAGGTAAATAAGCTATATTGCTCACAAATTACAGAAATCCAAGGCTACAATGCCTTTGACTATACTTATCTACAAGCCTAATGTATACAGATGCTGGAGGGAATGTGGCCAGAAGGGAACCCTACTGCATTGTTGGTGGGAGTGTAAACTTGTTCAACCACTTTGGAAAGTTTTATCGAGGTTCCTCAAAAGACTCCACATAGAGCTCCCCTATGGCCCAGTAATCCCACTTTTGGACATTTACCCAAAGGATCACAAACAAGGCCATGCTGAAGCCAGCACAAGTATGTAAAAGCTACCAGCACAACTATGTTTATCGCAGCATTATTTACCATAGCCTAGATATAGAACCAACCCAGATGCCCTTATTTGCAATATATAGTATAGGTATGAGTCAAGCGGAAAAGGTCAGATAATGTGATGTTAGGAAAATGAACCCTTAAATATGTATTTTAATGTTTTCGTTTCTTTCATGCATGTGTTTCTAACGCATTTATAAGATTATTTCTTTGTTGCTTTGTATGTCCCTCCCCCACAGTGTAACCCCCGCTTTCACTATATTTGATGTCAGTATAACATGTGGAGGAGATGGGGACAAACAAGTCGTTTAAGGATTCAGGTGGACCTGTTGCAACAATGAGAAGTACAAAATGTCATATCAAAACCAGCTTTACAATGTCGGTATGGGGGGGGAGGGGGGTATAATTGGGTGGGGGGAGGGGGGAGGCGGGGAAGGGAGGTGAAGGGTAAACAAAGGAGGAGGCTGCAATGCTTGGTAAGAAATGTATGCATTATCCTGCCCATGTAATTGTAGCCCCTCTGTACAGTATGTTCTCAAATAAAATAAAATTAAATTAAAAAAAAAAAAAAAGAAAACGAGCTTTACAACGTTGGTGCGGGGGGGGGGGAGGGTTGGGGGGGGAGGCTGGGAAGGGATGGGAAGGGGAAACAAAGGAGGAGGCTGCAATGCTTGAATAAGAAATGTATGCATTATCCTGCCCGTGTATTTGTAACCCCTCTGTACAGTATGTTCACAAAATAAAATAAAATAAAATGAAAAAAAAAAGAAATGTACTCATTATCTTGCCCATGTAATTGTAACCCCTCTGTACAGTATTTTCACAATTAAAAAACATTAAAAAAAAAAAAAAGACTTGAATAGAGTGTTTACTCTTCATGGAGAGAACATTTTACGGGTCTCCAGGAATCATCACATCATAAACACCAAATGCCTGAATTGTTCAGTAGTTCCGACTGCAATAGTTCTCCCTAACTTGAAGGAGGAAGGAACTCAGGCATTTTCCCCTGAGACAAAGTTTAACAACAGTCAATGGTTCTCATATTGACTCACTGGGCACTTTACTTTGATTTGTAATGACTACAAAACCTTGGCATACTCTTTCTCTTTTGACTGAGTTCTAACATGTTGACAGATTCGTTCAGTGGACATGCCAAATTATCATAATTTAAGAAGCATGAAATATATGCTTAAACGGAGGCAAGGCCGACCAAAAATAGCCTTCTAATCAGTTTTCAGAAGGGGTACAGGTCAAAAAGATCAGCAAATCTGCTAATGACTCACATTTCAACATCTTGCCAACAAGACACTCTAATTGACCAATTTCCAGCTGCTCTGCCCAGGAACACGATCGGCAGTTCTAAAGAGCAGAACTGAATCTCAGCCACAGTGCTGCCTAGATAAGATTAGGAGAACGCACTGCATGCTCCACTTCTTGTACAAAAAAACTTTTAGACCCCCTACGGAATCCTATATGGAAGGAAGAATTGGAAATATAAATATATTCACAGCCAGACAAGTAGGTAGCAAAATATTGATTTTTTTTCTTCTTAAACAAGTAAAATCCTGCACTAGGGGACCTACCATGAGGAAGAGGGAATTGTTCGCCATAAAAAAAGAAGATGCAAACTCAGGAGGGGAAAAGCCACCAGCATCTCACAGCAAGGGCTGAGGCTGTCAGATGACCAGTGTAGCAGAGCCAGGTGTGGAGGTCCTGGAAGGCATCAGCAGGAATCAATGCATTGAGGTCTCTGTCCAGGCTCATATTACAAAGGAGTGTGAAATCCAGCAGAGTTCTCCTGAGGTGCCTAGGATATCCAGGAGCCCAGTGTTCTGATTTGGTTTTGTGTTGTTCTCTGCAAGTCATATTCTTATATAATTCTTATATAATGACAGCCTTGTAAAAAATAAAATAAAATAGAAAGGATCTTACAAAGCACCAAAAAGAAGATGGGTCCCAACAGCAAGTCTATGCTCTCTGGAAAAAGTGTGGCCACTGGAATAGGAGAAGGCCTGGACTTGGAGGTGGAGACCTTAGAAGGCAGGTCCATTATTTTGTTTCTCTGAACCTGAGAGCTCAGTTTTGACATAAGAGCAGTATGTGCTGCCATGCGTTAAAAGGTTATGTTGAAGCTGAGCACTGGTGACTCATGCTTGTAATCTTAGCTATTTCAGAGGCTGAGATCTGCGGGTTACAGTTCAAAGCTAACCCAGGCAGGAAAGTCTCTTATCTCCAATTAACCACCAAAAAGATGTGGTTCAAGTGGTAGACGAGCAAAAAGCTAAGGAAGAGCATAAGGCTCTGAGTGCAAGCCTCAGTACCATACCATCACACACACACACACACACACACACACACACACACACACACACATATACACACACACACACACACACACACACACACACAAATACAGAGGCTGTTAGTGTTTCATTTCCTATGGATGACAATTATACAACCAGAAATACTAAGCTGGGAATTGATCTTTTGTTTTTTGTTCCATCTTCTTGATACATAATTACAATCTAAGGATTTAATCTAAACAGGGAGGGAGAAGGTCAAATGAGTGAAAAGCATTGCTCTTGGAAAAAACTGTGAAACAATATCCCGTAAGTATACATAAAATTTGCCGTGCTCAAGAATTGCTATATTTGTGACTACAAATCTGATCACAAATGAAGCATTTAGGGGAAATAAAGGGAGAGGGTTGGCTCAAATGTTTTTCCACAGACAAAGAGATATTTGTTCGTTGGTGCTTCCATTAAGCCAGTGTGTGTGGAAGAGGAAGGTGAATACTCCACACTGGGAACTTTCCAGTCATTGCGGCACTTGCCCTGGCCAGTGCCAGCATTAAAATATCACAAGAAAAGTTCTTTCCCACAGTGACTGTGCTGTTGGAACTCCAAAAGATTCTGCTAAGATTAGTTACATTTCATAACTGACATGTTTTGAAATAACTCTTTTAAGATCTGAATCACAATGAGATTCCAGTGAAAGTACACTAGTGTCTTCGCTGTGCTAGCCCACTCCATGAAGGAATTCTTAGGTTCCTTTTTGCAGTACTGCTGGAATGAGGAAGAGGGAGGGAAAGAAAATGAATGGTGAGAATGATGGAGGTGAATAATATTAGAATATAATATAAGGAAACTCATTGAAAGCTGTTGATCAATAGGGAGTTACAAGGATGGGAAAGAGAGCAATATAAAAGGAGTTCATCTACTTAAAATTTAATATATGCATGTATAGAACACCTGGTAAAACTCCTCTGCCCAAATAATATACACTAATAAAGTGTGTAATAGGAAAGTAAAACAGGCTCCATTAGGGGTGTAACCATGGAAGGGGGGGGCAAAGGATGAACAGTGATTAAGGACATCATACGCACACATGAAAACAAAACAATGGAATGAGTCAAATGGTTTTGAGAAGAGAGGAGGGAAAATGTCACAGTGTAACTCCCTTGTGCATATAACATGTTAATAAAAAGATTATAAAGAATAAAGATAGACCTTAGGCATGCACTGTCAAAGCAAAACATAAAAATCACTATGGCACCACAAACTAATTCTTAATGTATAGATACAGGAATGAGAGGATTGTGAAAGTTGATGGAGCAAGTTCAGTAGAAGATGAGAAAGCTTCAGAAAAGACAATGTTTTATTATTATCATTAAGTAATTTTATAAAGAGGTTTCAAATTCATAAGACAGAATGCAAATACAATGCATATTCATCAATGTCATTCCTTCTATTGCTCCCCTTCATTTTCTCCTCCCATCCCTACTATCAAGTTATGTAGTTCAATTTTCACATAATGTACATTTACTATACAGACTGCATTTGCTCATATGAAAGCTCAGTTTTAAATGCTTAAATGTAAGGGAAGGAGAAAAACACAAACCCAGTAAAAAAAAAAAAAAAAAGACATAATTCAGGAAAAAACAAAATAAAAGCTCTTATCCCTACCATTAGCCACACCTCAGTTTATGCATCTACAAAGTGGGATGCTAATGATTTATTTATATCATAGACATAAATACCGCTGGTACTTATTTCCTTATGTGGTGCCCTGCCTCATGGAGTAGTCATGGCAAGGAGTAATTGATGGGTGTGGCTTTCCAGATGGGGCCTAATGAGCACTGTCATGGGTCTCTCTCAGGATTTTTTGGCTCAATCTCTCTGCAGATGTTGCTTCCATTTTGCAAAGTTACTCCAGTGACTCCCCATGAAGAAACCTGGTGAACAGACACGATTGCGAATGTGAACCTCCCTGAACATGGAACACTGATCTCCAGCCTTGGCTTCAGATAACTATAACTATGTCAGGAAAGGTCTAATAGAGTTACTGGACTTCCCAGGTACTGGGAATTAAATTAGAAATTTTATTAATTTGCAACTCAGTAGAGAAATTATATTGCAGAAAACAAAGACAATATTTTATTGCCCTTGCATTCCTAGGGCCTAGAAAGCGTTCAATAAAATGTTTGTATACTGAATGTTTACTGTATGCCGACCACTGTAATAGGCAATAAGGGTCTAAATGCCTGCAAACCTCTCCAGATGTTCCAATACAGCAGTTCATAGCACAGCAGACTTAAACAGCCCAAGTTTCCTTTCTATCAGAAAATTTATCTCACCTACAATGGCCAAGAGCTTCATCCTTTTCATTTCTATCTCTGATCCATCCAGGAGAAGAAAACAATATGAGGGAAAGTCTAGGAAAGCAGGAGATTCAAATAATCCAACCTTGACAAATTATTGTATAGTTTTTGAGTTTTTCTCTCTACAGGTTGATATAAGTTGAAACTGAACCAAACAGTTTATGAATCCCTCTCCTCCCTCTGTCCATCTCTCTCCTTTTTCCTCTCCCTCTCCCTCACCCCAAGTATGTATGTGTATATAGACATATATACATAATATATATAAACACATACATTTTTAGCCACATTGGAATATGTATCTCTGATATTTTTAATTTAATGAGCCCATCTGGAAGCAAAAGAAAAAAGTTATTTATTTAAACAACTTAGAAGATATATTTGAACACTATTTTGGCAGTGGGTGGTCTTGAAATTATACACATCTTGGCATGGGAATTAACTTTTTCTAGATATAGGTGATCCTCATATTGCATGCTTTCAATATGCATGAAACTCTTTAAGCATGGCTGATTTTTTAAGAATACCAATCTCCCAGAAAAACAGTTAACATTTCAGTCATCACAGTAATTACTTGAGGTACAAATTTCATGTGAACTCTTCAGTTCACAAACACTTACACATAATCTAGGGCTGGCCCATGATCAATGAATGTCGACAGTGGTTTTTTTTCAGTTGGTCATCAAGCTCCAGCTATTGTTGAGTTCCTACACAGACCGAAAGCCAGATAGCTCTGTTACCTTCTTTATGACATTTTACACAAGTGGATAATCAAGAAATGAATTGATGCTCTGAGCCAGTGGCTCATGCCTATCATCCTAGCTAGTCAGGAGGCTGAGATCTGAGAATCATGATTCCAAGCCAGCCTGGCAGGAAAGTCTGTGACACTCTTATCTCCAATAAACCACCAGGAAACCAGAAGTGGTGCTGTGACTCAAGTGGTAGAGCGCTTGCTTTGAGCTGAAGAGCTGAAGGACAGCACCCAGGCCCAGAGTTCAAGCCCCATGACCAACCAAAAACAAACAAACAAACAAACAAAAAAACAGGAAAGGAATGAATTGAACCAGGCACTGGTAGCACATGCTTACTCTTATCTACTCAAGAAGCTGAGATCTGAGGGTCACAATTAAATGCCATCCTTGATTTAAAAAAAAAAAAAACAGTAAGTCTTGTGAGATCCTTGTCTCCAGTTAACTAGCAAAAAGCTGGAAGTCCATGGAACTGTGACTCAAGTGGTACAGCACCAGCTTTGAGCAAAAAATCAAACAGGAAAGTCCCTGAGTTCAAGCCACAGGACTGGCACAAGAATGAAAAGAAAAGAGAATGACAGATGAAAGTAAAACAAGAGAAGTAGAAAGTAAAGTAGAATTGTACATGATTATATTAGAGAAGATAAAACAAGACTGAGGTGAGTAAGATGCTGTGCTGTGACTCATAATCACATCATCCAGTAAATGTGAAAACAAACTCAAGTTGTTTCAACATCTTTTTGCTTATATTACACAAGGAATGGCAAACCACTTAGGATTTAAATGGTGCACCTGCAATGGATTAAAGACTAATAAAAACCAAATGTCAACCTGTTTTGCCAGTGTTCAAGCCAAAGCAGTGACATTAGTTGCCACATGGAAAGAAAATTACAATAAGGAATTTGAAGAAAGACCTCTTATTTCCATTGTTTTACAAACTGACATGTATTGATTAATGTAGAACTATCTGGTGAATCTGTTGTTCAAATAAAGATGCTGCTGTGGAATTTATATCCAGACTCCAAAGAGACAGAAGAAATAGCTGAATGGTGATACCACCATTTAAGAGACTATAGATATGTAGCCAGAGCAACATGGGGAAAATTTATCAGGATAAATGAAGGAAGAGATTGAACAGAAAGGAAAACATATATCCCAGAAGAAGTGATACCAGCAAAAAATACTTCACACTAAAACAATTATGAGATAGTTTACAACACTGGCAACACAGAAGATACAATGTGAGAAGTTGATAAAACTAGAAAAGAATATGACAGTTTTCTAAGGTACAGAAAATCTGGTCATTCCATCTCATAAGTAATAGGTAAGATGGCAAGCAAACATTGTTTAAACCACTCTTGATAAGTTATTTACAAAGAAATATATCATTTTAAATTTTAAGGCTTCTAATGTTCTAATTACAATGTAAAAGTGGGTATTTTCTATTGTCCTACACACTTAATAATAGATTGGAGAGAATCCTTACTGTTTAGCAAAAAATAAATTAAATTGGCTAGGTGCCAGTAGTTCACATCTGGAATCCAAGCTACCCAGGATCTGAGTGAATTAATGAGAAAGAAAGCCAAAAGTAGATCTACGGCTTAAGTGGTAGAACTCCAGCCTTGAGTGAAAAACCTAAGAGACAGTGCCTAGGGCCTGAGTTCAGTCTACTGACATAAAAATAAATAAACAAAATGCAATATAAATTAAATCATTAGTTTCATTTCTCAACATTGTAAAACTAACCAGATGACAGAAGCAAGTTCAGGCTGTGAATTATTTGGGCTCAGGATTTCAGAGGTGTGTGATCATTTCAGCAGGAAGGGCACAGAGAAGCAGAATGGTCCATGTGGTAGCAACAAGATCAGAAAAATATTGCCATCCTATTATAAATATATCAAGGTATAAATCCATCTATTAGAGTAGAATCCCCGTAATCTAGTTTTCTCCAGACACACCCTCCCAGACACCCTGAGGCTGCTTTAGGGATGTCCTAGATATTGCTTTATCCACTCAAATAGACAATGAAGGTTAGCCATCACAGTCAGATGGATTTTTCCTATTGATAGTACTAAGATCAACATTTAAAATATTATCATGTACACTCATTTTTTTTACTGCCATGAACTAGTGAAGGTTGCCTGCACTTTCTAAATTAAAAAAGCTAAAATATACAAGACATTCTGGTATGTTGCATTTGATTGGCTATTATAGTCTAAACATTTTTTAATTACTTTAGCTAGCTATTGATTAGTTTAGAATAAGACAAGAAACACTACTTCTGTCTTCCTGCACAAATGAGCAAACTTGCTTTTTGATTTGTAAACCCAAAGATAAAGAAAAGCACAATACTGAACTGTGAGAAGTCCAGGTTCAAAACCAGCCTCTACCACAAACTCCCTGTGTGACTCCGAGCAAATCCCTCTATTCATTCTACAAATATTTATTGCCAGACACCCTGCTATGTGGTGAGGCTACAAAATTGAATACGAGATGGAATCTTGTCTTGGAGAACTCACAGCCTATTAGGAGAGAAAAATCAGAAATGGTTATAGTACAGTTCTCATCTATAAATCAGAACTAATAACACCTACCTCCCAGTGTTACCAAGAGGATAAAATGAAACTGTATGGGAAGGCATTTTGCTATGGAGTATTACGAGAGTACTGCCTAGTGCTGTTATCATTGTGCTTCTGAAATAAATTGCACCAACTTGTTCTCACCCAGAGGTTCTCATAGTGTGGTCTCAAACAGCAGAATCAGCATCACTAGAAATGTGCTCACATATATAGTCCCAGGCCTCCTCCAGACCCACACACTAAGAAACTCTGGAAGCCAGGCCCACCATTAGAGACAGGCCCATCACTGACTCCTGTCAACTCTGAATTGTGTCAAAGTTGGCTTGTGTCTGCACAATCCCTCCAGATTCTGATGCAACTATCTTGGAAAATCAATAGTAAGTCCAATGACTACTAGTCTGACAGAGATAAGTGGTTCTGGTAGGCACAAGAGCCTGTGAACTATGTAAATCTTAAAATTCATTTCCTATTTAGCAAAGAGGAAATTAAAGTTTCATATAAGTGAGTCACCTATCTGGACAGGGTAATTAACAAAAACTCTAATGAGATAGTCCCTAGTTAACCTGGCTTTGAAACCCTTACACCTAGGTTAAGAAACGTTTAAAAAAAAAAACAGAGTGGAGTCTAACCCTTAATATTTCAGCCTCCTAAGTATCTAGAATTAGAGGCATAAGCCATAGATGTGTGCATTTTAAGGAAACAATGCCACAGAAATTCTAATAAACCTTTGCCAAAGTAGTATGTAGGAGACCATATCATCTGAATAATTATACAGTCCTAGTCCTTGATATAATGATCTAGCCTTTGATATAGTGATATAGTAAACTGACTCAGTTTTAGAATTCTTCTTGGAGAGTTCTTATTTTATTTTATTGTAAAGATGCTGTACAGAGGGGTTACAGTTATGTGAGGTAATGCATACATTTCTTGTTGAGCATTGTTACCCCTCCTTTGGTTTTCTCCTACTATCCCTTCCCTCCCCCACCTCTCCCAGTCCTCCCCCACCCCCAGCCAAAGTTGTAAAGTTCATTTCCAACATAGTGTCTTGTGAATCTCAGTGTTACAATGGGGCAACCTGTGTCCTTATTTCAGCATTTTGTTGTTTCCCTTCCCCTCCCCAAATTAGATAAATGCATATACAAGATGCAAGTAATCAAATTCAAATATAGTGACAACAGGGGATATACCATAGGGGAAGAACACACAAAGGAAACAAAAGAAAATCACACAGTACATTAACAAAAAAACCTGGGTGTTCATATCTTGGGATTCATTTTGCTTAGCATCATCTTATAAAGTCATATGTTCGTAGCTTTTGAGCTTTTCTGCTCATCTAATAAGATTATCCTAATTGTTGCAATCTAAGGGAAACTATAAGACCTTCAACCACTCTGGAAAGCAGTATGGAGATTCCTCAAAAGATTCCACATAGAGCTCCCTCACCCAGCAATCTCAGTTCTAGGCATTTACCCAAATGATTACAAACAAAGCCATACTGTGAAAACAGGGGTTATACTGTGGGGGATGGACATACAAAGCAAAAAAGAAATCATCTTATAAATTTGTTAGAAACAATAGCAAGAAAGTAAAACCATTTGAGACCTTATCTTGGGGTTCATTTCACCGAACATCAACTTATCTGCCCCCTGTTTTCACTGTATTTGATGTTGGTATAATTTGGGGAGGGGAAGGGAAAAAACAAATTGTTTAAATAGGGATACAGATGGACTCATTGTAGCAATGAGATGAACAAGACATTTTGTCGAAAAACAAACTTTACAACTTTGGGGGGGAAGGGAACGGTACCGGGGAAGGGGAAGGGAAGATGGGAGGGCAGGGATGGGAGGGGAGGAGAAAACAAAGGAAGAAGCAACAATGCTTGATAAGAAATGTACTCATTATCTTGCCCATGTAATTGTAACCCCTCTGTATAGTATTTTCACAATTAAAAAATCTTATTAATAATTTAAAAAACCAAGGCCATACTAAAGCTACCAGCACAACTATGTTTTTTTGCAGCATTATTCACCATAGCTAAGCTATGGAACCAACCCAGATGCCCCTCAGTAGATGAATGGATCAAGAAAATGCAATAGGTAGGTAGGTAGGTAGGTAGGTAGGTAGGTAGGTAGGTAGGTAGGTAGATACATACATATATACATACATACATACATACATACATACATACATACATACATACATACATACATACATACATACATACTAGAATTCTATGCTTCCATCAGAAAGAATGAAATTGCCACATTTGTTAGGAAATGGAAAGACTTGGAAAAAATCATATTAAGTAAGCTAGATCCAAAGAAACATAGGTCCCTTGGAGACTTCTTTAAGTTCTACATCCTCCATGTTGATGAACATTTAGCTTTTTGCAAGAAAGCTGTTTTCTTTTTATGTATTTTTTATTGTAAAAATACTGTACAGAGGGATTACAGTTAGGTAATGAGTACATTTCCTATCAAGCATTGTAGCATCCTCCTTTGTTTTTCCCCTACCATCCCTTTCTTCCCCACCTCTCCAACTACTCCCCCCCCCATCCCTGCTGAAGTTGTAAAGTTCATTTTCAACATAGTATCTTGTACATCTGGTTGTTACAATGGGTCAACCTGTATCACTATTTAAGCATTTTGTTTTTTCCCTTCTCCTCCCCAAATTAGAAAAGTAAATATACAAGATGCCTGGCACGGGAATCAAATACAGTGAAAAACGAGTTATACCAGGGGGAGGAAAATGCAAAAGAAACAAAAAAATCACATAGTACATTATAAGTACATTAAGAAGAACAGCAACAAAGATAAAACCTCGTGTCCCTATGTCAAGAAAGCTGTTTTCTGAGCCTTCAGCATTACTTGTGACTGGATTATACACAAATGAAGCAGTGATCTGAAGTATCTAACTTTAGTAGCTAGGATAGGAAGAATAGGCCTGGACAGTCCAAAATAACCAGCAAAAAGCCAGGATACAGGTATGATTGAAGTAGTAGAGTGCTAGACAAGGAAGCTGAGCAAGCAGAGACCCTAAGTTCAACTACTGTATGGATAATCTACATTAGCAATGCTTGAGATATTAAGAAAAATATCACTAGTTTGAACAGGTTTTTTTTAAAAAAAAAAAAAAAGATATATTATAGTCAGATACCAGTGACTCAGTCCTGTAATCCTAGCTACTCAGGAGATCTGAGGATCCTGGTTTGAAACCAACCGAGGCAGGAAAATCCATGAAGGTTTTATTTCAAATTAACTGTCCAAACAGCCAAATGGAGTGTGGCTTAAGTGGTAGAACATTAGCCTTGAGCAAAAAAAGCTTAGGGACAGTGCCCAGGCCCTGGCATACACACACACACACACACACACACACACACACACACACACACACACACACACACACACACTCACACACTCACACACACACACACACACACTCACACACACACACACACACACACACACACACACACACACACACACACACACACACACACACACACACACCAGCATATATCTGCTCTAATAACAGAGCCATGCCAGATTTGTAATCCTGAAACTTAGGAGTCTGAGTCAAGGAGCAAGAGTTCAATGTTACTCATATAACTGTAACCCCTCTGTACAGTATTTTTACAATAAAAAAAATTTTTAAAAAGAGTTCAGTGCTAGCCAAGCTATAAAGCAAGCCATGTCTCAAAAACAAGACAAAGCAAAACAAATGAACAAAAAATTATTTTCATAACTGTCCATTGACTGTCCCCTAAAAAGTACAGCAGCTTTGTACAACCAAGACTTAGAATATGGTAGGTATCCTCCCCTCCCTCTCTCTCTCTCTCTCCATATATGTATATATACATATACATATACATATATGTATATGTATCTCTTTAAATAATTGTACAAAGGAGTTGCCACTTAACAAAGCAGTTTATGAATACAATTTATCTTGATCAATGTCACCCCTTTCAATATTCTCACCCATCCCTCCCCTATTCACCCTGTCTTTTGATCTTCCTAATTTTGTATGATATACATTGGGTTCTTGACTGTATTCTCCCCCTCTTCTCCTTGACCACACCCCACCCCCTTTCAAGTACCAGCTTCCTGGTGTTTTATTTTGCTAAACTTTGATTTTGCCTTTCTAAGGCATTATGCTATTTGAGATCTCCTTTAAAGCTAATGTATTTCAGTTAATACATTTTTGCATAACCCAACGCATTTGTTTATAAGTTTATAAGCTAAAGCTCGCTTCTACATATAAGGGGAAACGTATCCTTTCTTGCTCTGGGCCTGACTTCACTTAACATAATTGTTTCCAGATCTTTCCAGTTCTTTACAAATTGGATGTGCACATTTTCTTGATCTCTTTGTACACTAAAGGGTACTGAAAATTTTTGAGGCTGAGTACAGAGGCTCATGTTTATAATCCCAGTTACTAGGAAAGGTTGGAGTGTTATGGTTCAAGACCAACCTAGGCAAAATGTTAGTGAGACATCCATCTCAAATAATGACTGGGTTTGAAGACAAGTGCCTGTCATTGCAGCTAGGGAGGAAACATAAATAGGAAAACCATGGTTCAGGCCAGACTGAGCATAAATGCAAGATCTTATTTAAGAAAAACCTGAAGTAAAAAGGGCTAGGGGTGTGGCTTAAATGGCAATGGCAGAGTGCCTATCTAGTAAGCAGACCTTGAATTTAAATCCTAATACTGCCAAAGAGTAAAAATGTATGGTTAAGTGAATAAATTCCCTTTAGATTAATGATGATTTTAGAATCTCTTATAGCTAAGAATTAGTCTTCATAGGAGCTTTATGAAGTGAAGCTTAGGTAAGTTTAAAGAAGACCCTCCGTTATTCATTTAACAATGAAAAATTAAGACTTTGAACAGAGACTCACAAATATTTTCAATGAGGCTGAACTGAAGAACGGGCCACATTAACCTTCTTTATTCATGAAAGCCAATCCATCACGTGTGTGTGTGTGTGTGTGTGTGTGTGTGTGTGTGTGTGTGTGTGTGTAATATCATCACCCAGCCAAGTGGAGAAATCCAATTGGGTCTCAGAGAACATCTGCTATTGGTTAACTTGAGTATGGAAGGATCTGATATCTCCCTTTGCTTTCTGAGCTATATTTTACCTAAGGTATTTATTTCTCTGTTAATTGAATTTTACCCTTGTTATTGATTAGAATATTTAGAATACCAGGGTTCTTGGAATAGGCCTTCCTTCATGTGAAGGCTACTAAATAACCTGGCCTATATTTAATTTTATTTTATTTTTTATTTACTGTGTGTGTGTGTGTGTGTGTGTGTGTGTGTGTGTGTGTGTGTGTGTGTGTTTGCCAGTACTACGGTTTGAATTCAGGGCCTGGGTGCTGTCCCTGAGCTATTTTGTTCAATGCTATCATTCCACCACTTGAGCCATAACTCCATTTCCAGCTTTTTGGTAGCTAACTGGAAATAAGAATCTTCTTATTCTGAATTATTCTCAAAGATGCCCACGGCATTGGCTAGGAGCAATGCTCATCAGATCTTAGCCTACTGAGTAGCCAGGATTATAGCTATGAGCCACCAGTGTCTGGCCCTTTATTTTAGTTTTACCAGAACCACAGGTGTTCATTAGGTGTACATAGATCTGCGGTCCCCAAATGCGCTCAGCTATGAGGAGTGTCCACACTGAATATGTCTCTGCTTTTTGCCAGTTATTTTAAGTGACTTCTCTTAATTAGAAGTACTATGTCACACATTGCTAATGGAGCAGACAGCAGCTGTATGAGATGGTGGGGTTCCGAGTCCCCTTTTCTCTGCGGACTCCTGTTTCTCACTGAAATAATTGTGTTTACTCTTCTACCATTTACAACACTTGCAGTTGTTTTTTTTTTTCAGGCACTATAAACCCAAAACTAGCCTTAATTTAGTACTTCCCCCTCTATGACTCTCACTTCTGAAAAGCATGAAGCAGAGATTATTTCCCCCAGTAAAAATTATCTGTGCAGTCCATGTTTCTAATCCAGATAGATTCCAGTATGTTCCTGCAAAAACATTAAGCAATCTGCCACAGGAAGTGTTCTCTAATTAGTTGACTTGATGGTAAAACTTCATCTCCAAATTCAAAGGAATCATATATAGGAAAGCAAATATCCTTTGCTAAAAACCTGTCATTTGTTTGTTTGTTTTGTTTTGTTTTCCCGGTTGTTGTTAAGGCAGGTTCTTACAATGTAGGTCAGTTGAGGCGGGGTCTTACAATGTAGGTCAGTTGAGGGGGGGGTCTTACTAAGTAGCTCAGTGACCTGACAGCTAAGATTAAAGGGGTACACTGCGATATCCATTTTGTATTGCTTTTTTATGCTGACTGATCATTCAATTTGGGGTGAATAATTTCTTTTCTTTCATATTTTATTAATTAGTTGTCCAAAGAGACGTCATTTTGACATGTCTTTATACTCATATAAGGCAGCTTGATCAGAATAACCACTTCCATTACTCTCCTTCATGCCCTATCTCCTGCCCAAACCAATCTCAACAAGCGTCATTGTTTCATTCAAATTTCTGAAGAATCATTTCCTAAATAAATAAAGAAAAGCTCATTCTTCAACTTCAGTAACTTGCCAAGGATAGTGTTATATGACACAACCTGAAAACACATAGGTGAAAAGGCTCCTGGCAGTTCCTCCTCAATGTTTTCACCAGAAAATATGCAATGGTGAGAGGATCCAGGTACCTTTGTTTGTAATGAAGACTAGACAGTTCCAGAATAAAACCATACTGAATTCTTCCCTCCTCTTCTTGAGGTTCTTTTATGTTTTTATGTTAAATAGGGCCTGGCTACTATATCCAGCCCACATATCCCCTTGAGGCCAGAAGAAACTATATCATGTTGAGATATGCCTCTTCCTTTCATGTAACCCATACTGTATTAATAACAAGCAAATAGTTAATAGATGCTTGAAGACTAATTGAAATTTTAAGAACTAAACCATAACTAAAAACGTGATCAATAAATTAAATGTGTATTAAAACCACCTTTTACAGCAATAGAACATTTATTTGGCATTGCTACATTCCAGGAGCTCAGTTAGCAACTTCGTATACTATGCATTCATCATAAAGAATCCTATGTATCCATCATAAAGAAACTATGAAAAATATATTATCCTGATGTTAGAGAGAAGAAACATAAGTCTCCTTAGAAAAAGAGTTTTCCACACACTAAGGAATGACAGACTCTGCCTTCTCCAAAAAAGAATTCCCAGAGGACATGACCTTAACCAGCAGTAGAAAATAAAAAACTTCTAAGGCTCTTACCCACTTCCCAAAGCTAACCTATATCCAATTTAACCACTTCATCTTCATGAAACTCTGGGAAACACTGGCTCTTATCAACTGGCAGCTTGTAGATGCTTGGTCTGTGCCACACATACATCTGTGGAGGATAAGCCAGTGATAACCCAGCATCAGATGCCAGGACCTGCTCTATCGCTCCCATCTGGGTACTTGCTGAGGTGAAGATGACTAAGCCGTAAGCCAGGATTCCTGAACCAAAAAACCTCTAAAATCTCATGCATACATTGCTCCCAGAAATAGATTCTCAAGCACAGTGCATTTTCAAAACTACTGATCCAGAACCTCAAAGCTGAGGTCCTCTTGTTTCAAAGTCATTCTCTCCCATTTTTTTTCTTTGCAGCTGGTAAGTCATAGATCACATCTTGAATGAGGTTGTCCCTATTTATCTGTTGTAGAAAAGAATTTTACTAGATATATTTATATTCAAGCCCCTTATTTTCTAGATGAGGAAACCAAAGTTCACATCAATGCACTGGTTTCTCCAAAATCAAATTTTCACTCACATAAGCTTCCTGATTCTCAGTCTTGACTTTTCTCAGATTTCATTAGATACATTGGAAGTAAATGGTACACTTGAGTTAGACCATACTTTGCAAAGACTTGGAGAAAGGTGTTACCAACTCACTGATCAGATAGCATAGGTCCAAAGAAATAAAGACAAAGAAAAAAATTGTGGAACAAAACTGAAAATGAAGTGCAATCATTCTATTAAATTTTCTAGTCTCTACCCACAAATTTACCAAAACAACAAAAGGTAGCACTGTTACATTTTCTTGCAAAGTCGTGTATTTATAATTTTATGGTAAAATAAGGAGACAGCAAAGTTATTTCAGGGTTACTCTTGTTTTAATAACAACCCATAATAAATCTTCCTGATATTTTGTTTCTGTTCTTCAGGAAGAGTCCATTATAAGTAACC
This sequence comes from Dipodomys merriami, assembly GCF_024711535.1. Lineage (NCBI taxonomy): Eukaryota > Metazoa > Chordata > Mammalia > Rodentia > Heteromyidae > Dipodomys > Dipodomys merriami. The sequence goes on along the minus strand of NW_027205182.1, from coordinate 97,832 downwards.
CTTAATGTGTGCATCTGCTCAAGTCATACTTGAATATACCTTCATAACTGCCTTAAAAATCCTTTGATTCACAACAGAAAGAACTTAAAACAGCTGACTACACAGGAAAAAAATTTCCAATCAGAGTCTCTTTTCTCATTTCACCAAGTATTAGCAAATTACATTCATTGAAGTAGGAATTGCTCCTTCCCTGGCAAATTTAGAACAATGATACACATTACATTTCCCCCCCCAAAAAAAATACATTCTAAAATATGTAGATCAAGCCACTTAGGTGTGCAAGAAGATAAGCAATATAACATTAAAGTTAAACAATATAACTTTAAAATATAAACTTCAAAATATTATCCTCATTCTTGGTCTATGCCGTGACCTCATAATCAGTCTCATCTATTGCTTAGAATGGGATCATATACTTCTAGCCACCCTGAAGTATTTCCTTTTTTTTTTTGTAAAATTCAAGGACATCTGAAATTTCCACCATGAATATCTTACAGAAGTACCCTTCTAAAATCTCAGCTGTTATGCATGAAGTTAGCATTATGAGCATTGTGAAGTACTGGGGGAGATGGGGAGGAGAAAAGGGGGAAAGAAAGAATAACAGGGGTAGATATCATGAAAGTTCATGACACAGATACATGGAAATATCACAGTGAAGCCCCTTTGAGTAAGCAATAAGTAATAAGTTAAAACATCTGAATTATTGTATGGGAGGCCTCTCTATCAGCCATGGTCAGCTCATCAAACTCTGCTGTGGAAAAGCAATAAAGCACTGATCTCAAAAGTGGATGAGTGAAGTCATCTCAGGAGTTTTGAGATACAAGCACGTTGAATGGAAAGAAGGGAAGGGGTGGGAGGAGGGAAATGAAGGTGGGATATGGGAAGGGATGGGAAGGGGAAACAAAGGAGGAGGCAACAATGCTTGATAAGAAATTACTCATTGGGCTGGGAAGGTGGCTCCGTGGTAGAGCGCTTGCCTTGCATGCATGAGGCCCTGGGTTCGATTCCTCAGCACCACATAAGCAAAAAGAAAAAACCGGAAGTGGCGCTGTGGCTCAAATGGTAGAGTGCTAGCCTTGAGCTGAAGAGCTGAGGGACAGCGCCCAGGCCCAGAGTTCAGGCCCACGACTGGACCCAAAAAAAAACAAAAACAAAAACAGAAATGTACTCATTACCTTGCTCATGCAATTGTAACTCCTCTGTATGGTATTTTCACAATAATAAATAAATAAATAAATAAGAAGGGAAGGGAATAGCCAGTAGATCGAATGAGTTTGAAGAGCATAAAGATCTTCAGTGAGATCTGAGTTCCAGGACAGCTGATAATCCACATCAAGGTTCAAGATGTGTTGCATTCAGTTTTATTGAAGTTTTTGGTCTACAGAGAGGAAAAAATCCTCCAAGCTTTCTTTGAATAAAGGTAAGCATAGAAAAAAGAATGGGTATAGAGTATATTAGCCAAAAATACAACCAAATATTAAATAGTTTGTATTTCTTCACTTTTTTTATCTAGTAGCAAATCAAATGTCAAGAGTCCTAAGATACTGCTAAGCACTAAGGGCTCATACCCATAATCCTAGCTGCATCAGGAAACTGAGATCTGGAGGATCATGGTTCAAAGCCAACCTGAGTAGAAAAATTTGTAAGACTCTATCTCTAATTAACCAGCAAAACACTTGGGCAGAGGCTGGAGTGGTAGAGTACCAGCCAAGAACAAGCAAAAGCCAAAGAAGATAAAGCCGAGATCTATATATGTATGTGGTCAGCTTAGAGTATAAGGACAAATCTCTAAGAAAAAAAATATATTAGAAAATTTATCCAGAATGTTTGAAATAGAATATGTTAGTCCTCTAGTTCCCTAGATCTGTAATCTTAGCTACTTAGGAGGTTGAAATCTGAGGACAACAGTTCAAGGCCAGCCCAGGCTTGAAAAGCATTGGGACTCTTATCTCCAAAACTCTGGAAATGGAACTGTGGTGCAAGTGGTAGAGCATTAGACTTGAGTGAAAAAGCTAAAGGACAACACTCAAGCTGTGAGATAAAGTCCCCCACCCCCTGCCAAAAAACAAAGCAGGTGATGGTCTAATGGATAGAAGGACTAGATAGTGCAGAGGCAAAGGTAATGGTTGAAATAGTCCTCCAACTTTGGCTTGATTTTTGCTTAGTATGCCTGAGCAATCTGTTGTCTATTCAACCACTCCCCTGGGAAGGTCAGCTCTACACTAAGCTGATGATGTGTCAGAGTAAATTAATTTTTTTCTTAATCAGTGTGCTCACAGAGCATGAGTATTTCAAGAATCTGAAGTAAACTGTAAATTGGCCCATGGGCAGAGAACAAAAACATTTTCACTACCCAAGAATGATTTCAATTTTCTCTTACTTTCCAAAACCTGCATGACTGTATGAGGCTACAGATTATTAGGGGCTATGATGCTTCATATTTTTTAATTAAAATTAAACTCCAATGATCTGTCAGGCAATCCAAGTGAAATACACAGTGCAATAAATTCTAGAATCAATTCTGGCTCTCTGTCCCTAAGAAAATTACACTAAAGTCCCATATATTCTATTTCTATGCAGAAATGCTTTAAAAAACTTCTCAAAACTCATCCTAATAAGTACAAATACATATAAATATTTATGTATTTTTCAAATTAACTCATAGAAGGCGAGCACAAAACATTCCTGGTATTTGGGGAAAATGTTTTAGATGCTAATGAACATAGTTCAGAGATACTTGTCTAATTTGGTTAGGAATTTATTTAAATAGTTTATTTTACCAACAACAATGAAAATGTCCCGTCAATAATATGGTACTTAAATCACAAACCCAGAGGTCAAGACAACCGATATGGAGGACTTCGTATATTACCAAATTGTGTATAAGTTTTGTTAATTTACATCCACTCTCTGGCCCTTAGAATCTTCATTAAAATATAGCAGGTAGATACCATTATATCAAAGATCCCCCAGCAGAGTATAAAATTAACCCTCAACAATCAATGGCTTTTCTGTATGTCAACAATGATGAGAGTGTGGCTGAAATCAGGAAAGCAACTCCTTTTGTAGCAGGCCCACAAAAACTAAAATACCTAGGAGTTAACTTAACCAAAGAAGTGAAGGACCTCTATAATGAAAACTTTAAAAACCTGAAAAAGGACATCAAAGCAGAATTTAGGATGTGGAAAAATCTCCCGTGCTCCTGGATTGGAAGGATCAACATCGTGAAAATGGCAATACTTCCCAAGGCTATCTACAAATTCAATGCCATACCTATCAATATTCCAATTCATTCTTCAAGGAAATAGAAGAGGCAATCCAAAAATTCATGTGAAACAATAAAAGACCCTGCATAGCAAAAACAATCATTAACAGAAAGAACAGTGATGGAGGAATATCAATACCAAATTTCAAACTCTACTACAAAGCCAGAGTAATCAAAACAACTTGGTACTGGCACAAGAACAGACGTCAGGACCAATGCAATAGAACTGAAAACCCAGATATGAACCCACAGACCTATAGTCACCTAATCTTTGATAAGGGAGCCAAAACAAATAGAATGGAAGAAAGACAGCCTCTTCAGTAAATGGTGCTGGCAAAATTGGTTAAACACCTGTAGAAAACTAAAGCTAGATCCTTATGTACCCTGCACCAGAATCAACTCCAAATGGATCAAAGACCTCGGAGTCAAAACAGACACCCTGAAAACATTACAGGAAGGAATAGGAGAAACTCTGGGGCTCCTTGGCACAGGCCAGAATTTTCTTAATAGAGACCCAGAAACACAACAAATCAAAGAAAGGTTGGACAAATAGGATTGCATGAAACTGCATCATTTTGCATGACAAAGAACATAGCTAACAAGGTCAATAGAAAGTCTATGGACTAGGAGAAGCTCTTCACTAGCCATACAACAGACAAGGGTCTCATATTTAAAATATACTTGGAACTCAAAAAATTAAATTCCCCAACAACAAATTCTCAAAGAAACTGCCCAATAAATAAGTGGGCTAAAGACTTAAAGAGAAACTGCTCTGAAGAGGAAAGAAGGATGGCCAATAGACACATGAAGAAATGCTCAACCTCTCTAGCCATAAAAGAAATGAAAATCAAAACAACATTGAGGTTCCACCTCACCCCAGTCAAAATGGCTATAATCAAGAACTCTAATAACAACAGATGCTGGAGGGGATGTGGACAGAAGGGAACCCTACTGAATTGCTGGTGAGTGTAAACTTGTTCAGTATGGAGTTTCCTCAAAAGATGTCACATAGAGCTCCCCTATGACCCAGCAATCCTACTCATGGCCCAAATGACCACAAACAAGGCCATACTAAAGCTACCAGCACAACTATGTTTATCTCAGCATTATTTACCATAGCTAAGTAATATAACCAACCCAGAAGCCCCTCCATAGATGAATAGATCAAGAAAATGTGGTGTATATATATATATATATATATATATATATATATATTCAACAGAACTATGCCTCCATCAGAAAGAATGACATTGCCCCATTTGTTAGGAAATGGAAAGACGTGGAAAAATTATATTAAGTAAAGTAAGCCAGGCCCAAAGAAATATAAGTCCCATGGTTTCCCTTATTTGCAATAACTAGTATAAGCCTAGGACAAGCAGAAAAGGCCAAAAGCTATGTACATATGACCATATAAGATGATGTTAAGTGAAATGAATCCTAAGATAGGAACACAAATATCTTTTCTTCTTTCTTGCTATTTTTTAACGTATTTATAATATACCATGTGATTATTTTTTGCTTTGTATGTTCTTCCTCCAGGGAATAGCCCCTATTTTCACTGTATTTGATGTCGGTGCCCTGCATAAGGATACAGGTTGACCCATTATAACAATGAAATGTACAAAACACTATGTTGAAAATGAACTTTACAACTTTGAGGGTGAGGGGGTGGGGAGGGAGGGTAGTTGTGGAGGTGGGAGGGAAGGGATAGTAGGAGAAAAACAAAGAAGGAGGCAACAATGCTCAATAGGAAATGTACTCATTACCTTGCTCATGTAGCTGTAACCTCTCTGTACAACATTTTTTACAATAAAAAACTTACACAAAATGGTCCCCCATAAATAAATATCTAACTTCTCTGTTTACATAATAATGTAACCACCTAGTGTCATCTGTTCTCATATATTTTCAAAATAAAAACATTTATTTCCCATCATTGTTTGCAATGGGGATGGTCAAGTTAAGGCTTATAAGCAAAGAATAAGGAAATTAAAAAGCACAAAGAATGTGGAAGGACAGTAAATCTTTGGTCTCACAACCTTACAAAAAACAGAAAGGAGACCCCAGAAGCAGAAGCCTTCTTCATAGACTCCAATTATCACTATTTAACTCAAGGCAAAGCTCTGTAATGAGGAAGACAATAGAAGATAGCCAAGATGGCTGAGCTTGGCTAAACTACTGTCTTCCATATGACATGCTTATGCCAGGTACTCTCTTTCTCTGTCACTTTTGCTCTTCTAATGAACTTTAGCCTTTAAACGAAAGCAATGTGTCCTATCTCCTTTCAGTTTTCTACTCCCTTTCCACAGCCTTGAGGACAGAACTCACGATGCGCCACCTTGAACTATGTGAACAAACAACCCAGCCTCGTCACTGCGGAGCCACAGAGTGGGAAGAACCTGACTTTCAGTGCCACGCACCTGCCGTTGAGAGCCTGGAATTTATATGTGGACTGCAATATGCAATCGCAGTGAACTTGAGGACACCACTGTTTGAGATGTTTTGAAATAACCAACTTAGTGACTAAGTCTGAAGAATGATGTGATATGGTAAAATATGAGAGTCTACAAAAATAGAACTGGATTCAACACTGACTCTGTTTCATGCTTTGGGGCAAATTCTTAAAATGCACTGAGTCTCAGTTTTCTTATTTATAGACAATGTAAAGAATTCAAGCCTATTAGATTGCTCGGTAGTTGATAAGTCATCAGTAAATGATGGTAGTTATGATGTGTATTAAATTATATAGCATGGTAATAAATCTGAGTACAACATAATGCTTTCAGTTTTGTCATCATAGTGGGATGGCTAACAGCTTCAAGATATTAAACTACTGCCATAAAATAGACTGGATAATATGTACTCATTCCAACCTACCAAGCCCTTTAAGCTTGTTGAAAACACAAAGCCCATCACACATGTTCCAGATTGGAATCCTACCATCAAAAAGAAAACCAATGCTTAGTGTGACCAAATAATCATTCTCTGAGTCTTAGTTTTCTATCTACTCATAAGTTTGTTTTTATGAAGTGAGACTATGTTTTTGCAAAACTGAGCACTTGAAATTTAATTACTGGGAACATCTTCACAATAGCTGAATAGACATTGCCTTTGTGGAAAAACTTTGTTTTCTGTATGTGTGTGTGTGTGTGTGTGTGTGTGTGTGTGTGTGTGTCTGTGTCTGTGTCTGTGTCTGTGTCTGTGTATCTGTGTGTGTGTGTTCTGGTACTGAGGCTTGAACTAAGGGCTTGGGCCACATTCCTTTGGTTTTTCCCTTCAAGGTTAGCACTCTACCACTTGAGCAACACTTCCACTTCTGGCTTTTTGCTGGTTAATTAAAATAAGAATCTCACAGACTTTCCTATCCAAACTGGCTTTGAACCACAATGCTCAGATCTGTCTCCTGAGTGGCTAGAATTACAGACATGAGCCACTGGTACCTAGATCAGAGAATTATTTTTATACATATGCAGTCTTCTGCTATAGTAATCCTGACAATAAGTAGACGAAGCCTTGCTCTTCTGCACACCAGTCTCCACTGTCACAAACTCAGCCAGTGCAGGCAGTAAGAAAGGTCACCCAAAGCTTCCCGCACAGGAAAGTTCCAGGCATTCCCCCAGAGGAAAATTTTAAAACTAATTTATTGAACATTGTGGAGATTTTTTTTCACTTTCCCTCTGAAATTCTGGACATGGCTTAGAATAGAATGAAATTACAGAACTAGTAGCTTTTACCCAGGATTTTTTTTTTTACATTTGCTCTGAAATGCTTTTCTTTCCTAGCTGGAATAGAGGCTTGTCACCATTACAAGCCCTCATCAAGAAGAGCCGTGACACACAAATGTTTCCCTCAGAATGCCTCTGACTATACATCTCTTCTATGTTATGACTCTGTGGATGAAAATCTCTAATCTTGTTTCATTTTCAAATAAATACCTGCCTGAACCTTCAGAGGGCTGAGATCATTTTTGAATTATACATCAAACCAAAGAAAGGATAAATGTTGAAATCATTAAACAGATTTTTACCCCAAGAAATAAAAAGAAAGTGATGTGCCCCAGACCATTGGTTGCTAATGTATCATTCTTTGCTAGTATATTTTCCTTCAACTAGTATTCTCAATTCTTCACTCTGTACCTGCTTGTCAGCTTTCTGTCAAAAGAATTCTCACATCATATTCTTTTACCTCTCAAAGCCTTTCACTTTAACATTTTACCATAAGATTTTCTTAAGATTTTTTTCAGCTTATGTCATAGAGCACAAAATGTAAAAGAATTCTATTTTTAAGAAACCTTAATCAAAGGCTTCTTAATGGAAGGGAAAAGAAAGGCTTAATTGAGTATCCAGAAATTTTTTCTGAATTAAACCTGTAACCGTTTTCATTAAATGTTCTCATGTAGCTCTGAAGCTTGATAGACATTTGGCCTCATTAAAGTAAATGTGACATAATACAAAAACCAAGATAATAAAATACCCTCGGAGCCTCCCTTTTCAGTCTTAAATCCTTCCCCCTATGGCTCTTCTGCTTTGTACCTGGAGAAACTTGTGCTGAGTTAAAAGTTTATTCACTTGGAAGAACCTGTGTCCTTTCAGAAAGAAAACATACTCTCACAAGGAGTCCCAGCTTCCTCTAGGAAGGCTCTGCACCGGCCTCTTCTTGCTTTGCATGAAGGGTAAATAGCAGAAAGGAGTCAACATTTTTCTATAAGAAGATTTTTTTCTGTCATCATTCTGTCCTATGGCCAGCATCCCCTCCTAAGGTCTAATAACCACATATGCAGAGGGCAAGAGCAAGTGACTGCTTACCCGCCTGGAACAGCATGGACAGCCATTGGCGAGGTTCCATGCAGAGATGGCATCTCAGAGCTTAGCCAACACTGAGAAGAGGGGAGGAATCGGGACAAGGAATTCCCCTTATACATACTGAAGATCCATAGGCCTGATCATCTATAATCCTAGCTATTACACCTGCAACCCATCCTACAAAATTTAAGGTTTAAAAATCTTTTTCTCTTCTGTAAGAAGTACCTTCCATATCTTTCATTATGGATGTATTTCCTCCTTCAGAACACAAATAATTTAAGGGGGTAGGTACATTAGCGAGTTTCTTTGAAAGCTTTGGTATGGAATTGCTACGTTGTGATTCTGCATTTTACTGTTCTTTCATGGAATAACTTTTATATACACCACAGTTGGAATCATTGAATACTTGAAAACTCATTTTAATACCCTAGAGATTAAAATAAAAAAGTAATAATAAAACAGTGATGTAGTTGACTAAAGAGATACTGTTCATTGATTTAGTAGCTCTGGGTTTCTGTAATTCAACCTCTGCCCCCTGGTGGTCATGGTCTAGAACTGTAATTAATGTATATAGATAGCTCAGAAGTTGCCCCCAAAGAGCTCTATTAGTTGTAGACTCTGGGCTTTCATTTCTCATTTATTTTTAATGATGGTTTATGAGATAAACATAAAGGAACTAAAATTTCTAGAATTTTTAAAATAAATTTAATACATGTGAATATTTGCCACGCCTATAGTCATCCCTTGCTATCTGTGGGAAATTGGTTTTAGAATTAAAACCCTCATATGAACCCTTACATAAAGTGTCACAGATTTTTCTCGCAACCTGCACACATCTTTTGTGCTACTTTAAAACATCTCTAGCTGATTTCTAATACCCACTTTATGGTTTGACCCAAAGTTATTGAATCATCCAATACAGAACCCACAGTGGAGAAGTGAGCTATATTTTACTTGGGCTGATACACAATATTTTTATTAATCCAGTTTTTACAACTGAGGCTCAACTGGGCATGTCATAAGACTGCTTAGTTTAGTAAATATCAGACTGGGCCACAGATCTATCTTAACCTAAGACTCTGGCTCTTTTCACAATGCCATGTTTCCTACCAGACGCTAGTGTGTTTGATGGCTGTGTAACTTCAGATATAAACCAATGACTTTCTTTTCTGAGCACAGAAGTAATGATCATTTGTGAAATCTTCTATCAAAGCCTTTGATTTTGCATAAGAACCCCAGAAAGTAACCTAAGACCCTAACGAATGTGTTAAGGTACAGGGCAGTTTCACCATAAAATCACCTAGTAGCAAGCAAAGACAAACTGGAAAAATATCAGCCAGCATTGTGATTTGCTGTCAACTAGAGAGGAATCAGGAATGCACTTCCAAAGATCTGAAAGAACTAATGGAGCAGCACTTCCTCTTACTGCTAACATTTAAAATAATAACTACAGTAAAAAGTTCATACTTGTCAGATCAGAAAATTTCAAGTAACTAGGAAAAACAGTGGGTAAAAAATTCTATTATTAATTGAATGTGTCCATCTAAGTGTCCAATGCTTCCTGTTCAGAGTTTCAACTTCCATCCTCCTCCTCCATCTGTTTCATCTGTTCCCTTCTCAGACTCATTTCACCTTTCCCACTTTCTTTGTCACATGGGTACACTGAAGAATCTGGCTGTATTTGTTCCTTGCTCTCTTTTTCACTCTCCCATTCCTCTTCTACCACACACACCTGCTACAATCGCTTTTCATCTTCCCCATAATCATTCTGTCTGTTAATTGTTCAAAAGGTAGTTCATGCTTGTAATCCTAGCTACTCAGGAGGCTGAGATCTGAGAGTCCTGGTTCAAAGCCAGCCTGGACAGGAAAGACTGTGAGATTCTTATCTCCAATTAACCACCAGAAAACTGGAAGTGGCACTATGGCTCAAGTGGTAGAGTGCTAGCCTTGAGCTGAAGAACTGAGGCACAGTGCCCAGGCCCAGAGTTCAAGCTCCACAACCAACCAAAATTGTCCAGGTTTGCTCCATGGAACTCACTCCTGAATATTCCATAAATTGGACATTTAGGTGATACAATCTTTTGAAAAAAATAAAAACTACTCTTAGAAAAATTTTTTAAAGTATTATGAGGCAAGTTTCCAAATTCAAATTTTCTTAACACATTATCAAAACTGAACTTCTCTTTAAAAACAAAAAGCCTGAAGTCAGAAGGAATCAATTGGTTTTTGTTTGTTTGTTCTTTTTGGCTGGGGATTGAACTAAGGACCTCATGCTTGCTAAGTAGGAGCTCTTACACTTGAGTCACACCGCCAGCCCTCTTTTATGGTCTTTTTTATTTTTGCTGATTTTCAAGATAGAATCTTGCAAACGTTTTTTGCCCAGGCTGGCCTCAAACAGAGATCCTTTTACTCTTAGCCACTTGAGTAGCTAGGATTGCAGGTGTGAGACACCAGTACCTGACTTGGAAGAGTCTATGTGGCGACAAACAGTGGGAAGGGTGAATGAGATAAATGGAGTGTTGAGGGAAGCGTTAATATGACACCAACACTGTGCAGGGATGAAAATGTCATACTGAAACCTGTTCTGTAAAGCTTCAGAATCACCATAAATGGCTTTTCTTTCTTTCTTCCTATACCTCAAAGACGGAGAAATGTCCTTATTTTGTAACATTCATACAACAGTTGCCAAATAGAAACATCAAGGAATGTGCCCGAAGGGATAGTTCCTTCTTGATTATTTTCCCCAAACCTGCAGTAGCTGTGATTTTACAGCACGTTCAGAAGGACAGATCACTCATTGAGTACAATAGTGAGACTGGAAGAGAGCTGGGCTTCGGTGTGGGTCTCACCTTACATGGCATTATCCACCCTTGATATACTATCTTCAGTCATCTTCCAGACTGGATTCCTATCCATGATGCCCTCACAACTTTCCAAAGCACATCCTATTTCTCTTTATTATAAACAAATAAGCTGGCCCTACAATATAACTCTCAACAATCTGGGCTGCCTTAACAGCTAGGAGACCAGCAGACAAGCCTTAAGCCACTCCACTCTTCTTCTTTTTTAACAACTCTGTGGTGTTTAAAATGCACATGAATAATGTATTGTTCCACTTCTACAACTATAATGAAATTCCTGAGGCAAGTCAATTTTATGAAGAAAACAAATATTTTTGGCTTATCATTAGGATGCTTAATTTGAGGAGGGGAAGGGAAAAAACAAAATGCTGAAAAGAGGATGCAAGTTGAGCCTTTGTAACAATGAGATATATAAGACACTATGTTGAAAATGAACTTTACAACTTGGGGGTGGAGAGGAAGAGTTGGGGAGGTGGGGAGGGAAGGGATGGTAAGGTAAAAACGAGGAGGAGGTAACAATGCTCCATAAGAAATGTACTCATTACCTTACTCATGTAACTCTAACCCCTCTGTACAGTATGTACAGTATTTTTACAATAACAAAAATTTAAAGAAAGTCCACAATCAGGCAGGTCTATGGAAAGGGAAAGATCACATTGCCAGACAGGAATCCAGGAGCTACGTGGGGCTAGCCTCATTCTCTCTCCCTTTCCCTCTCCCCGTCTCCCTCTGCCTCTTCCCCTCTCCCCCTCCCTCCCTCCTTCCCTCTCTCTCTCTCTCTCTCTCTCCCCCAGTACTGGGGCTTGATATCTCTCTGTCTCTCTCTGTCTCTCTGTCTGTGTCTCTCTGTCTGTGTCTCTCTGTCTCTGTCTCTGTCTCTGTCTCTGTCTCTGTCTCTGTCTCTGTCTCTGTCTCTCTCTGTCTCTCTCTCTGTTTCTCTGTCTCTGTCTCTGTCTCTGTCTCTGTCTCTGTCTCTGTCTCTGTCTCTGTCTCTCTCTCTCTCTCTCTCTCTCTCTCTCTCTCTCTCTCTCTCTCTCTCTCTCTCTCTCTCTCTCTCTCTCTCTCTCCCAGTACTGGGGCTTGAATTTAGGGCATGGGTGCTGTCCTTTAGCTTTTCCATTGAAGACTATCATTCGACCACTTGAGTGACAGCTCCACTTCCAGCCTTTTGGTATTTAATTAACAATAAGCATCTCACAGAGTTTCTTGCTCCAGTTGGTTTCACATGATTCTCAAATCTCAGCTGCTTGAATAGGGAGGATTACAAGTGTGGCTTCCAGCATCCAGGTCTAATTTCTTTGTTATAGTGTGTTCACAATATATTTAAAATTTACTGAATGAATGCAATGCGTGTGAGCTGGAGGCTGGGACCCAGGGCTAGCCTCTCACTGCACCTTCTGATAGGAACTTATTCAATGTCCCTGAAAAACTATGTAAAGGCCTTCTAAAGTCAGAGCCCCCAATGACCTAAGGACCTCCCATAAGCTCCCACCCCTTAAAGGCCCCAGTCTTTTACAATACCACAAGGAGCACCAAGCTTCCAGCATGTGGAACTTCCACTTGACCATATCCAAACTATAGCAAACAAAGGAACATATTGAGATTTGCCCTAACAATGATCTAAAATATCTCAGAGTCAGATGAAATGTAAATGGTGGCTGGATATTAGATTTTAGTGTTCATGATTGCTAACAGCACAAGGAGGCCATGACCAGGACAAATGGATTCTAATCTTTAATTGTGCTATTATTTTATCTATTCAACAATTGATTAACAATTACCTTTCCATTTTAATTCCTCCCTTATTTTAACTTGCTTTTTATTTCTTGGATATTTCTTCTTCCTCATCTTTTGATAATTTTCACTATTAATGTCAGCTTAAGGCAATATCAGGAAAATAAATGGTCTATGACCATAAAATAATTTTATTGTGCATTTCAAAAGCAAATTTAAACAATGTTGGGGTAACCTCTTATTTGAAAATATAACATTCACCATTTATTTGGCTACCCTTCTTTCAACACATAAATAGATTTTCTCTCTGCTAGCTACTGGGAAGAAATAGATTGTCTTACATAATATTAGCTCATAGAAAATTCACAGTGCTATGCTGGAAATGAAAGAGTATCAGTTAGTTATTTTCACAGAATAGCCACCTGACATCTAACCACCAAGGATCAGTGAGATGAAGCAATAAATGCTTATTGAAGAATCAGCCCATGTGCCTATGATGTAGCTTGGCCTGTTTCTAAGTCAGATAGATATTCTATATTTGACTAGATTTGCCTGTCTGGGATCAACTGACTGTTAGGGTAATGTAGGCTGGCTTTATCTGGTAAAGTTAGGGCAAGTTGGCTTTACTCTTCAATATTCTAGAGACCAGCTCACGCAACAGAAGACATATAAAGACCAATCAGAAACGCTCCAGTATATTTTCAGGAGTCTAGTCATGATTCCTACATCCCATTCACCAAAAAAAGTCACAGAAGTGTCTTTCCACAAAAAAAAAAAGTTTTAAAATTTTCAACTCTGATCTACTGATGACCTTTGGGCAGATTTTCCAGACTTTATTAAATTTGAACTTTATTACAAAGCTGAGATAATTTGATTCTTATCATTTGCTCATTGGGATCTTAGTACTGACAATGAGGTTATGTCCAAATTGAAGGCATCTCCATGGTATCATCTTTGGCTATTTGGGTTTATTTTGTAACCTCTGAGGATGAAAAATGAGCATACAATGTAAAAAAGGACATAAAGATCTGCAGTATAGTCCAGTACATGAAACCATGCTCAATCAATAGTCCATAAAATAGGAAGTACTTTCTCTTTTATTTGAAATTACTTTATTAGCATGTATTATAATGCTGAGGCGTTTCATTGTGATAGTTCCCTATGGATATAATGTACTTAGATCATATTTACCCCTCTATTACTCTTGCTTTCCTCATCCCCAAACAAGTTTTATTAAACTTTCTTACAAATTCTTAACTGGGTTTATTATGGCTTTTTCCTGAATGCATACATACAATAGACTTCTATCTATACTTACACTTCCCTTCCCTCTCTTTACCGGTCTTGTCTCTTGCTAGTTCTTCTTTCAATAGTCCCCCATTTATTTTCATTCCGTTTTTCTTTTTCTTTAGATGTAACATCTAATAAACATGGTATTTATCATTTTCTCTCATATGCAGTAATTCATTTAGCACTATGGTCTTCAGTTCCATCCACTTTCTTACAGATAAAATAATTTCATTCTTCTTGATGATAGAGTAATCGTATGCTGCATATATAAATATAGATAGACAGATATCACATTTTCTTTATCCATTCATTTTTAAGGGACTCTAGGCTAATTCCATAGCTCAGATGTTATGAATAGTGCACATATGGAATATGCAGGTGTCTCTATTGTTTGCTGATTTACATCCTTAGAAAATACATTTTAGCCTAGGGAATTGCTTGTACCCTTTTCAGAGACCAGTTAAAAAGACCTCATTGATTGTCCCTGGAAGACACCCAAAATGAAATACTTGCTGATACTGAGAAAAAGATCACAAGAGCTTCCAGGGGGCTTTTTACAAAAATAAACTGATGATGTCTTCTGTGGAGGTGAACAAGCACGCTGAGAGATGGATTAAGGAGAAAAGCTGTACAATATTAGATTTAGGTCTTTATTCTCTGACCCCAAAATTCTATAAGGCTACTTTCAGTGATAGAAGATTCTGTATCTCACTAAACACTGTTCCTTTCTTATTTTTTCCCAAAGTGAAGGTAAAACATGCTATATGATTGGTGAGTACTTTAAAATCTGATTTTTATCAATTATAAAATGACCAGTTTGGACTCAAAAAGCCAAGACTGGGTATACAATGTTGTCTGAGCATATGCAATACAAAGGCCTGCCTTAGAAAGGGTAATGTTACCATGCCCATTTGTCCATCTTTTCTAATAACCTTTATTAGTAATAAAGGTCCTGTTTTGATTGTCAGATGACTAGCATCTTATTTCAATTGGTTACAAAGATAAAAAGAGACTGATGGAGCGATTTTTCTGTGCTCTGTTTGATCTATCTTAGGTGTGTCCTAGTGCTTGAATGGCATCAGACTCATAGTGGATACCCCCCAAAGAAATGTGCATGGAATGAAAGCAGGAATTACTAAACATCAACATCGGTTCTCATCTTTGATCTCTTGGTTTCTTTTAGAAAAAAAAGTAGAGTTCCTCTTGGAGTCACTAGTCAACATTTTTCTCCTCTACACATTTATTCACTCTCTCAAGTACTAATGGTCCATGCAACTCTCTTATCTCTTCATTGGACAACCTGTCTGTAGCCATGGTGACCACAAAGACTTTATCAAGTGCTTTGTCAAACTTTGTAATGCAAGCTTTAGATGGATTTAAAATACCGCCATCTGTGCTCACTTTGAGGATTTTAGAGATAACCAGGGTCTGCTGCAGTGAAATAGGAAACCTCCATCACTCCGTTTATCTCCAGAGGGTCTATAAAAACTTCCTGAATGGTACCATTTTGTTTTTCCCCACTGAAAAACAAAAATTATATTGCCTGTCTATGATTTCTCCAACCCTCCTTATAATTTCAAGCTGTTCTCAATTAGAAAAAATGAAAACCCAGAGAAATCCAATTGTTCTGCAGTCTTTACCCATGTTTTCCTACTACAGCTACTGGATATAATATAATATGTGTCATGATGATAAATGAGACATAAATAACTGCCCTGAGTTTTCAGCCAGATAGGGGAAAAAAACACATGTTGTCAAGTAAGTGTATAATCAAATGCTACTTGCTGTAGTTTGGATATGATTTGCATTAAGATTTCATGTATCAGAAGCTTGGGGTCCATGAAGTGGGAGTTTGAGAGCTGTAGGGTGGGGTGGGGAAGAAGTGAGTGGGAATGGTTAGGTCATTTGAGTGCAATGCCCTAAGAACTACTCAAGGGACCCAGATAGAATCTTCAGGGGAGCAAGTCACCATAAAAGAGCAAAACTGACTTAGAAAAAATTATATTGAGTAAAGTAAGCCAGACTCAAAGAAACATGGGTCCCATGGTTTCCCTTATCTGCAATAATTAGTATATGTCTAAGACAAGCAGAAGAAGTCGAAAGATATATACATATGACCATATAACTTGATGCTAAGTGAAATGAAGCCCAAGATAGGGACACAGCAATTTTATCTTTCTTGTTCTTTTTAATGTATTTATAATGTACTATGTGATTTTTTTTATTTCTTTGTATGTTCTTCCCCCATGCTACAACCCCTGTTGTCACTTTATTTGATTCCAGTGTCCTGCATCTTGTATATACATTTTTCTAATTTGGGGAGGGGAAGGGAAATAACAAAATGCTGAGATAAGGATCCAGGATGACCCATTGTAACAATGAGATGTACAAGACACTATGTTGAAAACAAACTTTACAACTTTGCAGAGAGAGAGGAGAGGGAGGAGTTGGGGAGGTGAGAAGGAAAGGGATGGTAGGGGAAAAATAAAGGAGGGTGTAACAATGCTTGATAGGAAATGGGCTCACTACCTTGCTCATGTAACTGTAACCCCTCTGTACAGTATTTTTACAATAATATATATATATATATATAAAGAACAAAAAAAAGAGCAAGACTGTCTTCTCCCTGCTACTTGACTTTCTTCTTTGCATATGACCCCTCGACATGCATCTCCCAGCAGCAATGTCACCCATCATGAGGTCCTGAACCAGGACTAGCACTGTGCCTATGGGCCTCCAAAACTGGGGGTGAAATATACATTGTTTCTTCAGTAAGTACCCAGACTGGTTTATTTTGTCACAGTCATTGGAAAACAAGCTGGTGCACAACTTTATCTGAAATATCCAGAGAGCAAATCAAAGAACAACATCTTTTTTTCTTGTTTCATATGCAAAGGATCTTTATTTCTCCATAAAACATTGCCATGGCCTTTGAAAAGTGATCTTTTCCAAAGTAACTCAAGTAGTAATCATCAAACCCTTGTGGTTATTGTACTAAAAGGTAATCATTTGTGGACTACAGAATGGTTAAACCAAAAAGATTTCTTTTAATCCTAATTCAAGTTCATCATCTTTTCAAAACAAAGACCCTAAGCAATGAGGTGTGAGGCTGCATACCAGTATGTGGAACTAAAATTATGGTTTCCTATCCACAGACCCAGGGGAAGTAGCAGCCAACTGTATACATCAATTGATAGATGAAACATTTGGCTTTCTTTTGCAAGTCCAATACACCTTTTTAAGAAGATATTGCAGTCATTTTACAGATGGAGAAAAAGGCTTATATTGATTTGTTCATTTTTTCTGGATGACACAACTTGTAACAGTATGAGCTAGGATAGAAACTTAGGTCTTCAACTTTCATACCACAGAGAGCTAGTGGCAATAGTGCAGAATCTCCATAATGCAAAGTAATGGTGGCATATAATATTTTTCTTCAGACAAGACTCTAATGTACAATGACCCCCCCACACTTTGCCATGGAGCTCATGTGCTCGTGTCCAAGACCACCACCTCCCCCCTACCGCCAGCAATGGATACCTGAAACTTCAATTGTACTGAACCCTATAAAGATGTGCTTTTCCCTATATGTATAACTTAATTTGTAAATTAAGGAGAGTCAGAGGTTAACAACAATAACTAATGATAAAGGTGAATAATTCTAACAATATACTGTAATACAATTGCTAGGATTACTACTCTTGCCTTGGGGGGGGCATTATTACTAAAATAAAGGTTACATGAACACAAGTACTATGATGCTGCAAGAGACAATCAATCTGGCAGCCACATGGCTACAGTGTGGTAATACTGGACAAATGGATGACTCATTTTCCAGATGAAACAGAACTAGACACTCTAGATTTCATCACACAACTAAGAATAGGCTACAATTTGAAACTTGTGAATTGTTTATGTTGGGGATTTCCCACATAATATCTTTGGAACACAGCTCACCAGACTACAGTAAGAGAAACTGTAGATTGGGGGGTGGGTGAGAAGAGAGCTAATGTAAATCTACTTCATCTCTCTGAGGTCTGAAAAAGTAAGCATGTTTCAAATTTAAATGGGAAGATAAAGCTATTTTCCTACCCTTGGGACTAAGAAAGCAAGATTTCTTTTTTTGGTATCTCATTTGATCTTCTTGAAAGGTTCTTTCTTTCAGGCCATTAAAACAAGTGCTGTCAGCAGGGCCGGAGCACTCAAAGGCTACATAGCAGTGATCGAATAGAGTGCCTTGATAAACACAGCACTTCGATTTATTTCACAGGGGCTATAAAAAGCAGGCTTTTATCACCATGCTTCTATGACAAAACAGGGGGGAAAACGCAGGTGTTATCCACAGTGGCCAGTCAAAATGGACAAAATGTGGACCTGGCTCATCCAGGTCTCCACAGCTACAACAGAACACCTCTCCCTGAACCTCCATGCCAGCCATTTACTAACACACTGTTCTTCTGGCCAAAGAATAACCCAGCAGATCTGCCAGGGGTCAACAGAACCTCCAGGTTCTCCTGTGCGGGTAGGATAGTGCACTGTTCAAGCACTTGGCCCCTCAGGCTCACCATCATCATATTCATCTGAAGACTTTATTCCCAGGTAGCCTTGTGGCTAATTTACATAACTTCATTGTCAAATTCTCTATCCATACAATTTAAATAATAGTAACCTGCCCCCCTTCCCAAGGCTGTTATGTGAATTATATACAATGTGAGTACACATGAAAGCAAAGAGCCTGGTTTATAACCTAATTTAGCTCTTGTCAGTTCATCTTGACAAATGGTATCATGAAATTTCCACATAATCACCTATTAGAATCAAAATTCACAAAGTCTGTTCCTTTGCATTATAACAAGCAATATGGTATATGCTTATTAGGACAGCCTAATAACAGGACAAGGGCAACTATAGGTGCCAATTGAAAATGATAGACAACCTACCCAAAGCCACAGAGGAGTTAGAGACACAACCAGTATTTGAACCAATATTTTCTTTCCTAGTTTAGTATTCATTTCTCTGAAGTCTGCCAACCTAACATGTGTTCAGTCAGAGTTCAAATCAATACTAGATTTTACTGAGAGTAAATGAAATCATGAAGTGGCCAGTTTAGGCTGACAATCTAAAGAGATCCAAGCTTCCTCTGTAGGATGTGACATTGTCACTGACCTTATTAGCATAGCTATGGAGTTGTCTCTTTTACAAATAACTACACGCTCTAGAATCAAATATCTTACTGCAAAAATTCACTGTTACCGAACACAGACTTTCTCACAGACTCACCCAGTGCTTTGTTATTTGCTGTTACAACTGATACTGTCAAACAACAGACTTGATTTTGCAGTGTGTCTTGTACCATTTCATCAGTGTGAAGAGGCTCAAAGTGATTTTCAAAGGCTCTTGAAGTAGTAGAACAAGATGTCTGAGTTCCACTACTGGTTTCTGTCTCTGATCAGCTCTCTGGCTTCTATTAAGTCACATCACCTACCTGACCTCCACTTCCACTTCTCTACCATGAGACCTGCTGGTAACCTCTCTGTACAGTTGCTTTCAAATCTAACATTCCAGCTTCTCAGCCTCCATTCATAGGCCTTCTAAAGTCTCCATGAAATGTGATGCCTGCATAAAACTAACCTTGATGATGATTTTCTTACAGTTAAGTTTATTTCTTAAACTTAAGGGAGAAATTATTTTCTTAAACTTAACTTGAAGGGTAAGAATGGGAAGGAAAATAATGGGGAAGAATGATAGAAGGGGTGACATTGGTCAGGGGTACAGTGGACTTATAACTGACTTATGCAATTGCAGGGCTGGGGCATGGTCATTTCAGAAGTAACTTCTGGTAAACAAGTAATGTTTCTATGGGTATTCCAAACTTATGTGACCTTTGAAGTCCTGTAATCTAGGCATGGGTATGGGAGTGGCTGAATCCTAGTAAGGAATGGAATTCATCATCACTGTCTACAATCCAGCTAGCACTATCAGTTATGTGATTCTGGAAAAGTTGCATTGACCTCTCTTAGTTTCTCTTTGCATTTCCATGAAGTGAAGATAATATTTGCCCTCCTGGCTATTGGTGAGTTATTGAAATGATCAACTGAGCATTTATTTGAGTTGCATTTATTTGTGTTATCTACAAAATCCACAGATCCATGAATCAGCTCTTTGAGCTTTCTTCATGATACTTAATCTCCTATCTCCAACTTAAAAATTGGAGAGGAAATTTGGTGATTCTACTCACTGCCTGGGGGGACATCTCCAAGGGCTGCACAGGAAGCTTCTTGGGCAGGGAACCTCTGGCTCTGGTCAGTCAGGTACCAGTTGCTCTTGTGGTATCTCTCACCACTACCACCACTCCTCCCCTCCCCCCCAGCTTTTCTTTGAAGATAAACTTTCATCGCATGTGTGTTCTCATGCAATGTGGATTTTACCCACAGAAATCCAACCACAGTCATCCTGAGAATAACCTTCCCCTTACTATGACCTACCTACCTCATATTTATACTCCACCTTTCATATTTTAGTTCTCATTTAGATACATGACCTACTGAAGGTTACAGAGCATGTCATCCCCTTGACAAACCTAGATACCATAGGAACATGAAGAATGGACCAATAAATTCTTCTACAACACAAAGGGTCCCAGTACAGAAAACAACTAACAAGATGGGGTAGGAAGAAAACACCCATTGTATTATGCAAAACAGAGTTAAGTGCATTATATAAATAAGTAAATTTTAGCCTCATTTTTAAGTTAATTTTGAACTACATAAACAGCATTTGGAAAGTTTAAACTATGAAGAGCTACTCCCAACATAAGTAGTTTGACAGATGACAAGAACATACATGAAAGGTTTGAACCATTATTGTTAGGGAGCTATATATAATATATATGATAATTATTTGGGATACATATGTATATATATAACTATATTTGTTTTTTTGATTTGGGATGTTGTTTGCAGGGGGTTGCATGTATATGTGTTCGTCCTGGGGCTTGAAGTCAGGGACTAGGCACAGTCCCTGACCATTTTTTGACCCAAGGCTAGCATTCTACCACTTGAGTCACAGCTGTACTTCTGGTTTTTTGAGGATTAATTGGAAATAAGAATCTCATGGACTTTTCTGCCCAAAATGGCTTCAAATAGTGATCCTCATATCTCAGCCCCTAGAATAGCTAGGATATTACAGGTGTGAGCCCAGATTTTAAATGATTTTTAATGGACATATTTCCATTTTAGACAAGACTTTAAAAAGACTCTTAAAACGAGTCTTTTTTATTCCGGGTGATGATTTGTGAGTGTTTCTGAACCATGCTCATAGCCCACCCACATCATCTAGTCTCATCCACATCTTGAGCTACAACAAACTACTCTTCATCCCAAATGAGCCACATTGTATCATCCTTGGATAAACAATTTTTATTTTATCAAGCTCAAAAACACATGTGAAGGGCAATAGCTTTGTTCTATCTGGGCAGATTGCAATTTGGTAAATTGAGGATGGGATGAAGAACCAGAGCATGCTAGTTGCTGTCTGACAAAGGTGGCCCAAAAATTGCATTTCAGAAACACTAGCCTGGATAAAGTCAACATGATCTTTCCTCTCCCTGAAATGTCATGCCATCTCTTGTAGGCCACAATATTCCTAGATATTCCCCAAAGCATGTCAAAGGCAAAGTCAACTAGTCAACTAAATTCCTTCTTTCTCTGTGTGTTCCTCCTCCTTAATACCACTCTTCCCATATGTATCCCATTTTATTATAGTTATAAGGTGAGTGACTATTGTCTTAGATAGATAATAAAATGCTTGTGGACTTTAACCTTATACCAGAGGTGATCAATAAATGTTTGTTTGTTTTTTAATGAACAAATGATCTTTGCTGATAAGATTTGCTCTACTTTGAATGTATTCTGTATTTTTGTTTGTAACTGGATGAACCCTACAGAGTCTCAATTTTCAGATCAGTTTGACCACTTTTATAAATCCTTACCGATAAGCACCGGCATATACATCCTCTTTTCGGTGTGACAATAAGTCTTGTTTTGTCCTGTCCAAAAAACATTTTGGACAGGATAAGCAAATGCTTATGCATTTGCATTATTCATTATCTTCTACAGTCCATCTTTGTAACCTCTAGAGATTCAGCAGAGTACCATGTCCAGAAGAGGTTCCACTAAAATATTTGAAAATTGAATTATATATAGACAACTTGCCCAACAAAAGTATAAACCTCTAATAGGTGTAAGAAAACTCCAGTCCATACAAAGCCCATAAAAATCATGCATGCCTGATGAGACAGATACACAAAGCTTCTTGTCAGCGGTCCACAGCCATCTGCCTATATTGGCAATCTGGTATGGCCTTTCATAAAACCATGTTTTGATCTCTGGGCATAGTCTAAGTGATGGTGAGTGACAGCTTTAACTTTCTCAGTACAGGAATTTGCAGCAGTGAAGAAACAAAGTATTCACTTGTATAGGTCTCATCTTAGAAATCTTTTCTACCATTTATAATTGTTATCTACTGGTATCATCATTGCCTGTTGTGTAAATGGACTTTCTCCATTCTGCATAGGATAGAGATGCTGCTGCTATGATATATACTAGCTCTAAAGGTAGTATGTCAATATTTTTTTCTTCCAGTATTCAAAAGTGGAAATTTCCAGAAAGAACAAAAGAACAGAGCTATTCATCCATTCATGTGTTCATTCACTCATTGTATGAAAAGTGAGATATTTACTAGAATGTGAGGCCATACTCTCTCTCCTTTATAAACTGAGAGTAGTATTTAATTTTCTGCTTAGAATGTGCTAATTGATGAACCAATGAATAAACTACTAGACAAATAATGAAAAGGGCTTTATATTTTTCCTAGCCTAAAGGATATACTGACAGAGTTCTTCCAAGCTGTTAAGGTAACTTAAAACTGAGCAACTTATTATCTGTGTTACCCAATTTGGGGGCAGCTGGGGTGTATGCTTTTCCACTCTGAGTCTTTTAAAAAATTTCCTTGATGTTTTATAGCTATTCATGTACTACAAGTATTTTACTTCCTTGGTTAAGTTTGCCTCTCATTATTTTATTTTTCTGATGTTAGTATAAATGTTATTTTTTTAGTGTCAACCATTTTTAAAACTTCTTAATAATCTAATCTTGCCACTGACATTGAAAGGAATTTGCTGAAAGAAGAAATAAGCTTTTGTCAATCAAGAAAAATACCTTCTGTTTAAAGGACATGTTTAATATTATCATTTTATTTCTATACACAATGTTAAATTGGAAATGCTACTCATACATTCATATACCTCCAATGACTATAATATTTTCAAATAAAGCATCTGTGTATATTTTTAATAAAATAGCACTGGGCAAGTCAATTTCTAGAATTGTATCTGAAACAACAGCTTTCTTTTGTACTCAGCATGCAGTCAGTTTGCAAAAAGTGCTCGCAAACTTTTAGTAGACAGAAAGTATACTAAAAGAATAGCTGCAACAGAATAGCTATCATCAAACTAACATTGAGTGTACTGTAATGAATGTTACTACAGGCAGCTGTCCATCAGCGTGGCAGCTACTGAAAACAGCAGCAGAAGCCAAGCCATTGTTCAGGGCTCAGTGATAACTGCAGATGGCTTGCAGGAAAGGCTTCATGCAGTTCTCCAAACATCTGAACTCCCAAGAGTAATGCTGTGTTAACTACAGGTACCTTGGCCACTGCGACTTACCACAGGGCTATATCCCTGAGAAGTCTGGGAGCTGTTTGAAAAGACTTTCTGCCCCACTATGGCTTGTTAGCCAGTCTCACCTGCAGAAAGAGAATCTCCCCCTCACTACCCCATTACAAGTCTATACTCACATCTCTGTAACAAAGTGCCCTCTAGGAAGCAGCTAAAGCAGAACTGGTGAGCTATTTTCTCCAGGGAACTGATTCTAATATTGTCACCACAGGAAATTAAACATGCAGGTGAACATTTACAAGAGCTGCCCAGAGTCTATAAAAAGAGTCTGCATTACCATCCCAATTCTTGGAAGCACAGAAAAGAGATAGCAGCCCAAGTCAGAACTTGTCAAACCCAAGTAATTGTCAGGCATTAAGTGGTGATGTTGAAAACAAGTCATAATTGAAGTGCCCAGAGCCCTCTGAAGTGATGTTACAAACTTCATGACATTGCAGAGTTTTCCTGATTCCTTGAAGTGGCAGCAGGACTGAAGAGATTGCATGAGTAAAAATGTCAGCCATAGACTTTGTCTTGTTCCTCATTACCTGAAAATACCAATGGGCTTTGTACACTCTTCTGAATATTCACACCTTGACCTTGAACATCACTGATGCATTAACACAAACCATTCAGGAAAACAGAAATAATAAAATACAAAGTTAGCATATGCATAAAATTCCTTGGCTATTGGAATCTCAAAAAAGAAACACATATGGGAAACTACTGGTATATTTAAAACTGAAGATGGGCTCTGTATTCACATTAAAACAGGAAATCTGCTCTTGTAGACAGCAATAATGGTGATGCTTAACATGACATCCATCCAGTATTAAATAATATTTCTTACATCTCTTGGCTTTAAAAAAAATTTTCCATACCTGATTGAGCTTTAGAAAGCAAGGTATATTTTAAAATATTTTTAGATGCACCAAAATACTAAAAATATGAAGTCACTTCTCTACAAGTATCAGAATTAGATGTAAATCAAAACTCTGCAAATGCTAACCAATGAGGAAATAAGAGGTGCTCAGTCCAGAAAAAGAATAAGAACAAAGCAAGATGAAAGAATCAAAGCAAGTATGTTCTCGGAATGTCTGGGAGTAGTGAGAGAACAAGTGTCTCATGGATCAAAGCCACTGACTGAAGAAACATGAGCTTCAGGGTCTGATGACTTTCTGTTTAAGTCCCATCTCCAGTATTCATAACTTTTGAAATTTTTTATCCTATCCTATCCTCGTTTTAGGAAAATGCAGCTTCTCTATATGAGAAACTCTAAACAAAATATCTGTTTCTGCAGAGTAGGTATTTTTAATGTTTTATTGAACTTGGAACCTAGATGTCAAACAATAAAAAGCACTAGAAGGTAATTTATGAATGGTTTGACAGAAAGAAGTCAGAGAGATTTACCTATGTAAAGACCTAGGTGTTTGCATTTAGGTGGAGCCTAAGATCCAGAAGAGGAAGAAATCCCTAATCATAAAGTTAGGAAATAAATCATGGTTATTTTGCTGAGAGATTTATTTATCTTCGAAAGGGTTGCCATAAGCAACCAGAATCATTTACAAGAGAAAAGGCTCTGTGCCAGTCTCCTTCAGGAAAGCATGCCTAAAAGCATTCCCATAAGTCTGTGCTCCCTCATTTGTAATACAGGCCCTGTATGTGTAGTTCTTTCCATGTGGTTCTCATTGTGATCCTCTAGAGATAGAAATTGAGTACATGAAAACCACATGGCTGTTATTACTGTTAAAGAAATAATATTTTATGCCCCAGAAACCTTTCATGGTACATTCTGAATCCACATGAATGCAGACAAATACCAAAAAGTTACTACTGTTCTCACTGCTGGAGCATGATGAACAGACCACAACATTCATATAACACCAAGTTTGTGTTGGAGACATGACTAAGAACTCATGATTAAGGGTTTTCTACCAATGTAGATTGGTAGATTTTAGTGAAATGCCCAGAGTCCTCTGAAGCAACGTTACAAACTTCATGACATTGCAGAGTTTTCCTGATTCCTCGACATGGCAGCAGGACTGAAGAGAGCGCACGAGTAAAAATGTCAGCCATAGACTTTGTCTTGTACCTCATTACCTGAAAATACTAATGGGCTTTGTACACTTTTCTGAATATTTACAGCCTCACATAAAAAGAACCCATAGTTAAATCATGGTTAACTAATTGTTAGTATAGATATAGTGGCAATATATAGATATTTATGCATATAAGTATAAAGTATATGATTAGAATATGCACAAATATATTTTGTTTAGTCATCTGAGACCCCTAAAAATATTACATTCTACTCACAGTCAGCACACCTAACACCAGGTCTTAGTTTCTAATACGTTCTCCATTAACAAAGATCAGAACTGCTGTAAGAAGTAGCTAAGTAGGATATGTACAAGGTGAGCCTGGATGTCAGTGATGTGTCATAAGCTGATTAAGGAAACCCACAACAACAATAATCATGTATTAGAAGCATACAGATACATATCCATGCTCTGTTGGGATCATGTCAGAGAGGCACATGGATCCACTGAGCTCCAAGTTACCAAATCTTGAAATCTTGGACACTAAAACAAAAATAAAACACATTATAACCTAAAGTATAAAAAAATCCATGAGTCATGACAATGAAGATAAACAATTAAACAAATAAATAAATGGTGGAGAAGAGTCAAATTTCTGCAGAAGATTTCTAAACACAAAAAAAGAAGAATGTCACAACTGTCCTTTCTGGAATGTCTTTCTTCCAAATTGAAAAAAAAAAAAAGAAAGAAAGAAAAGAAAAAAGTAGCAACTTACTATGGAAAAGAGTCACATTGTATTCTACTTGAGCCAGCCATCAAGGTCAACTTTAACGAAAAAGAAAAATCAAGCACACAATTCACAAGTCATTGCTCACAACAGAAATGTAAAAAGACCAAAATGAGAGATCAAAACCTATACACGCACACATACAATAAGGCTGAGGGTATTAAGCTTTCATAAAGGCCTGGAGCTGAGGGAACTTGCAAAGACCTCTGGTAAGAATGCAAAATAGTGTTACTGTGGAAACTTTCTGTTCCTTCCTTTACAGGTTCTAAGGTTGGATTTTTAATCAATTGGATAGATAAGAACAACATTACCTATTTAGGGCCATAGTGTGGCAGGCACACTTGTAAACCATCTGTCTAATAGGCAAAGATGAGAGGATCACAGTTTGATACTGGTCTAGGTTAAAGAAAACTTAGCAAGGCCATACCAATAGTGGCCCATGCCTGAAATTCTACCTACACACAGGAGGTAGAGGAGCATCATACCCTAAACCTGCCCAAGCAAAAACAGAAGTCATCTGGTCACTGATGACTCACTCCTGTAATCCTAGCTGCTCAGAAGGCTGAGATCTAAAGATCACAGTTCAAAATCAGCCCAGGTAGGAATGTTCATGAAACTTTTTATCTCCAATTAACCAGCTAAAAACCTGGAAGTGGAGCTGTGGCTCAAGTGGTAGAGCAGTAGCCTTGAACAAAAAAGTACAGAGACAGTGCCTAGGCCCTGAGTTCAAGTGCCAGGACCAGCACAAAGAAAAAAAAAGCAAAAGTACTAGGGAGCCAGATGCTTGTGGCTTTATTCCTAGTTATTCAGGAATCTGAGATCTGATGATTGTGGTTCAAAGCCATCCTGGGTAGTAGAGTCCATTGGACTCTTATCTCTAATTTATCATCTAAAGGCTGGAAGTAGAACTGTGGTTCAAGAGATAGACTGCTAGTCTTGAGTAAATAAAGCTCAGGGACAGAGCATAGGCCCTGAATCCAAGCCTTAGTACTGGAAAAACAACAATAATAATGTATTAAAGGTCTGGCCCAGGTGGTGGGGTAGAGTGATTGTCTGGTAAGGACGAGGTCCAGATTTCAAATACCAATAACACAAAAGAAAGACTTCAAAATGTGGAGAAGGGCTATTCCCTTCCATCATCCAACTACAGTGTGCAATATTTTTGCAAATAATCTGAATATCAAGGTATTTTTAATAATCATATCCTGCACAGCATTTTAATTAATGTGTTCAACTTGCTCCGCCTGTAACTCTTTTTCAGTTGACCCATGATATTTGTATATATTTATAGAGCTCAGAACCTTTCAAGTAAGATGCTTACACTTCCATCCACAGCTATATGCATAAGTATATTTAGGCTTGTCAAGATGTCCATCTTACAACAGACTACTTTCTACTCAGTGATTTCAATCCCTACCTTTGCATCTTCATTGGCAGCCAAACCAATGGGGACTACTGCTAAGGTGATTGCCTAAGCAAATATGAAACAAAACAATAACCTGGTTTGCCAAAGGAAGGTCAAAGGTCCTCACTGAGCATTACATACACAAAGTGGTCACTTAATTAAAGAAGAAATGTCAAAGAACTGAATCACAAAATGAGACAAACATGCCTAACTCCAAAGAATGTGTTCCTAAATGGCATCAGATCATATAGAGAGTGAAGATGGAGTTTCAGCTAAACATTACCTGCCACATGAAATTAATGGTGCTTTAAACTGTATCTGTTCTATAATCTGTATTTACTTTTAAATGGATTTTGGATTTTTAGTTTGATGGGAGCTATAACCATAAATGTACATTTCATTTTGGGTTTATATATATATAAATAATGCAAGAGATTTAAATCCCCTTTGGTGAAGGGAAACAGTTTTGCATCATATTAAATATTACTTTTAAATCTGCATACACTAAAATTGATTTGATTCATTCTGCAACTTTAACATGTGTACACATTTGTTCAGATACCACTATATAAAAATAGAACTGTCCATTAGCCTAAAAAACTCTTTGTGCTAATCAGGTGGTAGCCACATTGTCTCCCAAATATTGTCTTCTCTATCACTATAGTTGAATCTTTTGGAAAATGCCATATTATTGGACTTATATGCTTGATAACTTTATGACATGGGTCTCTTGCTCTTGCATGTTATAATCAACAATCTCTTGTCACCAGGTAGTTGTTCCATTGTGCCATTTCCAAACAGCTTATTGGCTATTAGGACTATACACAGATTTTTGTATGAACATAAAGTACTACTTAAATAAATGGGAGTGGCATGGCTGAGTCTTTTGGTTGATTTGTGCTTAAGAAATTGTAAGTTGTTTTTCAGTGTGCATGTACTGCAGTGGACCCTTGGTATCCATGGTTACATAGCTTCAAGGAAACCACCATTGAAGAAAGAATGCACAGGTACTTAGCATAGCAAGAGTTCAGTACTATATTACAGGTACTTGATTTATTTCTCCCATAAGCCATCCAGTTTCACTAAAGATGCGCCACATTTACTACTTTAACTGATCACATTAACATTTATTTTGCTTCTAGGCACAAGTGCTTTGGGGAAAGGTGTATTTTCACAAAATTAAGAGCAGAGAAACACCCAGAAGGTAGTATAGAACTTTACATCGTAATTTAAATACAACTCACCATGACACAGACTGAGAATTTCTCCACACACACTAAGCTACATAATGTATGCAAGGGAATTTACAACTTTGCTTTTGAAAATTATCTCGTTTATTCATTTATTTTTCAACATACCTGGGGAAAACCACATGTAATACATCCACAAAGAAGGTGGCTCCCAGCAGCAAGACACAGGCATTTCTATTGCTCTGCACTGCTAGTCATTGTAAGAGGTTGTGTAATGCATCTCACCATGGTTTCATTTAAATTGTTAGTCCCTAATGGCTCATGACAATATACATCTTCTTGTGTGCTTTATTCCAATCACCATATATTCTCTTTGCTGAAGCATTCAGTCACATCATTTGATCTATAGTTTTTTATTTTCTTTCCATACTGTTGAGTATTATTTTACATAATGCATATAATACTTTAATCAGATATGTTGCTTTCAAATATTCTTCTAGTCTATAGCTTACCTTTTTCATTTTCTTAGTAGTATCCTTTGAGTAAGCTGTAATTTTGTTGAAGGTAAATTTCATTTATATATTTCATTAAATATTAGTTTTAAATTTATATTTAATATATATATATATTGTACTTTTAATGTCCTCTCTAGGAATACTTTTCAACTTTAAATCATGAGGAATCGCTTCTACATTTTCCTCTAAAACTTTTGTATTTTTTATTTTGCATTTATATGTAGTTACTGTGCATTTTTAAGGAATAAGACTTTAATGTGCTATTTCAGGCAAATTGATGTCTAATGGCACAAAATTTGAAAAAATAAAAAACTGTCCTTTGCATGCATGATTGAAGTGTTTTTGCCTTACTGTCAAAAAATCAATTGAAGCTGGGAACTGGTGGCTCACACCTGTAATCCTGGCTACTCAGGAGGCTGAGATCTGAGGATCATGGTTCAAAGCCAGACTGGGCAGGAAAGTCAGTGAGACTCTTATCTCCAATAAACCATTAGAAAACCAGAAGTGGCGCTGTGGCTCAAGTGGTAGAGTGCTCACCTTGAGCTGAAGAGCTGAGGCATAGCGCCCAAATGCAGAGTTCAAGCCCCATCACCAACAACAACAACAAAAAAAATCAGTTGAGCCAGATGCCAGTGGCTCACACCTGTAATACTAACTTTACAAAAGATTTATCTGAAGTTCAAGGTTCAAAACTAGCTCAGGCAAGAAAAGTTTGAGATTCCTGTTTCCAATTAACCACCATCTGTGCAGCCCAAATAGTAGAATGCTAGCTTTGAGCAAAAATGCTAAGGGACAACACCCAGGCTCTGAATTCAAGTCAAGTCCCAGGACTGGCACACAAAAAAAATATTGAATATATGTAATTGGTGCTTATTCTGGTTTTGCTATACTTTTCTGTTTATCTACATTTCCATTGGCTTTTTGTTCTTTTTTTTTTTTCTTCATGATTTTTTTAATTGTGAAAATACCATACAGAGGGGTTACAATTACATGGGCAAGATAATGAGTACATTTCTTATCAAGCATTGTTGCCTCCTCCTTTGTTTACCCTTCCCATCCCTTCCCATTTCCCCCATATATCACATTTTCTTGATCCATTCATCTACTGAGGGGCATCTGGGTTGGTTCCATATCTTAGCTATGGTAAATAATGCTGCAATAAACATAGTTGTCCTGGTAGCTTTAGTATGGTCTTGTTTGTGATCTTTTGGGTAAATGCCCAAAGGTGGGATTGCTGGATCTAGGGGAGCTCTATGTGGAGACCTTTGAGGAACCTCCATACTGCTTTCCAATGTGGCTGAACAATTTTACACTCCCACCAACAATGCAGTAGGGTTCACTTCTGGCCACATCCTCTCTAGCATCTGTTGTTATTAGAGTTCTTGATTATAGCCATTCTGACTGGGGTGAGGTAGTATCTCAATGTTGTTTTGATTTGCATTTCTTTTATGGCTAGAGAGGTTGAACATTTCTTCATGTGTCTATTGGCCATCCTTCTTTCCTCTTCAGGGAAGTATCTCTTTAAGTCTTTAGCCCACTTATTGGGCAGTTGTTTCTTTGAGGATTTGTTGTTGGGTGATTTAATTTTTTGAATTCCAGGATATTTTAGATATGAGACCCTTGTTTATTGTATGGCTAGTGCAGATCTTATCACAATCTGTGGGCTTTCTCCAAACCATAGGCTTACTATTGATCTTACTAGCTATGTCCTTTGCCAAGCAGAAGCTTGGGAATTTCATGTAATCCCATTTGTCTAATCTTTCTTTGATTTGTTGTGTTTCTGGGTCTCTATTAAGAAAATTTCGACCTGTGCCAAGGAGCCCTAGGGTTTCTCCTATTCCTTCCTGTAATGTTTTCAGAGTGTCTGCTTTAACTCCGAGGTCTTTGATCCATTTGGAGTTGATTCTGGTGCAGGGTGATATATAAGGATCTAGCTTTAGTTTTCTACAGGTGTTTAACCAATTTTGACAGCACCATTTGCTGAAGAGGTTGTCTTTCTTCCATTCTATTTTTTTAGCTCCCTTATCGAAGATTAGATAGCTATAGGGCTGTGGGTTCATTTCTGGGTTTTCAAATTTATTCCATTGTTCCTGAAATCTGTTCTTGTGCCAGTACCAACCTGTTTTGATTACTATGGCCTTGTAGTAGAGTTTGAAATTTGGTATTGATATTCCTCCAGCACTGTTCTTTCTGCTAAGAATCCTTTCTGCTATTCGGGGTCTTTTATTGTTCCATATGAATTTTTGGATTGACTCTTCTATTTCCTTGAAGAATGAGGTTGGAATATTGATAGGTATCAAATTGAATTTGTAGATAGCCTTGGGAAGTATTGCCATTTTCACAATGTTGATCTTTCCAATCCAGGAGCATGGGAGGTTTTGCCACTTTCTAAGTTCTGTTTTGATTTCCTTTTTCAGGTTTTTAAAGTTTTCATCATAGAGGTCCTTCACTTTTTTTATTAAGTTAATTCCTAGCTATTTTATTTTTTTGTGGGGCTATTACGATTGGGGTTGCTTTCCTAATTTCAGCCCCACTTTTCTCATTGTTGGCATACAGAAAAGCCATTGATTTTGAGGGTTAATTTTATACCCTGTTACTTTGCCAAAGTTTTGAATCAGCTTGAGTAATTTGGGAGTGGAGTCCATGGGATTCTTTAAATACAAGATCATGTTATTTGCAGAGGGAGAGGTTTACTTCTTCTTTCCCTATTTGGATCCCTTTTATGTTTGCATCTTGTCTTATTGCTGTAGCTAGGCATTCTAATACTAAATTGAAGAGTAATGGAGAGAGTGGACATCCTTGTCTTGTTCCTGAGTTAAGAGGAAATGGCTTTAGTTTTTCACCATTAAGTATAATGCTGGCTGTAGGTTTGTCTTTATTGTATTGAGGAATATTCCCTGTATTCCTAGTTTTACCAGAGCCTTCATCATAAAGGGGTGTTGGATCTTGTCAAATGCTTTTTCTGGATCTATTGAGATAACCATGTAACTCTTAACCTTGCTCTTGTTGATGTGATGAGTTATATTAATTGATTTCTATGTTTCCATTGTTTTGCCAACACCAAGTATTTTGATTACTGTTACTTTGCAGCATGTCTTAAATATGAGAAGTTTTGTCTACTCTAATTTTTAAATTATTCTTTTACATTATTTCTTTGGTTAAAGCTTTCAATTTATCTTATTTTTCAGTGTGTTTCAGTATAACTAGTAGTAATGGTATTTTAATTGATTATAAAAAGCAAGCTTTTGCACAGTGTAATGAGAATCAGTATATTCAATAAATGCTGTAAAATAATAAGAAAACAGTTCATTCTTCTTATCTACATACTCATTATGCTTATTGCTCCAAATTCTAAATGTTCTAATTTTCCCTCTTGTATCATTTTTCTTCAATTAAACTCTTTAATATTCTTTTACAGGTGTCTTAATCATTATTTCTTCAAATATTTTCCTGCAACTGTTCTTCTTGAAATCTTTTGGAACTCTGAAATTATAAATGTTCAAGCTCTTTTGCTCAAGGCTAGTGCTCTACCCTTTGAGCCCACAGCATCGCTTCCAGATTTTGAGTAATTAATTGGAAAGAGGAGTTTCATGGGGGACTTTTCTGCCTAGGCTGGCTTTGAACCGTGATTCTCAGATTTCAGCCTCCTGAATAGCTAAGATTACAGTCATGAGCCTTTGGCACTTGGCCCTTAATTCACTTATTTCTAGTTGTGTTTATTTTGCTGTTATTAGATCCTCTGTACTGCTCTATATAGTTTATTAACACTTTCATCTATTATTAACACGTTTATCTAAGTTCATTGACTGAATTGTTTGCATTTTTCTTCTACTTTGTATCTCCATTTTACTTAACATATTCTTTCCATATATATAATATATACATATCTATGTATGTATACACTCATATATGTCTATGCATACATATATATACACACAGAGACAGACAGACACACACAGATAGACATACACATACACAAAAACACACATACATGCTTCCTTGCTCTTGCAGGAATAATTTTATATAACTACTTAAATTTTTTTCTCAATTATTCCACCATTAGTGCCATCTTGATTCTTACATCTGTGGATGCTTTTGCTTCACATAAGGTGAGATATATCTGTTTGATCATATGATGAGTCATTTACAAATGTATTTTGTTTTGTTTTTCTTTTTTTGCACTGGACATGGACCTTCAACTCAAAGCATGGGTATTATCCCTTTTCACTCTGTGCTAGTGCTTTACCCCTTGATAATGCACAGCTCCACCCAGCTTTTTAATGGCTAATTTGAGATGAGACTGTCATGCACTTCATGGACTTTTCTGCCTGGGCTTATGTCTAGACATGATCCTCAAATTCAGCCTCCTGAGTAGCTAAGATTATAGGCTGGAGACACCAGCACCTTGCTTAGAACTATGTTCTTTTTTTTTTTTTTTTTTTGTGAAAATACCGTACAGAGTGATT
This sequence comes from Dipodomys merriami, assembly GCF_024711535.1. Classification (NCBI taxonomy): domain Eukaryota; kingdom Metazoa; phylum Chordata; class Mammalia; order Rodentia; family Heteromyidae; genus Dipodomys; species Dipodomys merriami. Next base: position 63,763 of record NW_027205182.1, on the reverse strand, counting down.
ACAATTACATGGGCAAGATAATGAGTACATTTCTTATCAAGCATTGTTGCCTCCTCCTTTGTTTCCCCTTCCCATCTCCTTTCCCATCTTCCCCTCCATCCCCCCCAGCCTACCCTCCCACCCCTCACCCTCCACCAAAGTTGTAAAGTTTGCTTTTCCACATAATGACTTCTACATCTAGAACTATGTTCTTTAGAGAGATTTCATGTGACTTTTAGTTTTGTCTCATTGCTATATGAAATATTCTTTTTTATGTACATAATTAACCTGTTTGAATCCAGACTTCAGTCATGAAGTTTTCTGAATTGTCCTTGAATGTTATGTCTTTCTCAAAAGCCTTTGTAGCACTATTCAGATCAATCCTGGGTGTGAGCCACCCAAGAGTCTGTCTGGATATTCAACATTAATGTACTTCTTGTTCAGTTCTCAAAGTCTCTGTATGCTTTGAGGAATAGATCCATACCTTTATAGCTCACAGAGGAGCCCAAGAGTTCATTCACAATCTTAAGCAGTCTTAAATACTTCCCTTTCCAAGATCTCCTCAATAACTTCTAATTTTGTGAGGATTCTTTGATCGGTATCTGGCTAAAGCACTACAGCTTTATACATCCCCACCCTCAGTTTCTAGCTCTGCACACACTAAGGTCAAGCTGTATAGGAGCAAAAAGGAGTCTAAAATCATGGGTTTGTATCCCAACCTCCAATTATAACCTCTCCTGGAATTAGAAAGGCCTTTGTGTCTTGAGTCCTGTAGGCTCCTATTAACTCCTATTACCATTCCTATAGGTTTGTTAGTGGACTAGGGAGCAGGAAATGGGAGGCTCTACACTCTCTATTAGCATTAAGTCTTTACTGCTCCTTGAATCAGAACTAAAGCTTCTCCTCTCTCTGCCTATGCTAATGTCTGCTTCCAGGATTCTGGCTGCATGGGATTCCAGTCAGGAAGTACTAAAAGAAATTCAATAGTAAAATCACTATCAATCCAGTGGACTTCTAAAAGCTAAATGTGAGCCAGTACTGATGGTTCACACTTATAGTCCTAGCTCCTTATGAGACTCAAGTCTGAAGATTTAGGTTGAAAGCCTACCTAGGGAAAAAAAAAAAATCAGTGAGACTCTTGTCTCTGATTAATTAGCAAAACACTGAAGTAAAGATATGGCTCAAGTGGTAAAGTGCCAGCTTTGAGCAACATTTGTTTAAAAGCAAGAATATAAGACCCTAATTGCAAGCCCACAAAAGCTTAGTGTGCATTTTAACAACATTGAACCCTTTGAGAACCACTTTTATGCCACCTAATACTCATCAATATTCTCCTGGATCTATCAAATGTCACTTCCAGAAGTGTCCCAATGATATTTTAGACTGATCTTGCAATTAGTCTAAAAATACTAGGTTATCCTAAATTATTTACTCAATGACCCTTTACAACGTGCCATATATCATCTTCTCAATTTTTAAATTAATACAGTGTTGAGATAGCTTTTATTTCCCTTAAGAAATTAAAACGTTTAGATTTTTCCAACAACAAGTGCTCTATCTACATTTATGTACTTCATCCTTTCCATCAGGGAGCTCAGAGAAAAATCACTAGCCTCATCACAGTTGACATAAATATATTATTCCACTTTCTCAGCTGCGAATTTTCTATCTCTATTCTGCTTTTCATTATTTCATTGCATGTATATTTGTTGCTAGTCTCCACAGATTTTTTTTGCAAGATGAAGACAATGCATAAACAACTTAATATAACATTTAACTAAAGTCTTAATTAGCATTTTTGTAGGATTTTATATCTGTCCAACAGAAACTATTCTTTTCACCCCTGAAATTATTTTACAAGCAGCAGGATATCCAGGGTTTTGCCTGATTGTTGCACATCCTAAAGTATGTTCCTTCTACATTTACACTGACATCTGCAAATGCTAATGGAGTTTCTCTCTGGGATGGGGATCATTAAGTCAAAGAACTGAAGCAAAATGGGCAATGAAAGATAGAATTTGTCCATGGCCATAACAATAGGCGGTGATGCTAATGAACATAGCAATTTCTATTGAATTTATGCTGCACATGGCAGCATCTGGTAATGCTCTGCTTGATTTGGGGGATGCAATCAGTTCGAAACCTTAAATACACTCCTTAGGGTTTATTCTCTTATTGATTAGAATTAAAAGTAGTTGCACACAGAAAAGCAAGCCTAGGGCACTGATAGGAAGTTACAGACGCCAAAGTATTTTACTCAGTGATGGAAATAAAAAGTCATTACAATGAAAGTTCATTTCCCCATAGAAGATAAGAGCGAAGCCACTCTGCCCACTCTTGTACACTGGCAGCTATAATGTCATGAGACTAGAAGATGTGAGTTTTCTGGAAAATTAGGTTAATGTCAGCACTGCAATGGAATTGATGGGATTCTATTTATTCCCTCCACTGTAACTCTCACTCTGGACCATGTCCCACTCTCCAGGGCTCCAGCGCCCCTGCAGTATCTCTGAAACTGTGCACTCTGCCACTTCACCCTGTCTCTTAATAAATACAGCAACCTTTCTGAATTGCTGTTCTGCCACCAGATTAATCCTACCCATGCCCTCTGATCAATTCATTCTGCCCTCCATTTTCTCTTCTGGATAGTCACGGAAAGGGAAATTGCCCCGAAATTCATTTATGTCCTCCTTTGTCCTCTCTCTATTTTTCTCTTCGAAGTGTATTCTCATTCTCATTACTTGTGATGGTTCTCATCCTTGTCTAGATACAGAAACTACATCCAGGAACGTCCTGATGAGGACCCTGTATCCATTGCTCCTTTAAAGACTCTGTCTTCTCTCAATATTGCCAAGCTAGACTCATCATTATATGTCACACCAGAATCTGACAGCATAAAGCAAGAAAACATACAGGTCCATAATAATAAGGAAGAGTCTCAAGACCATAGAATGATTATTTACTGTGGAACCTACTCTCCCACAAGCAACCCAAGGACCATGAAGTACTATGCCATTTGCTGCAGTTATTATAAATAACTTGAATGATGAAGATCATGAATTATGTAGCTGTGTGGTACTGATGGCAATGAAGTTGATGACAGTGAGATGAATGTACTGCACAGCTAAGAAGAGCACTGCAGCTTTTCCAAAGGCACCACTTCATCGGGTGCTTTACCCTGGGCCATAACTTCTATTTCCACTAAAGGTGTAGGTGTAACTGATCTCTTTGTCCAAGTGATGAACATAGGTATGGGAAGTTGCTAGTGCTGCTTTCTCTTCTGAGTGAGAAGGTTTTAATACACTACATGCTACTCTCAATTTATTAAGGTCAATGAATGAAGCATCTAGGAGTCCCATTCTTCAGACATTCACTGAATTTCTTTGGCCAAATCCTGATGATGGCTACAAGACAATCAGATATTAGGCCAACATCCTTCTCTTCTCCATCCCATAGTTTGTCTTGTTCCTTATCCCCTTCTTCACTTGCTGACTTTGTCTCATCCATGTCCAGGCCTATAGCCTCCCTTTCCTTGATGATGGATTTGAACATGCCATTCATGTACTCCTCAGTTCTGGCTTTATCCACTGAGGCAGCTTCTTCATGCAGAGAAACATTCTTGAGTCCTTGGAAGTTTCCCAAACCAGCCCTTGATGGCACTGAATGGGGCTGGTCTGTAGGAGAAGCACTTGACCACCCTGAGTCTTCATCATCGTCGTGGTCTTCATCCTCATCACTGTCATGAACATCCATGTTTTCCACAAAACTATCATAAAGTTACTTGGCCTTCATGCAGATCATGCTGGTATCCACTTTTGATGAAGTTCACATTCCAATCACTTCTCAGTGATTAGATCTACTCACTGAGAACCATGCCTTTACCACATGAGCCCTTTTGGGCAAGCTTCATAGCAAACCATGACAATGCCCATTTGATAGCCACCATATGTCAGTAAGGCCAATCTATTCCTTTATAAAAGAAAAAAGCTCCCTTCCTAAAACATCCTGTCCCCTTCGAAAGAGTTTTTGATTGTTTCCAGAAACTATCATACATCTCTAGTTTTGTTAACTTTCCTCACTTTGTATGACCTACTTCAGGCCATTTTTATTACCTGATTCGACTCCCTTCTGCCCCCCAGACTGTTAACACATTAATGTCTCTACATTACACACTCCCCCACACAGAATCTTCCTGTAACTACTCAAACAATTAAGTTAAGCATAAGCTCAGTGTTCTGCTCAGTGTGACCCCACTCTCCCTTCAAGGTTATCACTCCCAAGATACAATTCATACCATGAAGCAGAAAGTCCTTTCATACATAATTAAAATAATCAACCATATATATAAGATTTAATTGTTAAAAGCTGATCCAAACAAGGAACTCTTATGTCTTGAATTAGAGTTATGGGTATAAGTGTCCATAGGCAAAATTAATGTTGCTGCACTAAGACAACTTTGAATGCCTAGAACATTGCCAGGTACTCTGCTGAGTCTAAGAAAAGAAAATGAGTTGCATACCATTCCTAACCACCAGGAGCTTAGTATTCTAATGCAATGAAATGCACAGCATATCAAAGTAATAAGAAAGAGTTGTGAGAAGTTTTGAATATTAGCTTTCTTACTTGTTCTTCTGAATTTCCATTTCTCTGTTATCCATTCTTTTCTAATCACTCATGGATCCTCAACCAAATCTGTCATACCAGACCTTTTTCTGAAAAACTTCCCTACTAGCACCAATTCTTGACAGCATTTAAAAGTACATTTTCTCAGCAGGCGAGGAGAAGGCAGTTGTGGAAGTGGGAGGGAAGGGATGGTTGGAGGAAAATAAAGAAGAAGGCAACAATGTTCAATAGGAAATGCACTCATTACCTTGCTCATGTAACTGTAACCCCTCTGTACAGCATTTTTACAATAAAAAAAAAAACATACAAAAAAAGAACATTTTCTTCCTGGCCAATCTCAACAGGATGGCTACCTGGTAAATCTGGAAGTGATTCCAGCTCAACTATTAGGAGCTAATAAGGACATCAAGGGATACTTCTTATGGATGGCACTGCATCATAAACAGAAACCTTAGCATTGAGGAAAATTCAGTCAAGAAGTTATCTGGGGAAATGTTCTGATTCTGCCACTGGAGCTGAGGATAACAGAATCCAAGAGGCCATGTGGTGATGAAAGTGTCTGAATGACAAATGAGAATATAATGTGGTATCTAAGGAAAATGCTAAGCATTACCTTAGTGATCAGAAACTGAGATCATGCCAGAGGTCAGAAGTTAAGACTAGTCAATTCCACACAAAGCAAAATAAATAGTCAGATTGCAGACTATGAACACCTGAATCTTGACAGTCTCTAACTGCCACGCCGACCCCAGTAGAGTCTGCTTAGCATGGGAAACCATCTATCAGACCATGATAGGGGCTTCGAGACCTATCTCTGAGTTTTGGGACTTCACCGAAGTCTACCTCAGAGAATGGGGCTTTACAGAAACCTATCTCCAAGTTTTGGGACTTCACCGAAGTCTACCTCGGAGAATAGGGCTTCTAAGAGGCCTACTCCTGGGAAAAGGCTGGAAAAACCCCTGGGAAAAGATGTGTTTCTGTCTTTCTTCTCCTCATAAGAGTGCCTATCAATCTTTTACTGTTTCTGCTGTTCATTGTACTTACTCATTGTCAACGTTCCCTTATTCAAAGCTCTTTCTTAAGAGTGTTGACGACTCCAATATCTGATGAGTGTCTTAAAAATATGACTAACTCACCAGAGTTAAGTGCTACCCTGAAACCCCTCTTATGAAGGCTAGTAGACAAGTTATAAGTAAATATAAAAGTACTGGGGGTTTCACAAAGTCACTCCAGCAGAAGGAATTGTAAGAAATTTACAAGAAGCTGTAGGCGCGGCTAGAACAGAAGGAATGTATGGCAATTGCTGAGATAACTACTTAGGAGAAAGAACTTCCTGGTACTCTCATTTACTAAGAGACTTGCTAGATCTAGGCCTCCATGACCTTACTATTAAAGAAGTAACAGGAAAAATCTTATGGGATAATTAAGGCCTCTATAGAAATAAGGTAATGGTGAGATGGTGACAAACATCGAAACCCATTATATTTCTTAGAGATAAGCCGGAAACAAGTGCCTTTCAGGCGACCAGCTGGTGACCACTAAGAATGAAGCCCTGCAGCAAGATTGTGTAACCTTTTGCCCCTTTTCTTATGAAGACTTCTGTTATAAAAGTTTGTTATCCTCTGCATTAAATCGCACTCAGCACTCAGCATCCACTCCTAATGTGTGTGAGTTGTCTGTTTGCCATCTCCCCATCCTATTCCAGGCGGCATCTAACATAGAAAGAATACTAGCTATTCAGCAAGGGTTCATAGATGTTGGCTTTAGGTAAGCAATCAGCATGAAGAAGGGAAGAGGTGTTTTTTTCTTTTTCAAAATGGACTCTCCATTGCCCAGAGTAGCCTTTAAGAATACTAATTCTATCTATCTCTAGCATAGCTAGGATTACAGATATACTATTATCCTCAGTTTGCTATTTTCATTATTAGTCATTACAGTGTCTTATACTTGTTTAGGGTTTAAATTTTACACATCATTTAACATTATGTGAGGTTGCATTAAGATAAGCACATGGGCTCTGGTGACTCATGCCTATAATCCTAGCTAATCAGGAAGCCAAAATCTGAGGATCACAATTCAGAGGCAACCAGGGCAGACAAATCCATGAGGTTTATATCCACTTAACTAGCATAAAGCTGGTAGTGGCAGTGTGGCCTAAGTGGAGAACTGGTTCTCCACTGGTAGAGCACTAACCATCAGCAAAAATGCCAACCAAGAATATGAGGCCCTGAGTCCCAGTCCCAGTACAAAATGATAAGCAACAAATAAGCATCATTTATGATTTATAAATTACCCAGGAAAGATGCCCTATTAAAATCTGCCAAGTGGTTGGTTTGTTAATTCACTAGTTGACTGACTGATTGTTCAGTAGTCTTAAGAAAAGTAATAGAACTTCCTTCATGTTAAGAAACAGGGGTAGCAAATTGTTTAAATAGGGATACAGGTGGGCCCTTGCAACAATGAGATGTATGAGACATTAAGTTGAAAAATGAACTTTACAACTTTGGCAGCGGGGGCGGGGGGCAGGGGGGGAGATGGGAAGGGATAGGAAGGGAAAACAAAGGAGGAGGCAACAATGCTTGATAAGAAATGTACTTATTGGGCTGGGAAGGTGGCTCAGTGGTAGAGTGCTTGCCTTGCATGCATGAGGCCCTGGGTTTGATTCCTCAGTACCACATACACAGAAAAAGCTGGAAGTGGGTGCTATGGCTCAAGTGGTAAAGTGCTAGCCTTGAGCTGAAGAGCTCAGAACAGTGCCCAGGCCCAGAGTTCAAGCTCCATGACCAGCAAAAAAAAAAAAAAAAAGAAATGTACTTATTACTTTGCTCATGTAATTGTAATCCCTCTGTATGGTAGTTTCACAATTAAAAAAAAAAAAGAAAAGAAAAGAAACAGGAATAGAAATAACCCAATTATCAATGAGGAACTAAAGCCTAAAGAGATGGCTAGTTTCCCCCTTACCAAATTCAAGTAGAACCAATGTTTTTCTTCAAATTGAGAGTTGATTTCCTTAAATTGTTATTAATAGAATACTTTGCTAAAATACAAAATGGACAATCTCATGAAAATCAGTGCAGCTTTAGAACTGCCAATAGAGGTCCCCAAAAATCTACATGGCTCATGCTCTTAATGAGGACACCAAAAAGCCCTCCAAGAAGTATAGATAGCTTCTGCCTAGTTACACAAATACACAAGTACTAATGTCTGAAAGTTTATTTTAAAGTAACTAGGTTGAAATAAATACTCCAAAAACGAATTCAAAATTTTACTTTTTCGTCCCTTTTTCTTCATTCCAGAAAAGTTTATACTTTTTAAAAGATCAAACATTCAGAGACTACATGCATAATAATAATTTTATTTTCTCATTTATGTTTCCCCCACACACACCTTGTCACTGAATGAGGCAACAGAGAGAAAAGCAATGCTAAGAACAGATGAAAGAACAAGCAGGAATTTTTGTTATTGTTTTTGTCCACACTACATCTTAGAAACCAGGTAAGTACTTTGTGTATGTGAGCACTGGTTAGAATCCAAAGGATATAAGGAGGTATAGCTAAGATATGGAACCAATCCAGATGCTCCTCAGTAGATGAATGGATCAAGAAAATGTGGTATATATACACAATGGAATTCTATGCCTCCATCAGAAAGAATGACATTGCCCCATTTGTTAGGAAATGGAAAGACTTGGAAAAAATTATATTAAGTGAAGTAAGCCAGGCCCAAAGAAACATAGGTCCCATGGTTTCCCTTATTTGCAATAACTAGTATATGTCTGGGTCAAGCAGAAAAGGTCAGGTAAGTTGATGTTAGGAAAATGTACCCCAAGATAAGGATTCAAATGTTTTTTTTTTCTTTCATGTGATTGTTTCTAACATATTTATAAGATTATTTCGTTGTTGCTTTGTATGTCCCTCCCCCACAGTATAACCCCTGCTTTCACTGTATTTCATGTTGGTATAATTTGTGGAGGGGATAAATAGGGATACTGGTGGACCCATTGCAACAATGAGATTTTCATGTCATTATGTCCATAAAGGAACTTTACAACTTTGGTGGGAGTGGGGGGGAGGAGAGGATTGGGTAGACGGGGGATGGGAAGGGATGGGAAGAGGAAACAAAGGAGGAGGCTACAATGCTTGATAAGAAATGTACTCATTATCTTGCCCATGTAATTATAACCCCTCTGTATGGTATTTTCACACAAAAAAAATAAGGAGGGAAAGTACTCACTTGTAGATAGGTGTCAGAATTTGGGGAGTGATGGAGAGTCTAATGTAGTGTGAGCAGGCTGAATTGATTTGCCTGGCAAGTTCAAATAACATGCAGTTGAAAAAAGTTAAATGACAATGGAGGTTCTTTAGGTACACTAAAACTAAGAATGAGGAGATTGAATTTGATATTCAAGATAGAAAAAGAAAGGGAGGAACTGATAGGAGACAGCAAAGGAAGGAGCGAAGGAGGGAGGAAACAAAGGAAAATAATAAAGTTTTTAATGTATCATATTTAAACTCCCACTAACAATTAAAAAGAAAAGAGAGGCCAAGCGCTGGTGGCTCACACCTGTAATCTTAGCTACTCAGGAGGCTGAGAGCTGAGGATCATGGTTCAAAGCCAGCCCGGGCAGGAAAGTCCATGAGACTCTTATCTCCACTAAACCACCAGAAAACCAGAAGTGGCGCTGTGGCTCAAGAGGTAGAGTGCTTGCCTTGAGCTGAAGAGCATAGGGACAGTGCCCAAGCCCAGAGTTCAAGCCCCACAACTGACAAAAAAAAAAAAAAGAATAAAATGTCTTTAGAAACAGAGATTTAACGTTAGTACAGTTAACTGGACATTTTAAATAATAGCTCAACATATCTTAAATCAACAGAACTGTTGAAATGCAAAATATATATCATCACCTTCAAAATCCATTCCTTGGAGCTCCATAGATATATTGAATCAATATATAGCAAGTTATGGGACATTTCTTCAAAGTTTTATATTGAAAAAAATAGTTTTGTAATGGAAAATCATTTTTTTAAAGAACTAGAAAAGTCAGGCATGACTGTCTCATGCCTGTAGGCCAAGCTGCTAAGGAGTGTGAGATCTGAGGAAGATCTCAGACAGACAAATTATCAAGAAAGTTACAAAATATATTTCATGACTATGCAGAGCTTTCCCCTGTGCTCTGCTAGTTGATCTAAATCAATCTTTCATTATGGAAAGTAAAAACAAAAAAGATATAAGGAAGGGAGGAAGGAAGGATAGGAAGAAGTAGAGAGGACATAAAGGTGATCTAACGGGAAAGCAGACAGTCAAGAAAGAGGCACAATTGAAAGAATAAAAGAAGAATAAGAGAAGAATGACATGTCAATAAATATCTCCTCCTAGAAACTTTCACCTCCCACATTCGACCAGCATAGAAATCTTGCTTTGAGGATACAGGTGGACCCATTGCAACAATGAGATGTGCAAGTCATTATGTCGAAAAATGAACTTTACAACTTTGGTGAGGGGGATGGGGATGGGAAGGTATGGGAAGGGGAAACAAAGGAGGAGGCAACAATGCTTGATAAGAAATGTACTCATTATCTTGTCCATGTCATTGTAACCCCTCTGTATTTTCACAATAAAAAAATCATATTTCATGTTATTATCAACTTCATTTGTTAAGATGTGCAAATAAAGGTTCAAGAGTTATATACATGTACTTAATCACAACTAACAAACAATAGATCCAGATTTTCAGCCTAATAGATTTTTCAGCCTTGTAGAATGGATAGAAATACACAATCCCATGCATAACAAATAGGACCAATTTGGGTAGATCTAATCTGTAGCCTAATTAAGACAAGTTACAGATCAGATTGCCTGTACAATTTTCAAGACTTCTCATTATAACCTCCAGAAAATTCATGGTAGACTACAAAACTGTCCACACCAAACAATGGCTTGACCCCCATTGTAAGGCCATAATTCCAGCCAGAACTAAAGGCAGGCACACAGGACTCTGTTGGACTGATTTAAGACTGGAAGACATAGCTAGTGGAGTGCTTTCAACTCAGTCCATTTCTGCATTCTATAATGAGAATGAACTTGGAAGGAGATGATTCCAATAGGACATTCCTTTTTATAGTATCATCATCACTTCAGTTTCTTTTAAAGATCTTAAGATTTTTTTTCCCATTTCTGAGCAGGAGAAGCATTGTATGATGTATAATTCTATACCACCCTTTCAGAGCACAAACTCACTCTCATGCTTTTTCTCTGTCAGTATCAATATGTCATTAACATATTCTCAGATCTTAGCGATCCATGTAGGGATGAATCAACAAAGCAATAAAATAACAGGAATCACTAATGCTGAATTTTAATTATTTAAAATGCCAATTGTCTTAATTCTTCAGTCAAAAGACATAGATTAGAAGATTGAACTAAAGATAAGAAAAAAATAAGAAAAAAAAAAGATAAGACCCAGTCATTGTTGCCTACAAAAAAAATGTGTTTTCATGATTATCTCAATAGATGCAGAAAAAAACATTTGACAAGATCCAACACTCCTGTATGTTAAAGGCTCTGGAAAAACTAGGAATCCATAGAACATTCCTCAATATAATAAAGGCTGTGTATGACAAACCTATAGCCAACATTATACTTAATGGTGAAAAGCTAAAACCATTTCCTTTAAACAAGGATGTCTACTCCTTGACTATTCTTCCATTTAATATTAGAATGCCTAGCTACAGCAATAAAACAAGATGCAAACATAAAGGGGATCCAAATTGGGAAAGATGAAGTAAAACTCTCCCTCTTTGCAGATGACATGATCTTGTATTTAAAGAATTCCATGGACTCCACTTCCAAATTACTCAAGCTGATTTGAAACTTTCTCAAAGTAGCAGGATATAAAATTAACCCTCAAAAATCAACAGCTTTTCTGTATGCCAACAAGAGAAGAGCACTGCTGAAATCAGGAAAGCAATTCCTTTTGTAATAGCCCTGCAAAAAATAAAATACCTAGGTGTTAACAAAAGAAGTGAAGGATCTTTACAATGCAAACTTTAAAATCCTAAAAAAGGAAATTAAGGCAGAGCTGAAGGAGTGGAAAAGCCTCCCATGCTCCTGGAATGGAAGGATCAACATCGTGAAACTGGCAATACTTTCAAAGGCAATAGACAATTCAAGGTGATACTTATCAATATTCCAACTTCAATGAAATAGAAAAAGCAACCCAAAAATTCATATGTAACAATAAAAGACCCCGAAGAGCAAAAACAATCCTTAGCAGAAAGAATAGTGCTGGAGGAATATCAATACCAAATTTCAAATTCTATTACAAAGCCAGAGTAATTAAAACAGCTTGGTATTGGCACAAGAACAGACGTCAGGACCAATGCAATAGAACTGAAAATGCAGAAATGAACCCACAGACCTAAAGCCACCTAATCTTTGATAAGAGAGCTAAAAAAAAAAAAAAGTAGAATCGGAAAAAGACAGCTTCTTCAGTAAATGGTGCTGGCAAAATTGGTTAAACACCTGTAGAAAACTAAAGCTAGATCCTTATGTACCCTGCACCAGAATCAACTCCAAATGGATCAAAGACCTCGGAGTCAAAACAGACACTCTGAAAACATTACAGGATGGAATAGGAGAAACCCTAGGTCTCCTTGGCACAGGCCGAAATTTTCTTAATAGAGACCCGGAAACACAACAAATCAAAGAAAGGTTGGACAAATGGGATTGCATGAAATTGCAGAGCTTCTGCATGGCAAAGTACATAGCTAGCAAGATCAATAGAAAGCCCACAGATTGGGAGATCTTCACTAGCCATAGCCTTGTCCATTGGGACAAGGGTCTCATATCTAAAATATACCTAGAACTCAAAAAACTAACAAATCCTCAAAGAAACAACAGCCTGATAAATAAGTGGGCTAACGAGAAACTTCTTTGAAGAGGAAATAAGAATGGCCAATAAACACATGAAGAAATGTTCAACTTCTCTGTCCATAAAAGAAATGCAAATCAAAACAACATTGAGATTCCACCTCATCCCAGTTAGAACGGCTATAATCAAAATTCTAATAACAACAGATGCTAGAGGAGATGTGGCCAGAAGCGAACCCTACTGCATTGTTGGTGGGAGTGTAAACTTGTTCAATCACTTTGGAAAGCAGTATGGAGGTTCCTCAGAAGTCTCCACATAGAGCTCCCCTATTACCTAGGAATCCCACTTTTGGGCATTTACTCAAATGATCACAAACAAGGCCATACTAAAGCTACCAGCACAACTATGTTTATTGCAGCATTATTTATGATAGCTAAGATTAGAAACCAACCCAGATTCCCCTCAGTAGATGAATGTTTCAAGAAAATGTGATATATATGTACACACACACACACACACACACACACACACACACACACACACACACACACACACACACACACACAATGGAATTCTGTGCCTCCATCAAAAAGAATAACATCACCCCATTTGTTAGGAAATAGAAAGACTTGGAAAAAAATCATATTAAGCAAAGTAAGCCAGGCCCAAAGAAACATGGGTCCCATGGTTTCCCTTATTTGTAATAACTTATATATGTCTAGGACAAACAGAAAAGGTCAAAGGCTATATGACCATATAAGATGATGTTAAGTGAAATAAATCCCATGATAAGGAACTGGTTTTTTCTTTCTTGCTATTGTTTTTAACATACCTAAAATGTACTATGTGATTTTTTTTGTTTCTGTTCTATGTTCTTCCCCCAAGGCATAACCCCTCTTTTTTCACTGTATTTGATGTAGGTGCCCTATATCTTGTGTATACATTTTTCTAATTTGGGGAAGGGAAGGGAAATAACAGAATGCTGAAACAAGGATACAGATTGACCTATTGTAACAATGACATGTACAAGACACTATGTTGAAAACAAACTTTACAAGTTGGGGGGGGTGGGGAGGAGCTGGAGAGGTAGGGAAAAACAAAGGAAAAGTTAACAATGCTTAATAGGAAATGTGCTCATTACCTTATTTTTTTTTGGGGGGTCCGGTCGTGGGGCCTGAACTCTGGGCCTGGGCGCTGTCCCTCAGCTCTTCAGCTCAAGCCACTTGAGCCACAGCGCCACTTGCAGCTTTTTTCTTTTTGCTTATGTGGTGCTGAAGAATCGAACTCAGGGCCTCAGGCATGCAAGGCAAGCGCTCTACCACTGAGCCACCTTCCCAGCCCCTCATTATCATACTTATGTAACTATAACCCCTCTGTATACTATTATTTTACAATAAAAAACATTAAAAATGTGTTTTTCTGGCATAGGCAAACACAAGCTTAAAAGTAAAGGATGGAGAACTTTTCCTAAATAAATGTATTCTGAAAGCAAACAGGAGAAGCTATACTCATAGAAAGAAGACATCAAACTAAAATTAGTCAAAAGAGACAAAGAAAATCACTTGATATTGAAAACTAGAACAATTCGTCAAAAGGATGGACCACTTGTTAATATATATTCCCTGATACATCATTGTACCCAATGTCAGAGGGCAAACAGTATTAGACATAAAAGGACACACAGATCTCAACTTTAGTACCCTACTTACACCAAAATATATTTTGGTGTATTTTAGTATATTTTGTCAACCAGACAAAAGAAACAAGATAACTTCAGAATTAAAAAAAGGGATGAATTTGATCAAACTACATTATATACATATATGGAAAATCACAGTTAAGCTTCCTTACTTATTAATATATGCGAATTATAAAACAACAGCTATTCCACACAATAGATTGAAGTAAAAAATGGACCTTCCACTCCAACTTTTCTGAGTCTTTTCTGAGTCCTCTCTCTCTTTCCTGTCATATGCTTGTTAAAATTAAAATCTTATATATGAAGTATTTCAAAATTTACTTATAAGGAAGATATTAGCATATCAAGGAGAAAAAATTTAATGAAAGTATTTTTTATTTTGGAGTGCTCATTTCACAGGGTAGGACTCTGTGAAGATCAAGGGAAAGCACTCTTTATTTTACGTAATAACTAAATTGAGTGGGAATGAAGACAGATGTTGGATAATATACCCAACATAGATATTTGCCTATTTAAAGATGTGCATTTGCTCAGTAATTAGTAGATGAACCTTTCTTTCACTGCTGCTGTTGAGTAAGGAAAGTATCTAGATTTCTGCTTCTCACTTCTAATTGGGACAGGAATAAGAGAAAATGGACTAATTATTAGTAAGCAAAGTTTGGAGTATTCCTACAGGTAAGTCGAATGACAAGACCTCCTATCTCTTAATCCATTTAGCATATACTCAGTTATACATGAATTGTGTTGACAAAAAGGAAGGTAATACTCTACAAAAAAGCATTCCACAGCTAAAAAGGAAAAACTTGCTTACTTTTAATCAGGACAACTGCGTAAGGTGTAACCTACTATGAAACATAAAGCTGAAGCCAGGTGCCGGTGGCTCATGCCTGTAATTCTAGCTACTCAGGAGGCTGAGATCTTCAGATGGTTCAAAGCCAGGCAGGAAAGTCTGTGAGACTCTTATCTCCAATAAACCACTCATAAAACCAGAAGTGACTCTGTGGTTCAAGTGGTAGAGCGTGAGCCTTGAGCTGAAATGCTAAATGCTCAGGGACAGAGCCCAGCCTGTCCCAGAGTTCAAGTCCCACAACTGACAAAAAAAAAAAAAACCAAAACAAAAGCTGAGCTGGATCAGAGGGAAGACTCACCTACTATTGCTTATAGATTATTCAAAAGACCAAAAGAAAACCTGCTCATCAAAGAACAAGAAGTTTACTAGATGTGCTTTAGCACAGCCTCCATGACAGACTTTTTTGAACTATTTTGAGAAAAATTAGTCAAGAAAGGATATCTTAGTGTCTGAGCTCATATATAGGGCAAGTTTCTGAAGCAAAATACAGACAAATATTAGGCAAAGTGTCAGAATAGCTTGAAGTTTATGTATATAGTATAGTATGTATCTTGAAGAGGTTCTTGACAAGGAATCTAGTAACTATTAAAAACGCTAAGTAAGCTAATAAGTATCATATAAGCAAAATCCTTGCTCAGGTGTACAATCTACTATCCGGAAAAAAAAGGTCTGGTTGCTCAGGAAACAAATGATTTCCCTAAGCAAATTAGTTTTCAGAAATTTTCTGCATTGTAGTGGATTTTTATTGGCTTATATTCTTATCTTCATGAGTAATCATTTACTGAAACAAATGGTTAAGTCTCACCGACACGGATAGCATCATCATCCATTCAGAGTTAAGCTATGTGGATATAAATCATCTCCTCATGAAAAAGCCCATCAGCTATTTGAAACTCAAGACATAATAAGATAAGTAAAAGTTCAATAAGGTTAAAGGCAAAACAAACGATGCTTTGAGCAGAAAAATGAGTCATGAAGCCAGTATCGTCAAAGAGAAAGAATAAGTAGGAAAGCAAAATGAGAAGTTGTGCATAAATAAGTTATCACAATCCAGGAAAACAAGAATTCTGTGTTCAATGCTACCTGAGTGCATCAGATTTCAGCCTGACCACTGAATAGTACCAGTCAAACTGTCAGTTCATAACCCTCATGCTTGCTAATCATGATAACATTTCAGTTGTGATGGCAACTTATATGTCAGCTGGCCTGGGCCACAGGGTGGCCATGTACTTGGTCAAATATCATTCTGGGTGCTTCTGGGAGAATACTTCTAAAGCAGATTAACCTTTAAATGGGTAGGCTTAGTAAAGCATATTGTGCTCATAATGAGCACAAATCCTATTGGCTGAGGGACTAAAAAAAAGTGAAAGACTGAGCCACCCTCTGAAAAAGGGAGCTCTACCTGAAAGGCTTCAAAATGGATTATCTGTCCTTCTAACAGTTCTTGCTACTTCTACAAGAATGAGCAGCTTTGGAGTCAAGCTGAAAAAGTAGCAATGCAGATTTTGGACATGGCCATTTCCATTACTGCATGATGGAATTACAATAGATTGATTACATTAAATTGATTACAATAAATTGATTGTGGGTGAGGGGGATGTACGCCTCTATGCCACTGGCCCAGTTTCTTTGGGAACCCTAGCTAATAAACTAAAATACTATTTGTAGGATGTCAGATTAAGAAATATCCTACAAAATAACTGACCCGTTCTTGTCAAGTATCTGGCTCATGAAAGAAATGACAAAAAGAACTACCACATGTTTAATCAGATTAAAGAAACATACAACTAAACACTTCAAAATCTTTGGTTGAATCTTAGGACAACCAAGTATTAAGAGAAAATTTTCATGAAATTCAAATGAAGTCTACAGTTTAATCCTCAAATTCCTGGTTTTGATAATCCTGGTTTTGGAATATGTTCTAGTTTGGGAAAAGCTCAGTGAGGGATATGTAAGATCTTGTTTGGCAACATTTTTATAAGGCTAGAAATATTTCAAAATAAAAGGTTTAAATGTATTTATGGATTGTATGTTTTTATCACTTGACAATGGGGGAAAATATCTGATTGGCAGCCATTTGTTCTACCTCTCAGAAGCAAACTGAGTCAAGGAAGTGAGAGGTGTGACTTGGCAGGGAGAAGGTGATGTCTGTCACATTGACCTTACCTGGAAGAGCCATCTGGCACAAAAGTGCTTTTCTCATGCCTGACACAAACAACAGCATGCCTGGCACAAACAACTTAAAGGAGGAATGTTTTGTCTGACTCACAGTTTCAAAGAGTTCAGCCCATGGATGTTGGCTGGGCCCCATGCATTGGACAGAGCACCATGGTAGCAAGAGTGTGTATAGGAAGAATTCATTTACCTCATGGCAATTAAGAAGCAAAGAAGGAACTAGACCAAATCTAGTCTTCAAAGTTGTGTCTGCAGTGACCTACATCTATCACCTAGTCCCACCTCCTAAAGTTTCTAAAACAGCACCACAACCTGGGGACCAAGATTCCACACATGAGCCTACCCTACTCAGCTGGAGCAGAAAAACACTCCACCTGAAGGTTCTCAAATATTAGTTTTTCAGCTGTGAAGGCACTTGAATTTGTGCTATTAGTCATTTGTTTTTAACCCCTTGTAGGCTTTAGAATTTGAAGGAAAAGGTAAAAGGAATGTTGAGCTGTCTGTCAAGCTAGAAGTCCAATTCAGAAATAAAGAACTGATTGCTGGTGTGTTTTGGAAAGAAAGGCCATAGGCCTGGAATATCTTGAAATATGACATTCTTTTCCATTGATTTGCAAGGTTGTGTGCAAGAAGGTAGCTGAGAGTTATTTTTAGAGGTCTGGAGAATATCTCAGCTAAGCTGAGCTCACCATTCTGTATGCTGTATTTTTCTATAAGCAGACACTGAGAATTGTGTTGTTGTTGTTGTTGTTGTTGTTGTTGTGCAGTGCTAGGGATACTAAGCAAGAACTCTACCACTGAGCTACATCTCAGCTCAGGAATTTGTGTGTGTGGGGGTGGGTGTGTGGGTATGTGGTGTGTGGGTGTGTGTGGGTGTGGGGGGGTGTGTTTTGGTCTTCAGTGCTGTTTCTGGGCTCTGTTGCTGAAGACTAACACTTTACCACTAGCACAATAATGGCTCTACTTTCAGATTATTTTTGTTTTTGGTGGATGATTGGGGATAAGAGTCTAGCAGACTTTTCTGCCCAGGCTGGCTTCAAACCGAGATCCTCAGATCTTAGACTCCCAAGTAGCTAGGATTACAGGTGTGAACCACCAGCACCCAGCAGGAGTTATTTTTGAATACACAAAAAAGAGAGCCTCTTACATTTGAAGGTAAATATTCAGAAAGCTAAAATATTCATTGCTAAAGTGATTCAGGTACTGAGTTGAAAATAGGAAGAATAAGAGTAATGAAGTTGAAGAGATTTTCTAAGAAATTTAGCTATGCACATTGAAAATAAGAACATTGCTATAAATAATGGAAAACATACATCTAAAAAGATTTAGATAAACATTTGGAATGGAGTCATGGTAGTATCCCAGTAAATCAAATAAAATTTGGTATTAAAAATCTGTAAAAGATTCAACATTTGTTCTAGAAAATAAAACATTAAGGACTCTTGTTCTTACATGGAATTTAAACTAAATATGTGGTATGGGGGCTGATTTTCCTTTGGTCAGCCTCTAATCTGTCTCTCACAGGATCTGATTCCTATAGCAAGAACAAAAGTAGGAAGCCCCAAACACTCATAATTTTTCATAACAAAAGTATATTTCAGAGAGAAATAATTTTTTATATTAAAGTATCACAAAATGTTTCATAAACTCAGATACCAAAGGACATATGAACACACAGATACACAAACCATTATGTTAATGGAAAATTTAGCAGCTTATTTCAATTGTTCAAGTACAAGAGTGTACTGAAAAGGAAATAGGAGAAAAAAGGGAAATTTCCAAATCATATAAATACTATGAAGATAATGGTATTTTTTTCAAAGATCTATTCTTGACATTGTTTGTTATTATATTACAGTTTCATCATTTCTAAAGTAAGATAACAAAAACAAGACTCTGAAAAGCCATTTCTAGCCACCTCATTTTGCCTAAGTTTTCCTTGTTCATGGTCTAGAAAATATCATTTGATCATGATGAGACATCTATACCTGACTTGAAAATGTCAGGTGACAGGCTAAGGAATGTTTGAGTGTTATAAGTACTGGTATAATGACACTCTTCTTCATAATGACTACTCCCAGGTATAGAAATTACAAGCATATTTTCAAATGAGACAGAATTCTGCCTGTCTTATTGGCTTGCATTTTCCATCTTTCAAGCTTGATAGTTATTTCTTTCATACAGATAATACGTGCCATGCTGGATTATATAACCCAGCTACATCTGTTCTCTCCTGTTTTCTAGATACCACATTCATTGTATTTCACAGCAGGAGCTTCCAATCAATACCTTGAATATTGCTTCAAAATAAATGTCACAGATGAAAAAAGAAAAAAGAAGTCCTGTGCCAAGCTCATTATCATAGCTCTGGCCCATCTCCTTGAACAATGATTCTCATTGCTCACATTTTTCTTTGGACAAAGGTACTATTGTAACTGCCTCTTCAGACTGATCTTTCTGTCCAATAGTTGTCTAAACACCAATTGTGAATTGGCTGATATGCCTTCCCTGAGCACTTTTCTATTGGATGCATTCTGTCACTCTACTTATCCCCTCTTAGAGCTTGCCATCTTGTAACACTTCTCCCTAGAGGACATGAAGGAACTTGACAGAGGGCTTGTATCCTGCCCCTGCTTGGCCTTGCTCCAGAACTCTCAGAAGGCAAAGCCAAGCAGGCTCACGCCAGCCACCAAAGAGATTTGTGAGGCAGTCTCAAACCTCAGTTAGGCTGAGAACCTTGTCTAGACTATGGAACATTCTAGAGTCATAGATGTATAATTCATTGAGGAACCTTAGACTTTTTCTAATCATCTTACCATATTACATGTAAGAAATAAATTATATGTATGTAATACATTATATATTATATACCTATTGTATAGTATATCTGTTATATATTATATGTTGTGTATGTTATGTTATATCTATATACAAGCACATGGCTCCCACGTCTTTTGAAACCAGAACTCTCAGTTGTCTCCTGAGTAGCACAGCCTTGCACCAGAGGCCAGAGCTGACAGTGGTGGGGTTAGTGTGTGGTCAGCCATGTGGTCAGCCTGTGGTGAACGTTCAGCAGCCGGTGATCTGTGGCACCTATCCTCCCTCTCCCAGGTCTCATGTCAGATGACCCCAGTTTATCCAAAATGGAATCTGCTGAAACATGAGAAATGTTAGCCTATTAGACAAGTGGCTTGGATTCACCCACATGCACACATCCTTGTGTCTTAACCTCTAATTGCCTGGCCTCTTCCTGTCCAGGATGAACAGACATTCTACCATCTGGGCATCTTTGACCAGGCTGCTGCCCTCCAAAGCTTGGACCTCTCAGCTGCCGGACATGTTCTGCTTGACTTCAGTCCCCAGGGCACAGCTGTCACTTCCCACTGACAATGCTTTAAATAAATGTTCTTTTCATTTGGGGCCAAAAGTACAAAGAAACTAGAAGCTTTCATAAAAGGTAAAACCTTTACCCTTTCTTTTTCTACCAGCTATCCCTAGTCCCTCTCTAGTTCAAAAGATTTCATCGTGAAACACAAAAGTGCATTCTGTATGAGTGTAATTTAATAACCCTCCACATAAATAATAGATAAACAAAAGTATTGCCAATTGTAAAATATAACCCAAGGGCTGGGAATGTGGCTTAATGGTAAAGCGCTTGCTTAGCATGCATGAGGCCTTGGGTTTAATTCCTCAGTACCACATAAATATTTTTTAAAACAGCACATTATATATACATATATGCATATATGTATATGTATATATATGTATCTATACATGTATCTACAATTGGCAGTAGTTTATCTATCACCTATGTAGAGGGTTATGAAATTACACTCCCCTAAGTTACTTGAATTGTTCAAAACTTTGACAAAGTAGTAAGGTACAACATTAATCCACAAAAATCAGTAGCTTTTCTGTATGCAACAATAAGAAGACTGAGACTGAAATCAGGAAAACAACTCCATTTGTAATAGCCTTAAAAAACAAAAACACCTTAGTAATTAACCAAAGATGTGAAAAATTGAAAAAAAATTGAAGCAGATTTAAGGAAATGGAAAAACATTCAATATACCTGGATTGGACCAATTTACATCATGAAATAATAAAAGACCCCAGAGAGCAAAAACAACCCATACCTAGACAAGTATTGGAGGAATATCAATACCAAAATTTAAACTCTATTACAAAGACATGTTAATAGAAACAGGTTGATACTGGCACAAGAATAGGCCTGTGGACCAATGGAACAGAAGACCCAGAAATGAACTCACAGACCTATAGCCACCTAATATTTGATAAGGGAGCCCAAACACAAGATGGAAGAAAGGCAGCCTTTTCAACAAATTATGCTGGCAGAACTAGCTGTATACATGAAGAAAACTGAAGCTAGATTGTTAATATGTCACTCTTCACCAGAATCAATTCTAAATTGATCCAATACCTCAATGTAAGGCCAGATACTATGAAAATATTACAGGAAAGGGTAGGGGAAACACGGGACTCCTAGGCACTTGTTGAAACTTCTTAATATCAGAACAAATAAAAGAAAGACTGGAAAATGGGATTGCATGAAACTGAAGATTCCACAGGGCAAAAGGTCATAGCTAGTAAGATAAATAGTGTCCACAGAATGGAAGAAGAATTTTAGTATGTATGCATCAGATAAAGGCCTCATGTCTAAAATATACTTAGAGTGCAAAAATGACTCCCCCCCAAATAAACCCTCAAAGTGCAGGATCATGTAATCTTTCTCTATTTGGGTCCCCTTTATGTTTTTCTCTTCCTTATTGCTCTTGCTAGGATTTCCAGTACTATATTGAAGAGGAGTAGAGAGACTAGAGATTCTTCTCTTGCTTCTGGTTTCAGAGGAAATGGTTTTAACTTTTCACCATTGACTATAATGTTGGCTGTAGGTTTATCATATATAGCCTTTATTATATGAGGAATGTTCCATGGATTCCTAGCTTCTCCATAGTTTTTACCATCAAGGGATGTTAAATCTTAACAAACACTTTTTCCACATCTATTGAGATGATCATTTCATTCTTGTCTATGTACCTGTTGATGTGTTGAATTACATTAATTATTGTAAAGATTGTATTCCAGCCTTTTACTTTGAGAATATGTTTGCTTTTGTCACAAAATGTGTTTCTTATAGAGAGTAGACAGATAGGTCTTGCTTTTTAATCCAACTAGTCACTCTATGTCATTTACCTGGAGAATTAAGTCCATTAATATTGAGAGTTAGAACTAAAAAGTGTTTGGTAGTTCCTGCCATGTTCCTTCTAAGGGCTGTGCCTCTTCTTTTCTTACTATAGTTGTTCTCTGGTAAGGGGCATTTTCTCAGCCAATATTGTGTTCTTGTTGGTTTTCTATATCTATATGTCTTTAAGTATCTTCTGTTGTGCTTCTTGGGTGGAGATAAATTGTTTCTATTTTTCTTTGTTATGGAAAGTTTTTATTTGTCCTTTGGCTATGAAGGAACATTTTTTTCTGTGAATTGTCAGTTGGTAGTTGTATGGCATATATTATTCCAGGCTCTCCTTGCTTTCGTGGTCCAGCTGAAAAATCTATAGCTATTCTGACTGATTTTCCTTTATTAGCAATCAATATTTTCACTCAGACAGCTTTAAGGATCCTTTCCTTTGTCTCTATTGAACCTCTGTAGATTACACAGATTACACATTACACTGTGGGGCAGTAGGATGTTCTTTTCTGGTCTGGTCTGTTTGGAGTTCTAAGTGCTTCTTGTATCTGAATGAGCCTATCATTTTGGATGTTTGGGAAATTCTTTGATAGAATTCTGCTAAATATATTCCCTATCCCTTTAGATGCCAGCTCATCTCCTTCCTCATACCTATCAGTTTTAAATTAGATCTTCGGATTGACCCCTCAAGTTCTTGCAAGCCCCTTTCTTGTTTCTTGGATTTGTTTTGGATAATTGTCTCCTCTTTCTCTATTATATCTAATCTGTTCTCAGTCCCTTAGCCTACCTTCTATGTCATCTATCCAGCTGTCAGCCTTATTAGTTTTTTTCTCTGCCTTCTAACTTGTCATTTTTGATGGCTTATCTGTCTTCAATGAAGATCTCTTTTAGGTCTTGTATCAACTTCTTTACTTCCTTGATTTGTTTATCTGTATGTTTTTTCATATCCTTTAGCTAGGCAACTATTTTTTCATTGGCCTCCCTTTCCTTCTCTTGGAATTTATTTAACTTTGTGTTTGTAGACTCCATGAATTCTTCTAATAATCTTTGGTTAGAGTCATCATGCTCACCAATTGCCTTGTGTAGGCTTTCTTATATTCCCAATAATCATATTTATCATCCATGCTTTTAAAGTATTTCAATAATTGTCTTTTAGGTCCTTGATTGTCTATTCTATTGCCTGGTATTAAGCGTCATTGACTTGCTATTTTTCTTGTATATCTATGGTTTCTTCTGCCCAATTGGAAACCCTTTTGTTTTTAATTTTGGAGGGACTGTGGTCTTCCTAATAGGTTGTTCTCTTCATTTTTGTTTAATCATCCAGTCAATGGTTTGATATTCTGTTGGGATTTGTTTATCTAGGGTCAGACTTTGTTGAGAGCATCAAGTGTAGGATTAGAGTTTAGTCTTTTTGAGATACTGTGATATTAACACTTGTATATCAGCTGAAAAAAAATGAGTTTGGTAGACGGGGAGGTTTGGAGAGGAGTAGTTTTTCAGAGAAAACTATAGGTGAGAGAAGTCTAATGTTATAAAAGAAGGAAGGAAAGGGGGATAGACAATTGTTTCAAAGGAGGAAAGAGATGATGGAGAGAGATCTTTAGTTTACACCACTGAAGAAAATCAGGTTGAGAGTCTATGAATCAGACAGGCTAAACACTAATATTGCCTACCCTACAAAGCCTGTCAGTTGTAGGTATTCCCTTGTCTAAATACACCTTTATTTAGGGATAAAGAAGGGTATTGTGGTATATTTGTAATTGATGAGTAATTCAATTGTAAGAGTCAATATGAACCAATGTAAAATAGCACCAAAGGAAACAAAAGTACTCAAAACCAAAACCACAACATGACACAATATAAAGTAAAAAATAAACCCAGAACCGTACAATGGAATAGACTTTAAATCATTAGTTTTAAAGTTATAAATAGATATTCCCCTGTCTAAATATGTCTTCACTTTTGTTTTAGAAAGGGGTACTATGGTACAAAAAAGGAGATTATATGTATTCGTAACTAGTAAGCAAATCTGTTGTAATGGTCAGGATAAACCAATCCAAAAAGATAATAGGATAAGCCAGCTAGAGAGAACCAAAATGGAAACAAGATAATAAAACAAAACAGGAAAACAAGAAGGGAACAAAAGAATAGAGAAAAAAATAGAGAAAGGCCAGGAAAAGGGGGGGGGGTTAAAATATAAAAGGAAATAAAAAAGAAACAAAGAAAAATAAAAAGTGAAAAAAAGGAAAGAGAAGAGGGAAATACAGAATCAGAAATATAGCTAGAATTAGGCACTCACACAACTCAGAAGAAGGCTTAGCAATCACTGTAGATGGTATATCTAAGACAAAAAAAATTTTTTAATGAATTCTCCAGTTTGTTTGGGGGATATATATCTCCCAATATGTGGTATACAATACATCAGTGATGTCTCTGCTTTTGTTGCTGAGATCTGCTGTTATCCCTGTAGCCCATATCTGGGTTGCACCAAGGTGTGGTGCAACAGGTAGGAGGCATCTCCCATGGTTGTAAGCTGGGTTCCACACTGCTTACGTGCATTGGGCTGGGTCATAATAGAATTCAGAAGACTTCCTGATACGGGATTGTGGCTGGTACCTAGATTACCACTCCCAGTACAACTGTGTAATAGCTAGAGTTTTTACTCTGTAGCTTATGAATAAAAGAGTAAAAGCTGGGTGCCGGTGGCTATTCAGGAGGCTGAGATCTGAGGATCGTGGTTCAAAGCCAGCCCAGGCTGGAGACTATCTCCAATAAACCACCAGGAAACGGGAAGTGGCGCTGTAGCTCAAGCGCTAGAGCGCTAGCCTTGAGCTGAAGAGCCGAGGACAGCGCTCAGGCCCAGAGTTCAAGCCCACGACTGACAAAAAAAAAAAAAAAAAGTGAAGATGAATTCTCTAATCCATTTGTTTGAGGCACCAGAAATCGCTCTTTAGCACAGAAATGGAGTCTCTGAAGCTCTTGGGGGTGGGGCTCCTCAGTTCGGAGGTGGCTCTTTATCTGCAGCCTAGATTCTGTAGAAAGCTTGGGTATAGGCAGGGTTGAGACATAAGTGGAATCTGTAGAGTTCTCCAAGATGGAGAACTGGAGTCCCACTCTCAGTTACAGCCTGGAAATACACTAGGTTTTAAGACCTGTCTGGCTTTTTTTGCAGTGAGATTTTAAGAGACTTTCAGTTTTGTAATTTCAAAGTGCTCACCTGACATGGGCCAAGCTGGAATTGCCTTGCCAATCTTGTCCTTACTCACTGCTACAGGGCAGAGTTGTCTCCTGCTGGCCTTTTTGTTTACCAACAAGAGAGGAGTGGTAAAAAAAATATATATATATATATATATATATATATATATATATATATATATATATATATATATATATATATCGGATTCCTTTGCCACTTTCAAAAATGGCACCCTTCTTGGGTAGAGGAAGGGGCCTCCAGCCAGCCAGATGCTGTTCTCCCCAGGGCAGATGTTCTTGGTTGGTTACTCTCAGTTCCTGGTGATAGTTCAGACTGTCCAGTGGTGTGGTGAATTGTCTCTGCATCTGAATGTTGCCAGCTTGGCTGCACATTCCCATTCCTACTTTTTCCTTTGCCAGCTCTTACCTCAGTACGGATTTCTTCCAATGTTTCTGTCTTCTCAAACAAGTAGTATATAATCTAATTTTTAGTGTATATCTCTGTATAATTATAGCTCACCTGGTGTGATTCTACAGGTGTGAAGTTTCTGCTGGGGCATTAAACCTCTGCTTGATCAGAGAGAGCTTAGGTAGTTCCCTGTTCTCCCTCCACCATCTTCCCTCCATGTCTTCATGTGAGGTTTTTTTTTTTTTTAATTTTTTTTTTCAGCACTTGAGTTTGAACTCAGGTTTTCATGCTTTCTAGGCAGATGCTTTACCATTGAGCCACATCTCTATCTCCATTTTTGCTCTGTTTGCTTTTGAGATAAGGTATTTCTTTCTGCTCATGATCTCGAACCAAAATCCTCCCAACCGCAGCCTCCCAAGTAAGTAGGCTGACAAGCACTCAAGACTGCTCCCAGCACTGGTTGAGAGGAGGTCTTCAATGAATGCTCAGGGCTGACCTTAAACAGCAATCTTCCTGACCTCAGCCTCCCAAGTAGCTAAGTTTAGAAAAATGAATCTATGATGCCCAACTATTCATTTAGTGTTTGGGGTTTTTGTTGTTGTTGTTTATTTCTTTGGTGTTACAACGGCTTTGGGGTTATAATTGTTTTTTTTAATTTGGAGATAATTTGGCTTTTTATTTACATAATATTAGCACTTAATAATTGTATAATTGTGATGATGTTTTCATGATTTATTAGCATTACATTTTCTTTCACATGATATTATTGTCTGTGTTGGTATTTTTACCTTTGCTTTCAAGTATGGTTTTTACTGACTTAATTGAGACAATGAAATGTGGTAGGTATAAAACAAAAGGAGAGTTGGTGTTTAAATATTGTATTGATCTTTTAAGACTGAATATGAAAGACCAAAGTTCATGAAAAAAAATCACTCTAGGTCGACTTTCTTTCTAGAGAGATGACTTGTCACAAAGCATCCAGTCTGAGTTCACTTGGCATCCTGCCACCAATACTATTTTTTGTTCCAATCTACTCTGCTGTTTCCTTAATTCTCTTTTAACATTAATATTTATTCTTATATTCAAAAGTGTTGCAAAATTAAGAAACAATATTAAAAGTTTATTCTTTTCAGTTGTTCTCATCAGAGGTAGGAAAATTAAGTTGCTGTCCTTCACTTTCCCAAAGATGATTATTATGCCATTTCTTGTATTGCGCACTGAGCCAGAACTGCAGAGATAATGGATTATTATAGGAAAATTTGGCTTTGACATTTGTATGATAAATTTGGAGTCAATTAGATGAGAAATACTCTATTAGAGAAAGTGAGTGTACCAATTACTGTGAAGGTGGCCTACTGCTAAATAATATAATTGAAATTAAGAAGGGGAGGGCCCAGCCTCCAGGCACTGACTGAAACAGGAACAATAACATAATCTTGTAATAATTTGTGCTTTTTAGCCATTTTCCAAAGTAGTGTCAAATAGACATTAAAATCCTGACCTGTGGTTAGCTCTAAGATGTCTCTGTTCTTGGTGGGAATGACACCGACCAAGATGTATTGTATTCATATGTTCTTTATTAAAGGACAACTCCCTTGTAAATTTACTTAAAGCTAACAACAACAAAATAATCATAAATAAAATAAATAAAAAAGTTAACCAAACAGCTTCACATCTCTTCATCATAATGCAGGATATGCCAAAAGTCTCACTGGTGGCCACTGGCAATTCTTCAAGCCAGCAGCGAGGTAAGGAAGGATTGCTTTTCAGTTCATCTTGGAAAGGAATGTGTTAGACTCACCGACTGGTGGAGAAAGAAGGTCATTCCCACCATGTGTTCTTTGCAGCTGCAAAGGAGCTTTCCATGGCCTGCAGCCAAGATGCTTCAATCTCAATTGAACAAAATGAGAACAAGTATGCTCTAAGAAACAATCCTGCAAAGGGATGGCCTAGTATTGAATTCTTTTTCATCTTCAATGATTTTTGTGGCCCATATGAATTTAAAATGCAAAATGAAATATTTATCAACAATCAAAAACAGACATGTCTGACTGCGTTATCTGAGTTCAATGCTTCTTTCATCTAAGAGAATAGAAACTGCCTCAGACGAACACTGGCAAAGAAGCTCCAGCAAGTTCCTTTCATGGGGGACATGATGCAGCTTTCACTCTGTCAGTTCAAAGAGCTTCTCTGGAGAGGATGCTTAAAATTCAAGGGAGAGTTAAACACAAGGAGCCCACCATCTTACTCCCAGATTTAAAATTATTTTTAATTGGCTACCATTTTAAGTCTTATTGTGAGCCATAGAGAGAAAACAATCGTTTTCTTACTTTATCTTTTTTCTCTTTACTTTATAAAAGTCTACAAAATAGATGTTAATATTTGCCCCCTTATAGAGGAGAGAAATGAGTCTTAAACACAATAAATTAGACAGCGGCTGCTTTGGATAGAGATTGTTTTCTCTGTTCAATACTAGGATCTTCATACCACTATGAATTCCTCTTCTGTGCTAGTTTACAAAGCTTCTTCCTTGCCTTATTCTGGCCTATGTTCTTACAAAAGCCTCTTGTACACTGCTGACAAGGTTCCATTTGTATCCTACACATTTGGGCCTCTTCTAGTGATAAAAAGTTGTGTTTAGTTCATACACTAGTGTCTCAAGCCTGTAATCCTTGCTATTCATGAGAGTGAGATCTGAGGATCATAGTTCAAATTCAGCTTCAGGCAGAAAAATCTGTGAAATTCTTATTTCCAAATAACAAGCAAAAAGGTGGTAGTAGAAGTGTGGCTGAAGTGGTATAGCACTGGTCTTGCATGAAAAAGACCAGTAAAGAACATGAGGGCCTGAGCACCAGCACACAAAAACGATAGATACATAGATACATAGATACATAGATAGATAGTAGATAGATAGATGTTAGATAAGTAGATGGATGGATAGCTATATGATAGATGGATGGATAAGTTCTAGATAGATGATCAATAGATGATATAGACAGATAGATAGATAGATAGATAGATAGATAGATAGATAGATAGATAGATAGATAGATAGCTCAATGCCCCCTTTCTCCTGTGTGTTTTTTGTCCTACATGATGTGCTTTTCCAGTTCCAGATTTTTATGCTTTGTATGGTTCTGTAAGGCCTTCTGTTACTTGAGCTTCCTGATCACTGTTGGGTTGTGTCTACAAGGTTCATGAGGATTCTGATGGCAACCCAGTCCCCAGGCAGTTCACAGAGACATTCGAATAACCTCATCCCTACACTTTCATGCTCTATTAGTCTAACTCATTCTTTTCAGGCCCTTATTAAGTTGACTAGAGGTTCAATCAAACTAATGGAATCAATTTGGCCTGTAATACAAAAGGGAACTAAATGTACAGCTATTCACAAAGCCACCTAGCAAATAATTATGTATTCTTTGTGATTGTCAGGTTCTGTCGTATTTCTTTTCTTTTAAGATTTTCTGTAAAATCTAGAGAAACAAGACATGAATTGCCTAATAATGTAAGAATAGAATGAAAGCATATTTACATTAATTATGTCTCTAAACTCATGCTACATTTTCTGTTCCAGTAGAATCTTGCTAGGTAGAGCTGTGGCATGCACGTATGTTCACATAAACACATGAGTACAAGCATGTACATACCAATACCAGATAGGTAGGGGAGAAAAAAAACTCATGCTGCATAACTCTTGGGTTCAAAATTGTTTCTCTCTCTGCAAACCACAGATAAATAATAAGGTCTATTTGGGAATACAGGGGTTAAATAGAAGTATAGATTTTCTGTATCAACCAAAGTTAAGCTATTATCAGCTTGAAATAAATGGCTTTGCTTAGAAGCTGTTCCATGCAAGCTTCATGGTGGTAAGTAGGAAGAAAATAATCTGTAGTGCATGCACCAAATAAGAATAAAAGGATTAAAACATATTGTTGCAAAAAAATCATCAAACCACAAACAAGAATAGCGAGAGAGAAAACTTGCAAAGCAGCTAGAAAACAATGAAGATAAGTCCATCCCGAACAATAATTACTTCCATGTAAATATGTTAAATTTATACAGAGTGAGCAAAATGATAAAAAATAAACCAGACTCAGCTTATGCTGCCTACATGAGATTCGCTTCATTTTCAAGGACACATATAGACTGACAGTGTGAGGTGAAAATGCTCATGTTACCCAAATCGTCACAAGTTCTATTAACATTCCAATGTTATTTTATTTATATATGATAGCAAAGTCCTAAAATCCATGTATCATAAAAAATAGTTCAGGCAATTTGGAAAAAAAGAATAAAGCTAGAAGCATAACATTATTTGATTTCAAACTATTCTGAAGAAAATAATAAATAAAATAATAAGCAAAACAGCATGGTACTCATATAAAAATACACTTAGCAATCAATGCAGTGGGGGGAAGAAAGCACAAAAATTAACCCACAAATATGGAATCAATTTGACTTAAACATATCAACAACTTACAAAGTGGAAATGACAATAAACGATGTGAAAAAAAACCATGAACTTGGAATTTATCTCAGATCATACACTTAATCAACTCAAAATGTATTAAAATTTAAATACAAAACCTGAACCTAAAACAAAAAACCTGAACCTATAAATTAATAGTAGAAAACCCGAGGAAAGCAAACCACTGGTCTAGATAATTAGGTGTTTTTTTTTGTCCTCAAATGCAGACAACAAAAAGCAAAAGAGAGATAGATTACATTATATCAAAATAGCACCAGTAGCTGCTGGTGTATGTCTGTCATCCTATCAATGTTTGGGAGCCCAAAACGGTTTGGAAAATGTGATCTTAGTATCTTCCTACACTCTGCATAGTAAGTGAAATTCTATCTTAAAAGTAATACAATGAAGGGCTGGCTGTAAGGATGAGTTAATAGTAGAGAACCTGCCTAGCAAATCTGAAGCCCTGAGTTCAAACCTCGACAAAATATAAAATACATACAGAGATAGGTGCCAATGGCTTGCACCTGGAATCTCAATACTCAAGAAGTTGAGACCTGAGGATTATGGTCTAAATCTAGCCCAGGCAGAAAAGTTTGGAATGGATGCATAAATAAATAAAATAGTAAGTAAGTGAGTAAATAAGTAAGCTTAGGTATAAAATTAACCAAGAAAGTAAAATAATTGTACATCAAAACTATAGTACATTAATGAAGGATGTTGAAGAAGAAAGCAAGATCTCCGTTTGAGGCCAACCCAGGTGAAAGTTAGCAATCAACTTCCTTGAAACAA